>NC_081410.1:441467775-441805692 GCF_030272615.1 Cryptomeria japonica
CATTGTTTTTTCATTTACATTGTATATTGTTTAACAAGGTTTACCTAACCCGTGGCTCCTCTGTAGTTTGTATGCCCCTTGACCATCAGTGGCACTCAACTGCTCCCTTTCAGACTGAAGTTTTGGAGGTCCATTGTTGTGCGTTAATTTGAGGAAACAATACGATTAAGTTCGACAACATGTAGTCCATAAAATCTAGTCAAAAAAATTCTGTTGATTTCACATCTGCCCCAAGTTAAGGGATGACTGACAAGGGTGTCAGTATGTAGCTGCATTTGATAATTATCTGTGCCAAGTATTTACTGTGTTTCTCTGGATCTATGAAAATGGTCCTTTCGTAAAGCTGCATTTGATAAATTATCTGTGCCAAGTATTTACTGTGTTTATCTGCATCTATGAAAATGGTCCTTTCGTAAATTTACATGGTGCCAACACACAACTTATTTGACATCAAAAAGAGGTGAAACAGAAGGATATCTTAGTTTGGTATGTAGACTTAGTACAAAGACTCTAGGAATTCTTGTTATTACATGATTTAGTATTCGAGTTTTCAAAATGGAGCAATTATTTGATATTTTTGATTTGAAGGCAGTTTGTTTCAATTCGTTGCTGCTTTTGTTATATTCAGCTTTGGATTAGCTTTTCATTGTTACTGCTTGTTTGTTATGTGTATGTTACATGCCTGGAAAATATTTTGTCAATTATATGCAGATGTTCTCTTTCAGATGCAGAAGGTCATAAGTTGCATGCCTGTTTTGCATAGAGTGACTTAGGATTTGAGAAGATTTTATTTACAGCTTTTGTCGCTAAAATTGGCATGTTAGCAGCATTTAAGTGTTGAATTTGGCTGGGAACTTTGCTAAACTGTACATGGCATGATGCGTAAATTAGGAGAGAGGTGAAGTAATGTTTGATTTTTGACTGGTGAGCTGGCACTGCACTGGGGTTTCCTTTTTGAAGTTGATTGTCAGAATATTTTTTCTTCGTTTGAGAATTATCTGTAGAACTCTTTATGATGATGGTAAGGCACATAGTAAATTTTAATTGAGAAGTTGAGACTCAATTGTCTGGTGGTGGTTGCATTTTAATATTGAACTGGACCTCGAGATGACTGAGTGCTACTCTCAAGTATTGCACTTGGGCCCTCCTTCAGTGAGTACTCAGCCACCAAACTTTTCATGATGATGTCATGTTATCATTTGACTAAGTATCTTGTATGCATTTCTTCCTTTTTACAGTGGAAGGCCTCTTATTATATTAAAATTCAATATTTTTCAGTTAGGAATTTAATAAATAGGAAATTTCTATTTTTATTATGTGATTGGACCATCTGCATTATATTTACAGGTTTACCAATTTTATCTAAATTCCAGAGATAATATGGTTCACTGGGAGATCAGGTGATTGAAATAAGAATCTTGGGTCGGACAACAAACGCTCTGTCAGGTGGTATTCCAAGAGCTAATGGAGAAGCTTTGTAAAATTAATTAGAATTGAATGGGCTGAGAGCATATGTTTTACAAATTTGTAAGGAATTGAGTAAGCTTCAAAGGATTACTAAATTTGTAGGTAAAATAAACAAGACAACAATTCTATCCGATAAAATAATCATTTCCT
The DNA here is from genome assembly GCF_030272615.1 of Cryptomeria japonica. NCBI lineage: Eukaryota > Viridiplantae > Streptophyta > Pinopsida > Cupressales > Cupressaceae > Cryptomeria > Cryptomeria japonica. Next base: position 441,469,393 of record NC_081410.1, read on the forward strand.
TCCAAAAAAAAATAAAAATAAAAAATCTATCATCTTGCCTATTTTTCATTTAATGAAGTTGATTCAACAGTTTTTTCCGTACTGCTCCTACATTTTCATCTTAACAGTTAACAAGAAGAAACAAGTAAATCATTATTCACCAACATACAAAGGGTGTATTATGCTTTGTTCAAAGATCCTTGCGAAATTTTAGTAACAAAAAAACTTCTCAGGCTTAGATCAGCACGTTAAAAATGTAATTGAATGGCAGAAATTTAGACTAAGAAAAAAAATATTAGGACTAGAAGCGGCAACATTTAACAGCAAGTTGCAACTTAATGGCTGATACACTGATTTTTTAGGCCTCTTAGCCTGGCTTTCTGCTTTTTTTTGGGGTTCAGTATAAGGTATTCTGGACCGCTTTAAGTGAATTGGCCAATGTAATATTGTGGGTATCGCCCATTCAATTTCACCTTGAGTTGATATTCTACTGGCAGGTGGCCATGTGCTTATTGAAATAAATGTAGGACGAGTCTAATATATAATTGTATATGGATGTAAAGAATCATTTTTCCTTCCAATCTTAAGTCGTTTTTGTGCAGTATTTACATATGTTATACAAGAATGAGCCACTCTGATTAACATGTATGGTTGAGTGCTACAATTGTATATAGGTGGTGTTTATTTGCAAAGGAATATGAAACGAAAGTTTGTTTATTTGCAAAGGAATATGAAACGAAAGTTTGTTTATTTGCTAAGGAAAATGAAATGAAAGCTTTTAATTACATACACAAGAACAGGCAGCCTATGGGACCCAAGAGTTGAACTGATGAATAAAAGTTTAATTAACAAATCACAATTTCTAGTTTTGACTGCCTCTTTTATTTTTTTTGGCTGATCACGGTTTTTCTGCAATGAATTTTAATCAACCAATCTGTTGTTTCGAAGAGAGAAGCTATATAAAATTTATTTTTAGAATATTAACATAATTGATTCATATGTTTTCAAATAACATACATTTTATGACGTTATGCCCTTCTGTTTTCACAGATTCTGATGTGGAGATGCAAATCTTGTAGACCACTCCACATTGGGTGTTTGCATCTATCTATCTTACGCTTAAGATGGCGTGACATAATTTTTAGCTGGGCTATTAGCATTTTAGCTTTCCATGTCACCCACAATTACAATTCAATGGATCATTTCTCTTTACAGACATTATTGTATTACATTATTGTTAGACATTATTGTATTACAGAAATAATGTATTAGGTTGTAAATGGTATGTTCATCATTTATGATCAGTTGTTACATAGTATATTCCAAACATCTATCCACGTTAAGTTATTTTTGTATATTTGTGTAGTTCAATAGAAACATTTCAATGAGGTCCTAGCTGCCCTGGGCTTTGCCCATGCAATTATCATTTTTAATATTTTATTTAGAGAAGTGATTGTTTTTTGCATGTATATCGGGAGTGATGGATTTTTCTTAAATTAAAAACATTGTCGCTTATCAGTTGCCAAGGTTTTTACTGTTTATTGTATTGTAGAACAAATGTTGCGTGTAATGGTATGTGAAGGCATTTGATACAATTTAATATGTATCACAAACAGGGCCTAAATGTGCTATGGCTGTAATTAGTAATTTTGGTTGTAAAATACAAAAAATTAACAATAAAATATGTATTCGATCTATTGTATAATATTAAATACATTTTCACATTTGATAGTTAACTCTGAATAAATAAACTTTTCATACTCTACTCTAAACATTGTGGTCCCACATCGTAAAAAAAAATATAAAATTTGATTGTGCATGAAGTTTGATGACAATTGAGGTGTTCAAGAAGTTCTAAACTAGGGGAGAGGAGCCAGAACATGTTTACCCTAACTTAAAGCTTCTCAAAATCTTCAAGGTTCTCAAAATCATGTGGACATTTCAAAATTTTCTCAATTTTACACAGCAGCTTACTTGTCAAGTTCCCTACTTAAAAACAAAATTTCAAGTCCACATGATCAAATATGATGCCACATTAGCATCCATTTTTGTGAACGTGTCTAAAATGGTCCCAAATTGTCATAAGACCCATAGGTGTGCACTAAGTCATGTTTACTTGTGCATTGACGCGGTATCAATGATATGACATTTTTAAAGCACCTCTAATTACGTAACGCATTGCATATATAATGCACGTCTAAATAGTTATATCTCATCTTCCACCAATTTCAATATTCAGAAGCAATTTATGATTAATTACTGTATTTGATTTAAACAGACGATAAATGTAAGCTGTATTAGAATATGAGTGAATAAGTGATTAAGAAAACACTATATCGAACTTTACTTGAACAATATGTACCAAAAAATTAAATAATCATAACATGTTTTGTATTAGAACATTAATAACTTTTTAGGTACATCACCTTATTTGAATGATAACTACAAGTAATAAAACATATATTGCATCCTTTTCTAGATTAAGGTTTGGGACTTTTTAAACTGTGCCATTTTAATTGGAATTCATGTATATGATCCAAAGTAACTTATCGTGACTTAGTATTTTTTTAAAATTATGGCATTTTAATTGGAATGTGTGTATGGTTTTTATAAACTATCCCATTTTAGTGGAGTTTGTGTATAGTTGCCACTTGTAGCAGAAAGCATGGGGACCAGATTTGGATCTATCATGGGGACCAGATTTGGATCTATCTTAATAACCATTAAATTTATTAATCACATATGATGATTTAGGTGGCATAGTAGTAAGTGAACATAAGTTGGATTAAAAAAAATGCAGGTTGGGAATCATATGTCTAGTATGGATGCACCAAATCATTTTGGTATCTAATCTTTCACATTTTCATGCGTATATGTAATTATTTTGCAAACAAACTACATTATGATAATTGTATATAATTATTCGTTATAAATACATTTTGTTGTGTATAATTATTTGTGCAAGTATTAGACATTCTATTTAGTTTCTTAGTGTATATATAATTTATGAGACATTCTATTTAGTTTCTTAGTGTATATATAATTTATGTATGATTGAATGTAATAGTTTATATGTTTCGTTTAGTCACAAATGTATTCCATTTTAATGGTATTCAAATAATTTATTATCTAATTGTTACATAATATTTTTTACGATACATTTGTAACATATAAATACAAACGCTGGTTGGATAGGTTTCTTTTTTGGGCCTTTCTGATTATGTTTTTTTGGGGATTACTTCCCTTTTTTGTTGTTTCTCTTACTGCCTTTGGGTTGTTGTATTAAGGGTCAACACCCTTGTTCTTGCTGCTTTCTTAATTAAAAAACATAAAAATACAAACAAATATTAAATCTACATTTTGAATACGTTCAACAATATTAATATGAATATATGATTAAAAAATAGTTTAATAGAAATGTTTGAAGAAATAAATTTCACATTGTAAAATATACAGGTGTTCACAAGATACCAACACATATTGTGAAGTTTTGAATATTAGGGGTTCACTTAATTGTAAGTAAAGTTTTATTTGGTTATTGGGTGGTAGTGACATATTTGATTGGTGAATTGTATTGATTACACATTTTATAAGCATCCTATTGTACATGATGTGTGCATGTAAATGTTTTATTATATTTTTATATTACAATTAATGTTTTGATAGATTAACTACATTTAAATACATGTTATTGTGTGAACCATTCAATTCCAAATGGGAAGTGATTTATTGCTATATTAAAAATAAAATATGTAAATATTAATCAAACAAATAGAAATGAATGCTAGAGCGTAATAACATATTAAAAAACTACATAAATGTAATTTCGATTTAGCAATCTTAGTTGTTTTCATATAACATTTATTTTAAGAAGTTATTACTATTTGCACATTTGTTATAGGTTTTTAGTATATTAAAAATTTGGACATGTACAAGCTATTAGAATTTCATTATTTATTACATTGTTAAACAAAATCATCATCTAATGGTGTGCAAAAGTGTAGAAACCTAAATTTGACCATCCTAATATCACCCAACAACCTCTCATATATTCCTTTCAACATTTAAATAAAATTAATCATTCAATTAATAAAAAAAATTTAAATAAAAATAGTTTATTTGATTAATCAGTCTAATATTTCTGTTAGTATTAATTTAATAATTTTTAATCATTCTAGCATTTTTCTATTTAATCTAGTCTTAGTTAAACAAATTTAATATATTTTTTTGATTAAGTACATCACTCATATCCTAATCTTTCAAAAATTAAATAAATATAATTTTATTTAATTCTTATATTCTCCTTAAAATTTTTTTCTAGCCAATCATTAGCCAATTAACTAGTTAACCACTTGCACGTTTATCCAATTCAACCTTAAACATGGATCAAGGTTGCAAATGGTTTTATGTATGCGTAAGTCCATAAAAATCCTCTCGTCAAGTCTTTTCCATCCATTCAATTTAAAAGCACTCCACTATCCCAATCCATGGAATCATGGACCTCCTCATATACACCAATCACAAGGTGACACTTCGAGGCTTCTCATTAACATCTAATTCTATTAATCGTTCCCAACCACTAATCTCTCAAATCAATATGATCCATTGATCCTCTCCATCCAAAGTTTAGGAATGCCTCTTCATATCATTTTGAGAAGCCTTCTTGGTTTGTAATGCTATTTTTTCCAAGTTAGAAACAATATTAAAATTTTAACACATCGATCCACTTTAAGTACAACTATAATTGGTTTAACAAAGGGCTTGTGGATGAGAGATTTCTTTTTTTCTTTCGTCTTTTAATGCATTCTCTTAAGCTTAATATTGAGGTTGTATTTAGGTTGGAATAAGGTATAATTTAAATTTTCAATCCTTGTGTAATTTTGACATGCTTGGTGGGACCTACAACTTTTAAACTATTTTTTTGTTTGCTTTTGTTTAAGGCTTTTTGTTATAAGTTGATAGTTAGCTTGTGCAATCTTGTCTTTAGATTGTCAATTCAATGCACATGTCATGCCTTTTATCATATTCATTTGTATTCTAGAAACCCATTGACCTAATGGCAATAATGTGATTCCTTGTTTGTTTTGTAAGATTTTAACCTTTTTCAAATCTATTTTTACAAGTTTTGGGTTTACACATTTTTATTCTTTTTATAGTTTGTGTACATATCAACCCTTGTACTTGTAGGTTTCTTTAGTTTTTTAGTATCTAACATAGTTTGGCATGGTTGTGTATCTTTAAATGTATTTGTAAGTCATGACATACCTATTTACAAGTTGATGCTTTTGTTTTTAACCTTAAATCATTTGTCTTGTGCCATTTTTACAATTTTCTTTCTATATTTTCTAGTTGTTTGTTTGTAGGATTGCTAAGTTGTTTTTATCATCATTTTTATCCTTCTCTTCTTAAGTTGATACTTTTTAGGGTTTCATTTTAAATTGTAGCTATTCTATTGTGCATGTTTCATGTTTCATCGTATTTATTTTGTTTCGACGTCTACATCCATACGCCATTGTTATTTTTTCATTAGTCAATATGGTGAAGATAAATGTTTGATAAACACCAAACTCATTCTTTCAAATTTTGGTTTATCTTTTAGCATTTATTTTTTAGGATTAATATTTATGTTTCTCTATTAGAGCATTTGTTCAATTTGTAATTTTTCATTATTTTCCTATGTTTTTTGAAATTTTCTAATCATTATTTATAGATTACGAGTGCTAACCATCTATTTTTATAGTATTTCATTAGTCCTTGACTTCATGTAAAACTAGTAACTTGTTTGTGTGTAGCTTCATTTGTCTAGGGATCTACTCATCACTAATCTAGTTGCACACTTGCATGTCAAGATTAATGAACCCTTATATCCCGTTCTTGTGAGAATTGAAGGACTCACCTCAAAGGAAAACTACCATGTTTGGCACCATCTTTTTGTCTACTTGAGGGGACAAAGTGAAATGGTAAGGGATTTGACCTCAACCACATGCTTGTAGATAATGATCTCATTCACAGATTTTAGCTTCATGTACCTTTAGATATTCAGAGGACATCCCTTCTTTATTTGTTCCTCTTAGATAGGACCCTTGATTGTAAGTAGTTGTGAGCACTTGTTAATAATTAACACTAAGAAGTTACTCATCATGTATCCTTAGAAATAAGTTCATAGGTCATTTATGATCCCCTCTCAAACCATTATGTGATCTTGAGTGATAGAAAATTGTTAGTGCGTTCTCATGAACCCTACATTCTATGACTAGACAAAAAGTGGGATCATATTTACGTACACTTCCACTTGAATAAAATATGATTTTTCATGAGATTAGTGTTTATTCTTTGTGAAAAACCATGAATACACTTTGAATCCAAAAATATAAAAACATTTCCAACCGTCTAGTATCAAAAGTAAAAAATCCAACTTTTGAAAGACCAAAATCTAAAAATCCTTTTATGAACCAAAAGTTAAAATCATTGTCATAATCAAACCTCAAAACCGAAATCCACTCCCCATCTTGTGTGGAATCCAATCATCCTCTAATCACAACTCTAAATCCTATTTAACTGTCATGAAGAAGCAGAAGGATGACAATGGAAGAGATTGGAGGAGTAGGAAGCAGCAATGGGAGAATCCAAAATTCAAATTCTCTGGAAAGCGGGAACTCTGGTTCCAATGGTGGGAGCGGCCAGAACGAAGGAGTTGGCCCCATAGGAGAGAAGGACAAGCCTCTAGACATTTCGAAGGTTGTTGACATTTCACAGACTGGCGGTACTCTACTAGAGAAGAAAGAGGGTTCTGGGCTTTTGAGGGAGGGGTCCAGCGGGGGCCCCAACCCACGTGAAGAGACCTTGGAGATCGGAAAAGAACCTAGAAAATGGTCATCCCTTTTTGGAACAAAACCATCTGGTAAATCCTCTTTACCTCCTGTCAAGAATATATTTGATCCTTCCAGTGGAAAGTTTGCTATCTCTATTCTTGATCTGGTTCTGGATCATAATATAAACAGTATGTCGAACTCCCTGGTAGGAAAATTTATGGGTTCGCATCCAAACATCGAAGTTGTTAGGGCTTATGTCAAACGAAAATGGGCTCTGAAGAGTAATGTTGAAATCTCAGATTTGCCTAAAGGCCTCCCGTCTTTTACTTTTTCATGTGAAGAAGATAAATTAAGGATACTTTGTGGAAGTCCCTGGATGGTAGGAAAGACAACTTTGGTTCTTCGGAAATGGCATCCGAATCTGAACATGAACGACTCTCTTTTGGCACAAGTCCCAGTATGGGTGAAGTTACCAGGTTTGCCTCTTGAATATTGGGCAGAAAACATCTTCTCAGTAATTGCAAGCTCCTTTGGTGAACTCCTCTCTATAGACCCAGTCATAGCTTCAAAAAGGAGACTCACTCATGCTAGATTTTGTGTAGGGATAGCCCATGATGCAGACATGCCAGAACAAATAGATCTAGTGTCAAATTTGGGAACATGGAAACAACAAATTGAATATGAATCTATCCCCTTTGCCTGCTTCCATTGCAAAAAAGTAGTTCACTGGGCAAAATCCTGTCCAATCAAGCCAAAGTAGAGCCCAAGCAAACTAAATCCTAGGTTGAAAGTAAAAAGGCTCCAGAAAAAATGGTATGGCAAGTTAAAAACTCAGAGAATAAGGAAGCTGACTATAATTGTTTTGAACCATTGGGGGAAAATAAGGAAGTGTCCTCAACTTATGTCTCCAATCCTCCAACCCAGGAAGTATTGAGAAATGAGTCTACCAAAGTAAACATCTCTGTTATAGAGCAGATTCGAACAGAGGAACTGAAAGAACATACCGAATCTTCAAATGACACGGCTGAAGTGGTAGTTGACACTTATGTGGGTAAGGAAACGTAAAAGATAGAGGATCAACCTGAGGAAGGGGAGATCCTTGTCTCCCAAGAAGAAAAGACCGACTCTTCACCGTCATGACAAATTCTGAAATGCAAGAAGCCCAAAAATGTGCAATACTGGGTATGAACCTTTCGGATTCAGACCAGAATTCAAAAACTGTAAACAGTGATTTAAATGGTTCCATAATCCATAACTGGGGTAAAGAAGTTCCTCAGAAACCTGGAAGCGGCTCTAGAGAAAGAAGCTGATTGGAAAATACCAAAATATAGGAATAAGAAAGGAACCACTCCCTTGGCTTCTCAACTAAGGAAATCCAACAGAATAGCTCAAGTTGATGTTAGGTATATCTCCTCTTCCCCAGGTCGACCCTCTAACCATAAAGTTAGAGACAAGGAGGCCAGTAAGAATATTGCAGATGGGACCCAGAAGACTCTTAAGGAGTTAGGAATCGGTAAGTAACTATGAAAATTATCTCTTGGAATATTAGGGGACTTAATAATCCTCATAAACATGATATCATTAGGAATATGATAAGGGATAGTAAACTTGATGTTTTTCTTATTCAAGAGACCAAAATGAGTAGAGAAAAAGTTGAATCTTTGAAGTTTTTCAAAAATGGGAATATCAGTGGTGGTAGTTCGTAAGGTGCTTCAGGAGGCATAGCTACCATTTGGAACCTTAATAGTGTCTAAGGCCATGTTCTTATTCAGGAAATTTTTTTCTCTTGCATTAGATTTGAGCATTTAAAAGATGGAACTTCATGGGTCCTCACTAACATTTATGCTCCTAATACCTTGAAAACTAGAAATTCCTTCTAGAAAAAACTTATAGAAGTTAGGGATAGCTTCAAAAATCTTAGCTGGCTGGTCATGGGAGAATTTAATACTCCTTTGAGAGAGGAGGAAAAATTTGGAGGAAGCCACTCTCAGTTGGAAAGTAGGCTGGCCCTAATGGACTTTATTAATATTCAAGCTCTCAACGATGTGGAGATACAGGGTTGTAATTACACGTGGACTAATAGGAGAACTGGCAATGATCTTATCCAAGTTTGCCTTGACAGGACTCTCATCTCAGATGACTGGTACATATATTATTTCTGTTCTCTGTCTACCCACATCCAGGTTGGGTCAGATCATTTTCCTATCACCTTCATTGCCGACCCAATCAATACAAGGAGATACTTTCCTTTCAGATTTGATAAAATGTGGACTCATCACCCATATATCACCCATAATATTCAGAAATGGTGGAGTATCCAAGTTGAGGGAACTGCTATGTACAGAGTTGTAAAGAAACTTAAAAGTGTAAAGGACAATATAAGACTCTGGAATAAATCCAGCTTTGGGAATATATTTGAGGCTAAAGGTAAAGTTCAGGATGACCTTAAAAAAATACAGGCCCAAATCCAGAAGGATGGTTTCAGTACTGTGTCCATTGCTGATGAAAATGAGACTTTTAAAAAATACCATGAAATCATTGCTAAAGAGGAAACTTTCTGGAAGTAGAGATCAAGATGCATTTGGCTAAAGGAAGGAGATAGGAATACAAGATTTTTTCATATGTCGACTATCAAGCATAAAGCGGCTAATAGGATAACCAAACTAATTGTGGATAATGGGGAGCTGGTTAAGGAGGAAGAAATAAGGAATGAAGCTAAAAGGTACTTTTTGGATCTTCTTAGGAGGGATCACATATTAGATGCTGATGCTCAATCTTCTTTCATTCAAAATATTCTCCGTCTCATTGATGAACAGATGAATGTCTCCCTTTCTTCCATTCCTTCGATCTTGGAAATCAAAAATGCTGTTTTTTCCTTTGATGGTAACAAAGCTCCTGGCCCAGACAGTTTCCCCATGTTCTTTTTCCAAGATTTCTGGGACATAGTCAGGAAAGATGTCTCCAATGGGGTCAAGGAATTTTTCGGGGCTAGAAGACTTTTGAAAGAAATCAATGGTACTTTCATTGCTCTCATTCCCAAAATCCAAGGTGCAGACTCTATGGATAAGTTTAGACAAATCAATTTATGCAACTCTTTTTATAAGATTATTTCCAAGGTTCTTACCACCAGAATTCTGACTGTCCTTCCTTCTTTGATTAATCATTAGCAAAATGGTTTTGTCCCTGGAAGACAAATTCTTGACTCCATTATAACTGTCCATGAGAATATTCATTCTCTTGTTAGGGCCAAGAAGCAGGGTCTCATCCTTAAGCTTGATCTCTCCAAGGCCTACGAGCGGGTTGATTGGCCTTTTCTTGTGAAGGTTCTTATGGCTTATGGTTTTTCCACTAAATGTGTTGACTTCTTCAGCCAACTTATTACTTCAGCCTCTTTTGCTGTTCTTGTTAATGGTTCCCCTTCCCCCTTCTTCCAAGCTTCTAGAGGACTAAGGCAAGGGGATCCCATTTCCCCTATCCTCTTCATCATTATGGCAGAATGTTTTGGTAGGTCCATGGAAAATATGGTTATGCAAGGCTCATTTAAGGGGCTCCAACCTTCTTCTACTGACCTTATTTGCTCCCATCAACAGTTTGTGGACGATACTATTATCATGGGGGAATCAAGTATCTTTGAAGCTAGAACCCTGAAGAATACTCTTTGTAAGTTTGCCTCAGCTTCTGGCCAACTCATTAATTGGGTCAAAAGCAAAGTTTTTTTCATCAATACTCCAGAGAGAAGACAACAAAGAATCAACAAAATCCTAGAATGTAGGATTATTGATCTTCCTGCGACCTATCTTGGCCTCCCCATGGGCATTGCACCTCTTGATCCTTTTTGGAGCTCATTAGTGGATAAATTTCATAAAAATTAGCTGGTTGGAAAGGAGCCCTTTTGAGTCAAGTTGGAAAGCTTCAAATTCTAAAAGCTTCTCTTCAAAGCATACCGATATATGCCCTAAGCCTTTTTAGAATTCCAGTTAAGTATGCTGATGCAATTGAGAAAATTCAAAGAAAATTTCTATGGTAAGGGGTTGAGGACAAGAAAAGAATGTCTCTTGTGGCTTGGGATTAGGTATGCAGACCGAAAAGTAAAGGAGGTCTGGGCCTAGGAAGAATCCGGACCTTAAATGAAGCTCTCCTGTCCAAGCAGATCTGGAGAATGTTCCATTCAGATACTAAATGGTGTAAAATCTGGCGAAGTAAGTACTCTCTTCTATCCTCTTCTCTTTCTTCTTTTATCAATTCGGAAATCAGTATTAATGGGTCCCATATATGGAATCATGCCTCTAAGTGTAGAGAAAGCATTGCTAAAGGAGTTATATGGAAAGTTGGAAATGGTAGGAGAGTTAAATTCTGGGAAGACCCCTGACTTTTTGATAAACCCTTGACTGATTTCCCTGAATGGGCCCCTTATGCTCCCTCCTATATTAGAATTTTTGGCACCTTAGTTGAAGGGTATTGGATTGGCAATAAATGGCAGAACATTGAAAGTATCCACCCAAGCCTCATAAAGCTCAAGATCCACCTATCTTCGATCTGGTTGAACAAAGAGGAAGACTCCCTCATTTGGGAATATGAACCCAAAGGTATCATTACTATTTCTTCAATGTATGGTGTTTTCTCCTCCACCCCTCCTGATAATCCTTTCTGGTCTAAAGCTTGGATTAAGGGTCTGACCCCCAAAATCAACTTCTTCTATTGGACTATTCTTCAAAATAAAATCTTGACCCTAGATAACCTCAAGGGTAGAGGTTTTGCCTTTCCTAATAGATGTGCTTTGTGTCATAAGGAGAAAGAGTCAGTGGACCACCTGACCATCCACTGTTCTTGGTCTGGGAAAGATTTCTTAAAAGTTTTAGCATTGATTAGGTGTTTCCTAAAACTATTAGTGAGTTGTTCTACTCCTGGAATATCCATTGGTCTAACTCATTTTTGAGATCTCTGTGGCAGCTATCACTTCCTCACATCCTGTGGGGATTATGGAAAAAAAGAAATAATCGTATCTTCACGGACACATCCCTCAATCAGGATATTGTGTTCCAGAAAATACAATGGACAATTGTGGAGAATATTGGGATTATTGGGGGTCCCTATTTTTCGACCAACCCCCTGGAATCTAACATTTTAAGTTCCTGGAATTTGAAGAATGCTGGTAGCTCTGACCCCAAGCAAAACAAAAGACTTGAAGCAAGATGGCAAACTCCCCCTCATGGTTGGTTCAAAGTCAATTTTGATGGTGCTGCAAAAGATAATCTGGGCCTTGCGGGTTGTGGAGCTATTCTTAGAGATGATAAAGGTATATGCAAGGAAATGATTACTGTCCCAATAGGGAGTCAAATAAACCACAAAGCAGAAGCAATGGCAACTCTCCAAGGAATTCTCCTTGCTAAAAGATGGAATTACCCCTACATATGGATTGAAGGGGATTCAAACAACATCATTAAATGTCTCAAGGGGACCTCTAAGCCCTCATGGTCTCTCAATAATATTATAAAAGCCGCTAGAGACCTCATTAGCACTTTTGAAAAAAATTACATATCTCATATCTACCGTGAAGCCAATGGGTCTGCTAACTGGACAAGCAACGCGACGGTCAATAAAGATGAAATGATTACGTGGACGAGAGAACAAGGAATCCTTGAGGATGTCAGACTAATCATTTTTAAGGACCGATATAGTAGCACTCCAAAGATTTTTGATGGACAAAACAATAATGAAACAGACTAAATGGAGTACTCCGAGTTATTATAATATTGTCAGCACCATTTATTATAATACTCATTCTATCACTTCCCACGCTTTCTGGGTAAATTTGGTAGCTTCGAGAAACTTTTTGTCTCAAACTCTCTGCAAGTTTCATTATTTTGCTCTGAACAATGAAAACATGGGCGGAAACAGACGTCGATACGAACCTAACAGCTGCAAGGAATGGAAGCAGAAGGAGGAGGTCTAGAATATTTTGCAGAAGGGTGGGTTTTCTAAATTTATGGAGAGACTCCATGGATGGGATGGTACAATCACCAGTTTCTTCTGCAAAAACTGGAGAAAGGGCACTTTGAAGATGGGAGACCAGTCTGTTGTCATAGATGAAGACCTTATCACCCAAGCCACGGGTGTCCGAAGGGAAGGAAGCAACTTCTATAGAGACAAAAAAGTGAGTAAGGAGGCCATTGACAAATATCCTGAAACCGAAAAGGAGAAAAAACACATGGTGAAGCTAAGTAAAACTTACTATCCCCCTAGGGCTTTTGTTAAACCATGGCGGGAGGTCCTCTTTGTTATAATGCACTATATTACATTGGATGGTAGATTTACTAAAGTATACGACTACCATTTTGTTTTGTTGAATCATTTTAGGCATGATGAGAAGGTTAACTTTCCTTATTTTCTGTTATGCTCTACGAATGCCACCATTAAGGCCTATAAAGAGATCCCTATGGGGGACACTGCCATGCATCAAGGCTTAATGGTTCTTATTTATGACCATCTCAAGGCTAATTAGATTGCCCACTCGCAGCTCTCTATTGAGTTTGAGGAGGATGGGTCGGACTCTATTTTTTCTGTGGATGAGGGTTCCGACAGTGACCCAACGAGTGACTCTAAGGAGGGTTTGTATGACTCGGAATTTGAAATTGGTAAGAAGAGGAAATATATGAAAACCATACCTTCTTCCTCAAAGGGTAAAAAACCTAAAGGCAAAATCCTCCAGATTAGCTCCTCCTCCTTCTCGGAGGTATCCTGAAGATTCAGAGAAGGCGAAACCCTAGGGTTCTCTGAAAAAGAAAACTAAAGTCCATACTCAGACTAGAAACAAGCATAAGAGAAAGGAAGAGAATGTGAAGGAGTTGGAGGCTCATAAGCAGGAAAAGATTTCGGAAGCTGAACAAAACCTGGAGAAGGTGACCACTAGAGAGGTTCATAGGGTTGACGACACAGCTACTGTTGGTGACACTCCAAAAAAGGAACAAGACAACTTTGGTAAGATTGATCTTCCCTTGAACCCTCCTCCTGAGGGTATGAAAGGTTTTATGGACACCATGGAGTGGTTAATAACTAGTTACAAGAAAGCTATGGATGACAACACGAAGCTCAAGCACAAAATTTAGATTCTAGAAACTATCAACACTGGGGAAGGGAAGACTATGGCTGATTATATTGAGGATGTGAAAAATACTATTGCAAAAGTTGAAAATATAAGAGACTCCTTCAACCCCAGATTTGAGAAAATAGAGAAAGACCTGCTGGAGAGGAAAACTATTGCTGACGCTATGGATCAAACTATATCGGGCACTATCAATAAAGTCAACAAAATTGAGGATTGCCTCAATAGTATTGCAGAGAAAAGTTTAAACATCCTGAAGGTTTCTGCTGGCAATACTAAAACTCTCATCAGCAAATTGGATGAGGAGAAGGATACCCTGGATATTGACCCTGACACTGAAGGCACAAGAGATGCTCAGGGACCCATAACAAGAACCAGAGGTAAAAAGAAAGAAAATAAGCCTAATAAGGACTTGGATGATCTCAAAGCTGTTGCGGCCACCTATGACCAGTTGGTGAAAAAGGCGGAGGACCTTCTGAAGACTATAATTGTGTAGTGCCTTCCTAGTTTCTTTGCTGTTTCTATCTTTTGCTGTCTTTTTGGTTTGTTGGCTTTTTTGCCAATAGTTTTGTAAGCGGTTTATATGCTCTGGACTCTTTGATGACTTATCTTAATTTCCTATGTTAAAGGTTTCGGGTCTTGAAAACCTGTTTTTCTTAATTAATCAGAACTCTAAATCCTATTTCAAATTCTAAATTATAGTCCAACCATTCCCAAATTGTCAAATCAAACCAATTCCTATTTGCCTATTCAAACTCACAATTGAAATGGAAACCTTAAACCTAATCATCATCCTCAAATCCAATATTGCTTATGATCTTATCCTATATTAATTATAGTAATCCAATAACCAATCATCATTAATCTATCTTAAGAACCCAATCTAACTTAAGTATAACAACCCAATAAATCCAGCCCTAATCAAATATTATTTAAAAGAATATTAGAATATATTAAGTATAGAGATCAAATCCATCCAAACCAAATAAAAATAATCATCCTAATTGAATAAATCCATTATCCTTAATTTATCACCCAAAATTAAATTCAACTCAATCTTATTCAAATAACCCCAAAACCAAAATACTAGGTAATGAAAATCAAATAAAATAAAATCTAAAACTCTTGGTAATCCTAGTTGAACCTTCTCAATATAAGAAACCTCATCATATTCCTCTTTAACCTATCCACATCCAACCAAACAAACCTCTAAAATTAAAATCAATTCAAAGGTGTTAGGCCTTATTTTAATCTAGTCAAGTGTATAGAGAACCTAATTAACCATCTCTAATCTTGCAACAAAACTCATCTAGCCATCCAAACATATAAGGTTTGTGAGTCAAATTAACTAAATTCAAATCTCAAAATATTTTGAATTTTAATGTCCAACCCTTCACATATCAAAATCCAATTCATTTATTTAAGATATATCCACCATTTAATATCTAAATACAAGATAATTATCTATTTTATTTTTATGAATCCCTCCCCATAAGTAGTACAAAAATTGTTTTGAAGAAGATGATGATATTCTCATGGATCAAGATGAGTATCCACTTTAACCAACCAACTATGAACAATCTAGACAAGGAATAGGCTAGTACTAACTATTCAAAAAATCTTATTCGCATATATATTGGTCATCCTTATGGTACCTTCAAGACAACTTGGGAAACACCACTTTAGTCCAAGGATCTCATCACCAATCCATGTCTCGAATCCCCACCTTGTATGAGTGCCTTGTAGCTTCCACTGCCTATGTAAATCCTTCATCCTAAAAGAATTTACAATCCAACACATCACATTAATAGAAGCACAAATCATCTCAAATTGACCATCCCCAATCAAATCCTCCCTCATACAATGCCCACCTTAATGGATTTTTTCCATGGACTACTAACAAAAAAACTTAATAAAAAAATCACAATAATTTTTTTGGAGTCTTGTAGTACTACTAATCCAATGCCATCTAAGTGTATTGTCAAGAATGTATTGATCATCCTTGAGACCATAAAGAACATCCGAGATAATCCTAAAATCATAAGTCCTACAAGTCTACCTATATGGGAAAATAAGTGCCAACCTATCATAGGTCCATGAATTCCATGAAATCTAAAATTTATAATTTCAAAGGACCCCCTATCTATGTGCAAAAATCAAAGAGTTTTCTATACATCAATCATTAATGGCATTGGCAAAGCAAAATACCACTCCTTTATGCCATCCTAGTAAATCCATGTATGTCGGAAGCTTATTCCAAAGCATGCCCAAAATTTTCCATACCTAAATCAAGATCCAAACATACAAGATAATCCATTTCATGATCCCATATCCTCTCAATATCAAAGCACCCATATCAAGCCCATCATTGAATTATAATATTATCACCTTAGTTCCACCATTTTTCTCACCATCAAGGAAACTACAACTATCGCCAATCTTTACCAATCTAAAAATGGATTCATATATTATTTTTCAAAGCAATAATTGTCCCATTGAAAATCAAAACTATGAGAGGGGGGTGAGTTAGTCTTGATCAATCACTTAAAATTTATACCACAAATCAATACCAACTTAGTCTCAATCTTATCAATAGGTATTGAAAGATAAAACAATGAACACCATACACAAGAGAACTACAGATTTATGTGGAAAACCTAAGAAGGCAAAAACCACGATGGGAGTTAACTCACAATATATGAACAAGATTACAATATTTGTTTTAGTCACACTTCCATGGAAGCCCACTTCTCCTGGAATGACCTGTATGCTGAGGTGCAGTAGCTCATGGAAAGATACAAAGGAATTGCTAGGTAGAGATAGTATCTATGAGCAAGGTACATGAATATATGAATCGATATAAATAATCCTTCAACAACTCAACTTACAACATTCTCCTCTAAAAGTAGCTACTTACACTTGCAACCATTATACTATTTGACACCAATACTTTCACCACACAATTCTGTTACCTCAACTTAACATCTTTTTCTATTCACCCTGATCAACACACTCATGCCACAAAGTCACATTGATTTTATCTTCTATATATATCATCCTCTTCGTCACAAAACATAAATTAGGTCATCCAAAATAGGGGACAAACATAAGTCTTATCAAGTTAGCCATTAGACACAATTCTAGTGAAAACGATATAACCTAGGAGATAGAGAGGACCTAAAAAAATGTTTTACATCTTTCTAAGTAGTCCCAAACATCACACACGCTAAGACACATCCTCCAAAGTGGGCAACAAGGTAAATGTAGTTAAACCATGTAGCACATAACCAGTTGGACCAAAAACATATCTTCCAAATGAATTAACTCAGTGCAGATCCTTGCAACCCAAGATATGACCCAAATACATCTTAACTAGTCTCCAATGCTGGCATAGACCCCCAAGAACATAGTGCAATCAATAAAACAACCTTTTTCATCCAAACCACAATAGTTACCTTGAAGAACCAACATTAGACACAACGCGACACCAAATGGATAATTTCACATCACGTGGAGAAGATAAGGACGTTCCTTGAACCCCAATAAAATTCCCAAATACTTAATTCTCACTGTCACATTAAAGCATGTTGGTGCAACACAAACAATTACAAAACATGTAATCTACAAGGCTAGAAGACACAATACACCATTATCTATTCTTGCAAAACACTTTAGCACTTGAAACTTGAATTGAGACACAACAACACCATTACAAGAATGTCCTCCAAGTAGTAGTAATAGAAACATCAATACAAATATATGCATTTTTTTTTTGGACTAATCCTAACAAACAACCAAAGTGCCAATAAACTGTAATTAGCAACCACGCCAGTTGTAACACCGGGGACTTGAAAAAATAGGAGTGCAATTTCCATAGAGAATACATATTATGTTCAAGTCCACAAGACCATATCATCAAATGCGAAGGAATGTGGAAAATTCATCCAAACTATCTTCAACATACATTCCTGCAATTACTTACACCATTAATCTTCCAAAGGCTAGAATATACCAGAAACATAATTTTCATTACTCAAGAGAGATAAACCACCATCTTGTAGCATACACAAAATCATCACATCATATCCACTTTATTATCATTCTTCCAATCCTTATCTTTATACTTCATAATCACATTTGAATATGATATCATTACCACGCTTCTAAATCTTATCTCAGTACATCTAATCATCTTAATATTTACCATCAAGCACATTATCAAGATCAACACATCATACTGAGTGTAGACATCAAACACCAAGAAGGTGGACATCTGCAACATAGAGCATCTGAAACCATCATCCATATGACAACAATCTCCCCATACTCTAACAATCATCATACCAAACATATAATCAATGACAACACACAAGCTAGAGGTTGACATCAATGACAACAATTTCCAACAATCTCCTCCTTTATTATTGATAGCAACACACACACACACACACACACACACACACACACACACACACACACACACACACACACACACACACACACACACACACACACACACACACACACACACACACACACACACACACACACACACACACACACACACACACACACACAATAGTTTTACATTCTTTCCTCCTTTCAACAATGGCCAACGAACTACTTGATCCCCCTGAGACAACAATGACATCAATCTAGGAGACAAAGGATATACCTTAAATTTCTCTTTCTAGATAGATACATAAACTTGTGCATCTAATTAGGAGGTGCAATAACCTATATCTTCTATTTGAGATACTCAAAAGTATCCATTGAAAGTTCCTTACTAAATGTAGTTGCAATCTGATCCTTAGGTACATACTCCAAATCTGACTTCTTTCTCTGTTAGTTTCTCCCTTAGGAAATGATACCAGATAGAAATGTGTTTAGTCCTTCAATGCATCACTATATTTTTTGAAATGTTTAGAGCACTTGTATTATCACACATAATAGGAATGGGCTCATCATGCATCACCTTGATATCTTTTAGTGTTTTCTTAATTTACATCACTCGAGTAAAATAGGACGTCACAAGAATATACTCAACCTCTTATATTGACAAATATACTAAATTTTTTTTCTTACTAAACCAAGAAACCAACCCGTCTCAAAAGAAAAATGCACTACCACTGGCATTTCTTTTGTCATTTAGACAACTAGCTCAATTAGAATTAGTATAAGATTTCAAAGAAAAATCATTATCCTTCTTATATGACAAACCGTAATTTAGAGTCCCTTTCAAATACATAAATATTCTTTTAACAACTTTGTCACGAGAATGCTTATGATTAGCTTGATATCTAACAACCAAACACACTACATGAATGATATTAGGTCTAGAAGTAGTCAAACATATTAGCCCTTTAATCATTGACCTATATAGAGTCTAATCAACTACCAAAGACTCATCAACTTTACTCAAGTGGCAACTAGTAACCATGTGGCTACTCACTGTTTAGAATTATAGACACACTTAGCCTATGAAATGAAGATACCATCATCTAGCTGGGCAATTTTAAGTCCGAGAAAGAAAGACAACCTACCAATTATTGACATCTCAAATTATTTTTGCATTTCTTTTGCAAATTTATTACACACCATCATATCCACCAAAGATAATGTCATCAACGTATACAACAACTATCTAAAGCTTGTTTTTCTCAACCTTAAAGTAAAGATTGCTATCTTCTATGCCTTTCTTGAAGCCTTTCTAAAGTAAGTAGTTGTCCAACCTTACATAACTAGGACTTGCTTGAGACCATACAATGCCTTTTTATGTTTGCACACCATGTTTTAATCCTCTATCAATTGAAATCCATCAGGCTTCTCTATGTAGAATTCTTCCTCTAAATAACCATTCAATAATGCTGACTTGACATCCATTTGATACACCTTATAGTTCTTGTGAGCTACAAATGCAAGAAACATTCTAATTTTCTCCATCCTAGCCATTGGAGAAAAAGTCTCCTCAAAATCAATACATTCCACTTGAGAATATCCTTTGCAAACCAACCTAACTTTGTTCCTTGTGACTTCTCCTTATTCATTTAGTTTGTTTTGGAACACCCACTTTGTTCCTATAACATTCTTATATGCTGGTCTAGGAATGTTTGATTCTTTTCAATCTCATTAAGCTCTTCTTTTGTTGCCTTCAACCATACTTCATCCTTGCTAGCATCAAAAAAAGTTTTGGGTTATACCTTTGATAAAAGACAAATATGCACCTACTAATTTGCCTTGGCAAATCTTCTTCTAGTTCAAACACCTTCATTATTATCATCAATGTTATGATCTTCTAAATTGTTCTTTTGAACATACTTTGCTGGAGTCTTAGAGACCTTTTTTGAATCCTTCTCCTCTATTTCCTTTTCTTCCTTCTCTTCATGTTTTTCTTCTACAATGCAAGGAACATTTTTTCATCTGCAATCCTCAAGTTCTTGTGTAGTCTAATTCCAATCTTCATCTACACTATCATTTATTCTTTCAACCTTCTTCTCGAGTCTCTTCGTTTGACATTTATAAACATTGATTCTTGTTGAGTATCCAAGGAAGATTCCTTCATTAGTTATTGAGTCAAACTTTCTAGGATCTTCTTCATCTCTTTTGATGTAACATTTTCTTCCAAAGATTCTAAAATACCTGATAGTAGTAGGTCTTCCATACCATAGCTCATAATGGGGGTTATATTTATTTACACTCACTTGCACTTTGTCAATAATATATATAGAAGTATACACACATTACTTTGTTGATACACATAAGGCAAATTATCATACTTAATCATTATCCTAGCCATCTCTTGAATTGTCTTGTTTTTCCTTTCAATAACCCTATTCTATTGAGGGGTCCTAGGACATATGTCTTGTATACCATGATCTTTATAGAATTTTTCAAGCTCATTTGATGTAAATTCACCTACTCTATCAAACCTTAAACATTTGATCTTAGCATCTATTTCATTCTCAACCATAGATTTGAAAGCTTTAAACTTATCTAGAGCTTTTAGTTTTTATTTTAAAAAAGTAACCCATGTCATTCTAGAATAATAATCAATAATCAACATGAAGTACCTTTCACCATTTAATCCTCTTGTCCTGGAAATTCTACATAGGTTATTATGTATTAGCTCCAAAGGTTTTGTAGTGGAATACTCATTTTTTTTAATCGTCATTGTTTGCTTTCCCATCTAACATTCCTTGCATAATGTATTTGTAGGCTTGATAATCTTTGACATCTCTTATTGCATGTGTTGAATTGATCTTCACCATGTTGTCAAAATTGACGTGTCCCATCCTTTTTTGCCAAAGCCAATATTCATTGCTCTGAGCCATCAGACAACTACTCCCTTTAGCTTCCTTTAGATGATCAACATTTTCATTAGTTGTTGTTCATTTTCCAATCAGTCTTCATGGGATACCTTTTTTGATTTCAAAGCCTTTTCCATAAAATATAAGTTTGTATCCTTTGCTACACATTTGATGTACACTGAGAAGATTATGTTTCAATCCCTTAACATAGAGAACATCCTCTATCTTTTTCTTTCCATATATGGCTATAATTCCTTTGCGACAAATATGAGCAGATTCTTTAACACCAAACTCAACTGATCAACTATTATATTTTTAAGATTGACGAGCATTGTTTTATCACTGATCATGTGATTGGAGCACCCACTATCAATCAACCAAGTATTTGGTCCCTCCTTTGCATGAAGAGCAGTCCACACAATCAATGATATTTCACAATTTTTATCAGTAGGGAGGGAACCAAAATCCTTAATTTTTTCAACATTGTGAACTTTTGTAGTCATAAATAGTGTTTCATCATTTGAATCATCATATTCCTCATCTATAGATGAGTAGATAATTTCTTTGGAATACAAAATTCTTTTAGGCCTATCTCTTATGTCTTCTTGTTTTTTGTTTCTACCATATCCTCTTCTATTGTTATCTAATTTGAAAGTATATTTAGATGCAAAATGATCAATTCTTACATAAATAAAATATTTGAAGGGTAACTTACCTTTGTATTTGTTGGTGCATTTCTTCAATCTTCTCACAATGTTTGCTTTTGCATCATCAAGGTCATCATCCCGATCAACATCATCTTCCACTTTCTTATTGGCTTGGATGCAACTTCCTTCTTAGGGTTATTTACTTCAAATTCTCTCCTCTCAAAAGCAGCAAGAGCACTATATAGTTGATCCATAGTATATTTACCCGAATCTCCATTTTCCTCGGTAGCAGATACTATAGAAGTATAAGATTTGGGAAGAGATATAAGTACCCTTTTCACTACTTCATCTTCATCCAACTTTCCACTTTAAATTCTTTGATTCCATTTACAATTTTTTGTTTCCTGGTATGTATATCTATCAATGTTTTCCTCTTCTAACATTCTTAGATTCTTAAATTTATATTTAAAATTCTACATCTTGATCTATCCTACTACTAAGATACTTCTAAACATCCTTAGTAGACTTGTAGTGCATTACCTTCATAAGTTTTGAATATGCTAAACCATTGATGATTGCATTCATTGCTTTGCCATTGTTCTCATAAAATATAATCTCATCTAGAGTAGTTGGAGGAGTAGAAGGAGAAGTATAACCATCTATAATAGAGTTCTGTATTCCAAACCGGGCATAGAGTTCAAAAATGATTCCATGCTTACCTTCGAGAAGGTATAGTTAGTACCATCAGTGCTAGGTATCTTGCAAGATCCATCTTGTGTCATTTTGGACCTTCCTAAAGTGGTTAAGATTATTTTAGAGGAACTCAACTCTGATACCAATTTTTAAACACACCCCAAGACTTAGAGAGGGGTGAATCAATATTTATCAATCACTTAAACTTTATATTATAATTAAATACAAACTTTATCTCAATCTTATTAGCAACAATGGAATATAAAATAATGAACAACATGCATAAGAGATACCAGATTTATGTGGAAAGCCAAATAAGGGAAAACATATGGTGAGAGTTAACTCACAATATATGCACAAGATTACAATATTTGTTTTAGGCACATTTCCAAGGAAGCCCACTACTCCCAAAATGACTTGCATATTGAGGTGCACTACCTTAAGGAAAAATACAAGAGACTTGTAGCTTGAGACTTACTGTCTTAGGGAAAGATACAAAGGAATTGCTAGGGAGACAAACTATCTCTGAGCAAGGTACATGAATATATGAATCAATATGAATAAAGCTTCTACAACTCTTCTTCCAACAATCTCCTTGGGATGTAGTTGCTCATATAAGAAACCATTATACAATTTGGCACCAATAATTTCACCACACACTTTTGCTACCTCAAATTCACATCTTTTTCTATTTAATTTGATCGACTCACTCATGCCACACATTCACACTGATTTGATCTTCTATATATATCATACTCTTCAACACAAAACACATATTAGATCTCCTAGAACAAAGGACAAGCGTATGTCCTATCAAGTTAGCCACTAGACACAATTGAAGTGAAAGTGGTTTAATCTAGAAGATAGAGAGGACCTAAAACATCATTTTACAAATTTATAAGTGGTCCCAAACATCACAAACACTGGCCCAAATCCTCCAAACTAGACAACAAGGTAATGTGTAGATAAACCACGTAGCATGTAACCATTTAGCCCAAAAACGTATCTTCCAAATGAATTAACTCCATGTAGATCCCCAAATCCCAAGGTAGGACCCAAATACATCTTAACACAGTCTCAAATGCTGGCACATACTCCAAAGAACATAGTGAAAGCAATATAACAACCTTTGTTAGCCAAACCACAATAATTACCTCAAAGAACCAACATTGTACACAATGTAACACCAAATAGATCATTCGACATCATATAGAGAACATAAGGAAATTCCTTGAAAATACGCCAACATTCCCAAATACTTATTTCTCACCATCACATTAAAACATGTTTGCACAACACAAAAAAATACAAAATACTATATTTTAGAAGGCTAGAAGACATAGTACATCATTATTTATTTTTGCAGAACATTTTAGCACTTGAAACTTGAACTAAGACACAAAGAACCATTAGAAGAATGTCCTCAAAAAAAAAATAATGAAAACATTAATACAAATAAATGCAGAGCATTTTTTCAACCAATCCTGACAGAAAACTAGACTAACAACAAACTATAATCACCAACCACATCAGCTGTAAAACCAAGGACTTGAAAAGATAAGTGTTCAACGTTCACAAAGAATACATATTATGTTGAAGTCCACAAAGACCATATCATCAAATGTGGAGGAATGTAGAGAATTCTTCCAAATTATTTTTAACATACATTCCTACAATTACTTATACCGTCAATCTTCCAAGACTAAGATATCTTGAAAAACCATCATTTTTATCACTTAAGAGAGATAAAACACCATATTGTAGCATACACAATATCATCACAATCATATTCACTTTATTACAATTCTTCTAATCTTCATATTTATACTTCATAATCACATTTGAATATGATATCATCATCATGCTTTTAAACCTCTTCTTCATGCATCTAATCCCCATCTTACTATTTTTCATCAAGCACATTATCAATATCATAATTAGAATAAAGACATCATACTAAGTGTAGACATCAGACACCAAGAAGGTGGACATCCACAACAAGAGCATCAATAACCATTATCCATCTAACAACAATCTCCATACTCTAACTATCATGATATCAAACATATCATTAATGAAAACATACAATATGTAGTTTGAAATAAATGACAACAAATTACAACATTACCAAACTCTAGGAATATGTCTAAGGTCTTATTAGGATCACAAAAGACCATCCTTGAAGTTTCAAGTCTTGAATCGACAAACAAGGCCAATTGCTAAGTCTTAGGTGTCACATATGAGATCTGACAAAAACCTAATCATAATCTGACACCATTACACCATACAAATCCACTCAAAACCTACTTGAAACACATCTAAGGGTTATTTTATTGCACTACCTTTGTAACACATATAAAAGCTAGTTAAATGAATACCTCTAGCTCCCAGAATCCTCTTCAAATCAAACGACCAAACCTAGGCTCCTAGACCTAGCTTAGGCATACTGAAAGTAAAATTGTACATTTTTGGGACACTATCATGTTATCATGTTTCCTTGAATAGAGAATTGGTCCTTGATGCATGTTGGAATCCTCTAGATTAATGAAGTTGTACTATTGTCCTCTGTGACATGCATCTGTCTTGACTAGTGAGCTTCCCGGTTGGACAGTTTGGTCTCTCAAACACCCTGAATCACTTGGTGAACTCAAAATTAAGATAAAACCACTAGAACAAGATAATTGGGCTAAAATGTGATAATATGATTTAGGAATAGTGTCACTGAGTCACCAAGTGACACCTACAAGGCTAGTTGGGTATCAGGTGAACTCTAAATGTATTCAATCCACCAAAAACTTCCAATAACTGGCTCCTTGATACTCAGGGATTCCAAAAATAGCTATAACCCAAGTTGAGACACCTTGGGACACCATGCAAGGAATGTCGGTTTAACCTAGAATGATTCCAATACACTTAAAATCACTCTAACTTGGTCAAGAACTCATGAACACAATATGAGATGACTAAATCAATGTATGAGAATATTAAAAATCACACCTATTTTAATTTTAAAGCATTAACAAAAGTGTTTCTATGATAACAACATAATATATTGAGAATTGAGAGAATAGAACATCATACTTCATGGGCGATTCCAACGTCGGTCTACCTAAAAATACACTAATCCATATCAATTATGTCTTCATTACATCATTCTCCACTTGGGGTGTCCACGGTACACAATATCAATGATTATAATTATTGAAGCAGTCACCGGTGAGGAGGGACCTTGAGGATATTAGTCCAAACCGATCAACAAGAGTAAACACAACAAAAACACACAGATATGATGGAGGCAATGCACAACAGATAGTTTTTATTGCATGAAAGGTAATTACATCCAACTGGTAACAACCGGGTTACAACATACTGACACACAAGCCTGGTAGAATAAGTCACACCAGAACCTTGGAGTGGAAGAGCTATCTTCTAGGCACAATCTATCTATCTGATACTTCTAAAGCAAGATTAAATATATATACAAAAACACACAGATATGATGGAGGCAATGCACAACAGATAGTTTTTATTGCATGAAAGGTAATTACATCCAACTGGTAACAACCGGGTTACAACATACTGACACACAAGCCTGTTAGAATAAGTCACACCAGAACCTTGGAGTGGAAGAGCTATCTTCTAGGCACAATCTATCTATCTGATACTTCTAAAGCAAGATTATATATATATATATATATATATATATATATATATATATATATATATATATATATATATATATATATATATATATATATATATCGATCTAAAGGATCCTATCAGCCCAAAAAGGATCAAAACCCGAAGAACAAGACCTAACGTGCAAAATGAATAAGGTCGGTCTCCATCAAGAGATTCCTCCGAAAAATCAAAAGGATGAAACATAGAAGGTTGACCACATGCCAAGCAACATTGAGATCAAAGCCCAAGGCTCCACAAGCTTCGTAATGGGTTCTGATAGATCATCAGAATAAGTCTCAAGTAACCGGTAACAATGAAACAATCGGTAATAAGAAACTGTCAAGGAACCCGGTTGCGATATCTTGCCAAAGAGTGCTCCAAATGTGATGCGGTTTGAAAGAAAGAAGGATGATCAAGTCTTCAAGTAGAATCCAACTCCATAGGAACCGGTTAGCCAAAACTGGGACACACAGAAAGGAAAACTGAAATTTCAAACAGAAAACAAAATATAAAAGAAAACATTTTTGGTTGATGCAAGATTGCCGTGAATAGAGGATTCTCTTGCATCAGACATCCAGGGCTAATGAAAAAGTGAGCCTCCCACTTTGTTGGGGTCAGAGGGAAACCAAGGTCATCTACCTCTTCCTGATAAATCCAAGATGAATCTTCTACTGGTCTGCTCTTCCACTTCACAAGATATTGTACTGACTACTTTGGGTACTACGCCCAATCCTACTGTCCAAAATCTCTTCAATCTAATCTGGTTCCTTCCAAGGAAATTGTTTCTCCAAATCTTCAATACTATCCTCACTGAATTCTGGTTCATTGTACTCATGAAGATCTGTAATGTTGAAAATAGGTGAAATACTTAGACTATCCGGTAGCTCCACTTCATATGCATTTCCAGAACTGAAATTTCTCAAGATCTTATAGGGTCCAAACTTCTTCATTTGTAACTTATTGTAAGTTCCAACTGGGAATCTCAAATAGACCATCACTTCATTGCCAACTTCAAACTCCTTATGTCTCTTCTTCTCATCTCCCTTCTCCTAGTATTTTCTATTCATGTCTTCCAAATGTTGTCTAACCTAAATATGCAATGCTGCCATGTGATCTGCAAATTCTTCTGCTTCTAAACTCTTCTGGTCTTCACTGCTAATGTCTCTCAATTCTTCTATTCCTTTAGGATTCACTCCTGTAACAATCTCAAAAGGTGTTTTTCTAGTACTTCTATTCACTGAATTGTTATAGGAAAACTCTACTTGTGCAAGGATCAAATCCTAAATTCGGTTTTATCTCCCACTAAACATCTCAACAAGCTTCCCAAAATCCAGTTAACTACTTCTTTCTATCCATCAGTCTGTGGATGAAAAGTAGAATTGAACTTCAAATCTGTCTTCATCTTCTTCCAAAGTGTTCTCAAAAAATAGCCAACAAACTTAGTGTCTCTGTCTGAAACTATGCTCTTAGGTAATCCATGCAATCTTACCACTTCCTTGAAAAATAGGTCTGCTACATGCAATGCATCTGATTTTTTCTTAGAAGGTATGAAATGAGCCATCTTTGAAAATCTATCCACTACCACAAATATAGAATCATTCCCTCACGGTGTCTTAGGTAAGCCAAGTACAAAATCCATACTTATATCCTCCCAAGGTCTTATAGGTACTGTCAAAGGTTTATACAACCCCACATTCTGACTACTACCTTTTGCAACTTGACAAACTCTACAACTCTGCACATATCTCTTAACATCCTTATGAATCTGGGGCCAAAAGTACTGCTCACTCACCAATGCAACTGTTTTATCAATGCCAAAATGTCTAACTAAACCTCCACTATGCTTCTCTTTTATCAGGTTCTCTCTCATGGAACTTTTAGGTATGCATAAGTGAACTCCCTTGAATAACATCCCATCCTAAATGAAGTAATCCAACCTTTTTCTCCTATCAACCATAACCGGTTCTCAACATGCTTTCCAAGGTTCTGCAAAATCTGGGTCTTTGTGATACAAGGTCTTCAAATCTTCAAAACCTAATACTCTCACTCTCATTTCTATCAACAAATTCCTCCTCCAACTCAATGCATCAACAACTTTGTTATATTTCCTACTTCTATGTTTCAACACAAAGGTGTAACTCTACAAGAACTCTACCCATCTCATATGTTTCTGATTCAACTTACTCTAATTGTTCAAATATTGCAAAGCTTGATGATCTGTATACAACACAAATTCCTTAGGCAATGAGTAATGTCTCCATTTCTTCAAGGCTTGAATTATGGCATAAAATTCCTAATCATATACTTAATATCTCTTCTGAGCATCATTCAATTTCTCACTAAAATATGCTATTGCTCTCCCTTCTTGACTCAAAACTGCTCCTATTGCTGTCCCGCTTGCATCACAATCCACTTGAAATACCTTATTGAAATCCGGTAAAGCCAACACAGGTTGCTCAATCACTTTGTGTTTCAACAACTCAAAAATTTTGTTTGCTCTGGTGGTCCACTTGAATTCTTTCCAATCTCCCCTCATGGTCTTAGTCATAGGGTTACAAACTGAACTGAAATTTCTGATAAACTTCTGGTAAAAACTAGCCAATCCATGAAATGATCTTACCTCTTCAATTCTTTCTGGTGTAGGCCACTCAACAATGGCTTTCACTTTCTTATGGTCCATCTTCAAACCATCCTCAGATATCACAAATCCTAAATAGACTAACTCATCCTTCATGAAAGTGCACTTCTTGATATTGATCAGTAACTTTTCTTCTCTCAACCTCTGCAAAACTTGTCGTAACTGCAATAAATACTCCTCTTATGTCTTACTGAAAATTAGAATGCCATCCAAATACACAATAACAAACTTACCCAAGAATTTCTTCAAAACCTCATTCATCAGCCTCATGAAAGTACTCAGTGCATTAGTCAATCCAAAAGGCATCACCAACCATTCATATAATCCTTCATTTTCTTAAATGTTTCTTCCATTCATCACCTTCTCTGATCCTGATCTGTTGATATCCACTCTTCAAATCTATCTTTGTAAAGTACTTTTCTCCACTCAAATAATCCACTATATCATCCATCATAGGCAAGGGAAACCGATATTTCACTATGATCTTGTTTATTGCTCTTGAATTGATACACATCCTCCATTCTCCATTCTTCTTATGTGCTAATACTGCTGGTACTGCACAAGGGCTTAGACTTTCCTTGATCAAACCTTTCTCTAGTAGCTTCTGCACTTGTCTATTCAGTTCTTCATTCTCTGCCTGTGTTAACCGGTGTGCAAATTTGTTAGGCAAACTAGCTCCGGGAACTAAGTCCATGCAATGACTAATACTTCTAACAGGTGGCAATCCATCAAGTACATTATCTAAAATGATATCCCCATAGTTTGTCAGCAAATCGCTTATCTCTGCCAAGTGTTCTCCTTCCGATTCCAGTCTCCCAATCTTCTTGAGGAATTAAGGAAAAACACAGATTCTCATGTCTCAGTCCATCCATGAACTAGATAGATTTTGGTATTTGTACAGACTTCATTCTTTAAAGGTTCCTCCAAAAGAAACAAGGTTTGCTTCATCCCATTGGCCACAATAGTGTATGTATTCTTCCTCCCATGATGTATTGCCTATCTATCAAACTACCAAGGTCTTCCCAACAAGAGATGACAAATGTCCATAGGCATAATATCACATAAAACTTCATCATGATAATTCCCAATTTTCAATTTTACTAAACACTATTCACTTACTAACAACTTGTGTTCATCCCGAATCCATGCTATCTGGTAAGGCTTAGGGTGTTTCAATCTCTCCAATTTCAACTTAATAAGCATCTCTTCTGAAACAAGATTATCTAAACTATCAATATCAATAACAACTTTACAAAACTTACTAAATACCTTACATCTAGTCTTCAATAGGTTCTTCCTCTGCAAGGGTTCTTTATCTCCTCCAGTATGACACAAAGCTCTCCTCATCATCAACAATTCTCCATCTTTCGGTTTATTTTTTGATCCAGTGGGGTTCTCTTCCACCAATGCCGCTCTTCTGGTAGCCTCTAACTTCTTAAATTCAAATGCACGGTGTCCTTCTCCTCCACATTTAAAATAGGTTCCTCTGAATGCCCTTTTGTCTTGTCTTCCAAAGTTCTCATTCCGGTAACCATCCGGTTCTCTCCTCCAGTAGAAATTTCTATCATCCTTTTGGTATGAATTACCTTCCTTTTCCTTGATCTAATTTGTAATGGTTCCTCTTCCTCTGGTGTATCCTCTTCCTCCTTGAAATCTTCCTTCGGTAAACCTTCCACCTCTACCTCTCCGTTTCTTCTTATGCCTTTTATTCAATTTCTTTTCGGCCTTTATTGCATACTAGTAAGCCTCTTCAACAATCTCTAATTTGATCATACTGAGTTTATCTTGTATAGACATCTACAATCCGTTCAAATATCTTGCAATTTATTCAATTTCATCATCAACATGTCCGGATCTGATCTTCAATTTGTAAAATGCTTCGGTGCACTCCTTCACACTAGATTCCTTCTATCTCAGATTCTGCAACTTTTAGAACAAATCTACTTGATAATTCACCGGGACAAACTTTGATTTTAACTTAGCAATCATCCTATCCCATGTCTTAATCTTTTCTTTACCTCTTGTTTTCCTATCAACTTGCAAGTGCTCCCACCAAAGAGATGCATGACCCTTCAACCGGGTACAAACATATTTCACCTTCCTCTCTTCTGCAGTGTTTTGAAAATCAAAATACTTCTCCATCTCCAAGATCCAATCCATCAATTCATCTGAATCTAACTTCCCATCATATTCCGGTGGGGTAAAATGAGGTTTAGTGTTTGCCCTACTCAAAACCCTTAAAAACCTTTCCTTCTCCAGATCAACTACCGGTAGGTTCACTTGTTCTATCGAGGCTTCTTCTCCTTCATCTTCGCTCACATCCTCAACATGTCGGCCTCTTCTCTGGGCTGCCTCCATGGCTTCTAACTGGGCTACTATTCCTCACAACATCTCCATTACAACAGGGTCTGCATTCCCACACGCTCCACCATTCCTAGTTCCTCTTCGTGCCATTGATGCATGCTAGTCCTCTGCAATTGCAGGTCGGATTCATAATCCACCATCCTACAACCAAATTCAGGACACACAACCTTTGGAATGAACTTCGCCCTGATACTACTTGAAGCAGTCACCAGTGAGGAGGGACCTTGAGGAGATCAGTTTAAACCGGTCAGCAAGAGTAAACACAACGGAAACACATCGATATGACAGAGGCAATGCATAACAAATAGTTTTTATTGTATGAAAGTTAATTACATCCAACCGGTAACAACCGAGTTACAACATACCGACACACAGGTCTAGTAGAATAGGTCACACTGGAACCTTGGAGCGAAAGAGCTATCTTCTAGGCACAATCTATCTATCTATCTGATACTTCTTTATTTTTGAATTATTTTCATTCTAAAGCATGATTACATATATATATCGATCCGAAGGATCCTGTCGGCCCAAAAAGGATCAAAACCCGAAGAACAAGACCTAACGTGAAAACTGAAACTGCAAACAAAAAACAAAACATAAAGGAAAATGTTTTTGGTTGATGCAAGATTGCTGTGAACCGGGGATGCTCCTACATCAAATATTTTATCAAAATACATTTGGTTTAAATCATACAACAATGAAAGAGTAGGAATCATGGGTGCGGAGTGACAAGGAGAGCGGCTAGTGGGAATCCCAAATTTCAAATCTGGGAATGGCGGATTTCCTGGGGAAGCCAATTTTTTTAGGGTCGAAACTGGAAATCAGGCAAGCGGACAGGCATCTCAAGGTACAAAAGAGGACAAGGATACAGTCAAATTGGTGGAGGAAAAATATTCCAAAACTAGGGACCCACATGATAGAGGTAAGGGAAAAAAATGGTCTTCGCTTTTTGGAGTGAAGCCGCTGGCTAAATCAGGGCTTCCGGAAGTTACAAACATCTCTGATCGAGTTTCAGGGTTGGTTTACTTTTCTGTTTAGGATAAATTGGTAGACCTGACTATCACTGGTTTTATGCCTAATATTGATGTTGTAAGGAATTTTATAAGGAGGAAATGGGTCCTAAAAGGTCAAGTGGATGTGGCGGCGCTGCCTAGGGGTTTTTTTTCCTTTGCTTTTAACTTTGAAGAAGATATGAATAAGGCTCTATGTGAAGGACCATGGATGTTCGACAAGTCAACCTTGGCTCTTCAGAAATGGGCCCCTAACCTTTCCCTTGATGAATCCTTCTTTGTATCGGTGCTTGTGTGGACACGCCTCCCGGGTCTCCCGCTGGAATTCTGGAATGAGGAAGTCTTTAAGGGTATTGCGAATTCTTTTGATTGACCCAATGATGGCAGCTAAATCAAGGTTAGTCTTTGCTCGCATCTGTGTAAATGTCAATCGAATGACGGATATGCCCCAATCTATTGAGATTATTTCTAAACTAAGGAAATGGACCCAAGCTATTGAATATGAATTGCTCCCGTTTGCCTGTTTCCATTGCAAAAAATTGGGTCATTGGGCAAAATCCTGTCCGCTTAAGAAGAGTAAGGAAATCAAAACCGATAGCAATGTTAAATATAAAAAGAAATGGTAAAAGATAGAGAAAAAAGGAGACCCATCAGTAGAGTGTGACCTAGAAAAGGAAGTAATGGAGCCAGAAAATGAGGTGAAGAAGGGTGAGAATAGTAATAATGAAAAACATGATTGTGTCTGCTCTAATAATCAAATAAAGAGCACTAAAAAAGGGGAGCAAGGAAGAGAGTTAAACAACATAAATGATCCAGAGGACCAGGAGGTTGGTTCTATCAGCCAGGAGAAAGAAGAGGAATGTCCCAATGATGTTGTGCCTATTTCTTCTTTCTCAAAATCATTTGAAGAAAACTTCAATGAAGCTCAGGAGTTTATCCCTTCTGATGTTGAGCCCTTGTTGCTTCTAACCAATGGAAGCCCAAAGCCTCTCCTATGTAAAACCCCATCACATAGTGTGGAAATGGATACCCTGGAAGGAAATCTTAGGATTCTTGGTACGAAAGAAGGAAAATCGAATAAGGAGGAACCCAATGGAGGTATCTCAACTAGAAGAAAGAATAAGAAAAAGGCAGATGTTGGAAGCCAAAACAAAAAGTAGGGGAGACCATCTCTAAAACATCAGAGGGAACAAGAAAGCTAGAAGAACCATGCTGATGGAACATAGTGTTCCATCGAGTTAGCCCTATCTCCAGTTAAAGTATGAAGATAATCTCATAGAATATCAGAGGGTTGACTACCCCTCATAAGCAGGATGTGTTAATAATTATCATAAGAGATCATAAATCGGATGTGGTCCTTGTTTAGGAAACCAAGATGTGTAAGGATAAAGTGGAAAAGATTAGAATTTTTAAAAATAATGGAGTTATAGGATCAAGCTCGGAGGGAGCGTCTGGAGGAACTGCCAT
The DNA here is from genome assembly GCF_030272615.1 of Cryptomeria japonica. NCBI lineage: Eukaryota > Viridiplantae > Streptophyta > Pinopsida > Cupressales > Cupressaceae > Cryptomeria > Cryptomeria japonica. Next base: position 441,503,093 of record NC_081410.1, read on the forward strand.
TTTTCAGAACCAAAAAACATTAAAGGTAAGGAAATCATTTCTGCTTGTAATAGGAACTCTGTGCAGCTTGAGCATATCAAGGATAACTTTGCCTGGGTATTAACTAATGTCTATGCACCTAATACCAAAACTGGGAGAGCAAAATATTGGAGAAGCCTTGCTGAAGAAAAACTTGAGTTTATAGATCAAAGTTGGATAATAATGGGAGATTTCAATACTCCGCTAAAAGAGGAAGAGAAGATGGGAGGTCTCTCTTGTAGCTTGATGGTAAACAAGATCTTATGGACTTAATTAATGATCAAGCTCTTATGGATGTGGATCTTCAAGGGATTAACTATACCTGGACTAATCGAAGAACCAGAGCTGACCCGATTCAAGTTAAGTTAGATAGAACCTTAATTTCTCCTAAGTGGTTAGCTAAGTATAGTTGCTCTCTTGCTTCTATAATCAAAATTGGATCTGATCATTATCCAATCTCTTTTACTGCTAATTCTTTTTCGGCTAAGAGAAACTTTCCTTTTAGATTTGAAAAAGTGTGGTTATCCCATCCCTCCTTGGAAGCTTGTGTTGCTGATTGGTGGAATTCTGAGGTTGAGGGTACGACTCTCTTTAGAATAGCTAAAAAACTCAATATTATAAAGGCCAAAATTAAAATCTGGAACAAAGAGGATTTTGGGTATATCTTCAAGAGAAAAATTCAAATTAAAACTGAAATAAAAGATGTTCAAGATAGAATCCAAGAGAATGGGCTGTCTGAAGAACTGAGATCTGTGGAAAATGGTCTGTTGTCTAAATACCACACCATTATTTCTAATGAAGAGACATTCTGGAGACAAAGATCTAGAGCCTTGTACTTGAAGGAAGGTGATAAAAATACCCAGTTTTTTCACTTAATCGCTCTTAAGCATAGGGCAACTAACAAGATATCCAGGTTATCCTATAATAAAGGGATTTTAACGGAGGATAATGATATCAGAAAGGAAGCTCTGGAGTATTTTGGCACCCTTATGGGAGAAGTGGATTACCTGGATGCCAGTAATCAAAACATCCTGTTGCAAGCTATTCCTTCTACCATGACTATGGAAGACGATAATTATTTGTCCCGAATTCCCTCTAATCAAGAAATAAAAAAGGTGGTGTTTTCCTTTCAGGGAGATAAGTCTCCTAGACCAGATGGTTTTCCAATGTTCTTCTTCCAATTTTTTTGGCATAATGTGGAGAATGACATATGTAAAGGTGTTAAAGAATTGTTTGGTTCTAGAAGGCTTTTAAAAGAACTGAATGCTACCTTCATTGTCCTTAATCTGAAGATCCCAGGTGCTGATTCTCTCAACAAGTTTAGACCTATTAGTCTCTGTAACTCTATTTACAAGATTTTATCCAAGGTTCTTACTTCCAGACTGCTGAAAATTCTTCCTAGAATATCTCTGTCCAGCAGAATGGTTTTGTCCCTGGTAGACAGATTCTGGACTCCATTATATCTGTTCATGAAAATATCCATTCTCTAAAAGTGGCTAATAATCAAGGTTTCTTTCTGAAGTTAGATATGGCTAAAGCTTATGATAGAGTGAATTGGCAGTTTCTCTTAAGGATTATGAAAGCATTTGGTTTTGGAGAAAAAGTTATTCAGCTTTGCTCTCAACTGATGGAAACTTCCTCTTGTGCTGTTATTGTCAATGGATCCCCATCAAGTTTCTTCAAAAGTTCAAGAGGTCTTAGACAAGGGGACCCCATTTCCCCTATCTTGTTTACTATTTTAGCTGAAAGCTTGGGTAGATTTATTTTTAAAAATGTGGAAGAAGGCAATCTCAGAGGACTGAAACATCTTCATCCAATTTCACTTGCACTCATGAATAGTTTGTTGATGACTCTATCACAATGGGGGAAGCCACAATTAGGGAAGCTAAAAACATGAAGAATGTGTTGAATATTTATGAATCTACCTCTGGTCAAAAAATTAATTGGGATAAGAGTTCTTTGTTCTTCATCAATACCCATGTTGAAAGACAATTAAGGATTGAAAGAATTCTTGGCTGTAAAATAGTTGAGCTTCCCTCTTCTTATCTGGGGCTTCCTCTGTGTATTAATCCTGTGGATAATTTCTGGAATAAGATGGTGGATAGATTCAACTCAAAATTGGCTGGTTGGAAAGGGGCAGTCCTAAGTCAAGCAGGCAAAGTTACTCTGCTCAAAGCCACTCTCCAAAACTTGCTTGTTTATGCTCTCAGTTTGTTCAAAATCCCCAGAAAGTTTGCGGAAGCTATAGAAAGAATCCCAAAAAAGTTTCTTTGGTCGGGGGTGGAAGTCAAAAACAGAATTTGTCTTATTGCCTGGAATAAAATCTGTTCTTCTAAGGCCTCAGGGGGGCTGGGCTTAAGGAATATAAGTTCTATGAATAAGGCTTTATTAGCTAAACAAAATTGGAGAATGAAAGGGGAGGAAAGAGAATGGAATTTAATCTGGAAAAATAAATATCTTCATATGCTTTCTTCTGAGGAAGAATTTTTAGATGAATCTTTTATTGTTGAAGGTTCTACAATATGGAATGCAGTCCAATTGGCTAAAAGTTGGGCCACTGCTGGTCGAATGTGGAATTTGGGGGATGGTAGGAGTATAAGATTTTGGGAAGACAAGTGGATAATGGATAAACCTCTGGAGGAAATTCCAATCCTTATTGAATGGAAAGATTAGTTCAAAAGCAGGTTTGGTGAGTTGGTCAGAGATTACTGGAGAAATGGGAAATGGATTGATTTTAGCCAGCAGTGTCCGGGGCTAAAGTTCCTTCAGATTGCTCTCTCTACTAAAGTTCCTAGATACAATAAAGAAGACAAATTGATTTGGAGGGAAACCTCAGATGGGAAATATTCAGTGTCCTCAGCTGTGGCTATCCAAAATGAAGTTGTTGAAGAAATTCCTATTTGGGCTAAAGTTTGGAACAAGAAGTTAGTTCCTAAGGTTAATATCTTTTTTTGGATATTCATCCAAAACAAGGTTTTAACTCTCGACAACCTTCAAAAGAGAGGTTTTGTTTTTCCTAATAGGTGTTCTCTTTGTTGTAGGGAAGAAGAGACTGCTTGCCATATTCTCAATCAATGCACATTCAATCAGGAAATCTGGAAAATCATTTTGAGCAGGTGGAAGTTGAGCTAGGTTTTTCTGAATTCCCTAGGGATTCTTGGCAGCAATGGCATTGCCCTAATTCTAGTCCTAAGATTGTGGAGACTTGAAAACTTACTTTCCCGAATGTTATTGTTGGCATTATGTGAACCGGTATGAGGACATAATGACATTGTGTGTTTTCATTGATGTCAATATGATGAAGAGAAGAGAACCGGTATAACACCGTGAACTGACATTTGTGCCAAACTGAAGTAGTGTGTCTGTTCAAGGTGAACCAACATATGGTTATGGTAACCGGCACATGGAAGCATTGTATGACTACCAGTTGGTAGTCTCAACTTCAGGGTTTCCGGTTGAAGTGCTTCAATCCTGTGTGGCTCAAACGGTGACTTTGTGTGATGAGTTAGCATGGTAACGAAGAATAGATCATGTTTCCATGTCAACCTTATGCGCATGAAGGATCTTGCATGAAGGAGATTGTTCCCATCTACCTCGGGAATGTACGAAGCCTATAAACGGTGATAACGCGTGATGGGTTATCAACCGCCATGAAATCGGTGGAAAATGAATGATGGAGAATATCTCGAGATTGGATCAAGATTGTTGCATCTAATGCAGTGTGCTCAATGGTCAGGATTGAACTGTTTAAATTCCTTAACCTAACAGGTTTAGGGTTTAGGGTTTATGCTACTGACCTATCTATTTTCCTATAAGGTTGATGTTGTGTTTCTTTCTGAGGTTGTTGGCAAAAGTTGTGTGTGTGTATCCAAGAGAAGAGATACGTGATTCTTTCCAGACCAGAGGAGAGAAGTGATACCTGCAGAGTGTAAGTGTAGAAAGTGAAGAGGAGCTTAAGCGGATATGCATTGGCATTGAGTGTTGTTACAAGATCATTGTAATACCTGTTGATCTCTAACCACCTCAACAGTTGGAAAATCCCTTAACATGGTAGTTTTAACCAACTTGCTGTAAATCCTTTAACAGGGTGACTCAAAACCATTGAGTTCTTGAAATCCTCTAACAAGGTAACCTTTAACATGGTTTAACCCTTAACCGGGTATTCTAGCCATCCCTTAAACAGGTGATACCTAATAGGATCAGTTCCTAATAGAACCTATTGTATCGGTCTTTAACCAGACAAGGCTCCTAACAGAGCGGACTTCTAAAGAGTTCAAAAACAAGCTTGTGGGTATTCATCCCCACCGTGGTTTTTCCCAGTTGGGTTTTCACGTGAAAAGTATGTGTGTCATGTGTGATGTCTTCTTCATGTGATGCTATGCTATTTTTTGTCAAGCAGTGAATCATGTTGATCTAGTTGCTTATATGTATATCTTTGATGGTAGATTACCTGTTCATGCATTAGGGTGAAATGGAAATGAAGTGTTAGATTGTATGAGAAGATAAGTGTAAACCATTTGATGCTTGTCTTAGTTATTCTGGGATTTGCTGGTTGTACTTTGTTTAAGGACCGGTGTTACTGTTTGTCTGCCAATGCACAGTGTCTGCTGTGACAAACTGGTTTAAGAGTGTGATTTTGTCTGTAGTGATTCACCCCCCCCTCTCAGTACCAGTTTGGTACTATTTGTTCATCATTGAGTTATCAATTGGTATCAAAGCATCCTCCAGGTCCTCTGTGTTATAAGCTTAACCGCTTGAGGTAATGATCCCAGTCGAATGATGAAGAGGGAAGGTCCAAAGTTTAACAGAGAAAATTTTAGTATATGGAAAGCTAGAATGAAGATATACATCAGAAGCATGGGTGATCAACACTAGAGCTATGTTGAGAATGCCTATGTTGCCCCTACCAGTACTCTCACCGATGACCAAAAGAGAGAGATGCAGGAGAATGGGCAAGTCATGGAAGCCCTAATTAGTAGTTTATCTGACATTGAGTTTATTGATGTCCAAGATAAGGTAAAACCAAAGAGGTATGGGATACTCTTGAAAATATCTATGGCGGTGATGAGCATGTAAAACAAGCTAAGGAAGAAAGCCTTAGAGGGAAGTTTGAAGACATGCAGATGGTTGAAGGTGAGACCATTCAACAGTATGGAATAAGAATCAAAACCGTTGTTGGAGATATCAAGAGTGCAGGTGGTAAAATGGAAGATTGCACTATGGTAAGCAAAGTCCTGAGATCCTTATTACTGGTCTATGCAATAAGGGTTGTTGCTATTCAGGAGCTGAGATCAATAAACAAGACTAAGGTATCCCTAGACTTCATCATTGCAAAGTTGACAACCTATGAGCTAAATAGTTTTGATGACAGTGTTCAAAAGATTGAATTAGATTTTAAAGCTTTTGCTGTACCATCCAGAAAAGGAAAAGAAGCTAGCACCAGTGGTGAACCAAGACAAAGCAGAGAAATGGATGATGAGGAGATTCTGATGGCATTTGAAGCTCTCCTTGCCAGGAAACTTCCTAAAGGAACCGAAAAATACAAAGGTAAGATTCCTTTGAAATGCTTTTCTTGTAACCAGATAGGACATATTGCTGTAAACTGTCCTAATGGCGACAACAAGGATAGACCAGAAAGGTTGAAGAAATTCAAAGGAGGAAACCGGAGAAAATGTTTTGTGGTAGTTGATGAAGGTGTCAGAGATGAGGAATCAGAAGATGAAGAAAATGAAGATATTGTGTTTGTTGCTGTCAAGGAAGATGTGTCAGACAAGAAGGCTCTTGTCTCCTGGTTTGATAATTCCAATGAGTGGATTATTGATAGTGGCTGTTCTCACCATATGACTGGTGACTGGAGCAAGTTTGTATCCTTGGAAGAGTATGATGGTGGTGTGGTTCACTTTGGTAATGATGCACCATGCATGGTCAAAGGAAGAGGGTCCATCTCTCTGAATGGAAAGAGTAGTGCTGACAATGTGTATTGGGTTGATGGTCTCAGACACAACCTTCTGAGTGTTGCCCAGCTAAATGATAGCGGTCTCTCTGGAATTCAAGAATGGAGTGTACAAAATCAAAGGAAAGAATGGTGAATTGGTGGCCACTGACATGCAGACCAAAGGTAACCTATTTCAGCTGAATGCAAATATAAGTACATGTCTTATGGCTAAATTTGATGATAGCTGGATATGGCATAGGAGACTCTGCCATGTAAACTTTGATAACATTGTGAAGGCTAGTAAGATCAAGGCAGTTAGAGGGTTGCTGGTGCTAAGAAAACCGGATAATACCTTGTGCAAAGAGTGTCAATTGGGGAAAATGTCTTCCTCAACCTTTAAAGGTAAATCTTTCACTACTGACAATTTGCTTGATCTTGTGCATACTGATTTGTGTGGTCCTATGAAAACTAGGAGTGTGCAGGGTGATAGGTACTTCATGATTCTCACTGATGACTGATCAAGAATGATGTGGGTCACATTCTAAAAAGATAAGTCTGAAGCTTTTGTAAAGTTCAAAGCTTTTAGAGCATTAGTGGAGAAGGAAAGCGGTAAAAGGATCAAGTGCCTGAGAACTGATCAAGGAGGGGAATTAACTTCCGACGAATTCAACAAGTACTATGAAGAAAATGGCATCAAGAGGCAACTGTCTGCCCCCCGAACTCCACAACAGAATGGCCTAGTAGAGAGGAATAACTGGACTATGGTTGAAGCAACTAGAACTATGTTGATTCAAGGAAAGGTAGCCCACACCTTTTGGAGAGAAGCGGTGAGCACTGTAGTCTATACAATGAACCCAGTACTCATCAAGAAAGGTAAGGATAAAACTCCTTATGAGTATTGGACCGGTAAGACACCCATGGTTAGCTACTTTAGAGTGTTTGGTAGAAAATGTTACATCAAGAGGAGTGAACACCAGAGCAAATTTGATGCAAAATGTGATGAGGGAATATTCCTAGGGTATTCCACAAAGAGAAAAGCTCTCACGTGTTTCAATAATAGGACTCAGAGAATTATGGAAAGCATCAATGTAAGAGTTGATGAAAACTCTGAGAAAACTAAGGAAACTGACAATGAGCAAGAGGTAAATGAACCAGTTGTAACCTTCTGGGAACCGGTTGTCAGTCAACCGAGTACCAGTAATAGTGTTCCTACACCGATAGATGTAGATGCTGATACTGATGGAGATGAGGATGAAGAAGAAAAGCAAGAGGAATCTATCAAGACAATTCCTCTGTATGTCAAGCTAAATCATGATCCTAAGCAGATCATAGGAGTTAAGGATACAAGAATCCTTACAAGAAGAAAGGTCAGAGAAAACTCATGTATGATCTTTGAATTTGAGCCTAAATCATTCAAAGAGGCACATAAAGATGAAGACTGGATCAAGGCAATGGAAGAGGAACTTGATCAGATAGAGAAAAATGGTACATGGTCTTTGGTACCCAGACCAGAGCATAAAAATGGCATTGGTACCAAATGGGTTTTCAGAAATAAGCTGAATGAGGATGGCACAGTGATTAGAAACAAAGACAGACTGGTGTGCAAAGGATATGCCCAAGAAGAAGGAGAAGACAATGGAGAAATCTTTGCTCTTGTAGCCAGATTGGAAGGAGTTCGTATGCTTCTTGCACATGCAACTTTTAAAGGTTTCAAAGTATATCAAATGGATGTAAAATCTGAATTCCTAAATGGTGTACTTGAAGAGGAGGTGTATATAGAGCAACTAGATGGGTTTTCCCTATCTGAAGATAGTGACATGGTATGTAGGCTACATAAAGCCTTATATGGTCTAAAGCAGGCACCTAGAGCATGGTATGAACGTCTGCATTCCCATCTTGTGAAGATTGGATTTGAGAGAACAAGTGAAGATAGCAATATCTACTTGAAGTTTGAAGGAGATTAGATCATGATCTGTGAGGTATTTGTTGATGACATTATCTTTGGTGGAGATGACAAGATGAGTCATGAGTTTGCAGATGAGATGAAGAAAGAGTTTGAGATGTCACTCATAGGGGAGATTAAGTTCTTCATTGGACTGCAGATCCAGCAGATGAAATATGGAGTCTTTATCACTCAGTCCAAGTATGTCAAAGAGGTGTTGAAGACCTTTGGCATGGAAGATAGCAAACTGGTTGGTACACAGATGGTGACCGTTTGTAAACTATCCAAAGAGGATGACTCAGCATTGGTTGATGAGAAGGAATACCGATCAATGATTGGTAAGTTGCATTATGTAGTGCATAGCATACTAGATATTGCACATGGTTGGCATTACTGCAAGGTTCTAGAAAAGCCCAAGAGAATCCCACTTGGTTGCAGTCAAGCAGATTCTTAGGTATCTGAAGGGAACTATTGACTATGGATTGTGGTATCCATATAGCAAGGATTTCAACTTGAAAGTATACACAGATGCTGATTGGGCAGGTAATGTAGATGATCGGAAAAACACAACTGATGGTGCATTCTTTCTTGGTGGTAGACTGGTCTCATGGATGAGTAAAAAGCAGAGTTGTATCTCTCAGTCTACAATGGAAGCAGAGTATGTTGCAGCTTTCATGAACTACACTCAGACAATTTGGATGAAGCATGTATTAAATAGCTTCAAAGTTCCTGTATCTGAATCGGTAAGTATATTCTGTGACAATACTAGTGCAATTAATATCTCCAAGAATCTGGTTTTACATTCTAGAACCAAGCACTTTGAGCTTAAGTATCATTTCTTGAGGGAAAAGGTTCAAAACAAAGAGATTGCACTGGAACATGTTTCTAGTAAGGAGCAGTTAGCAGACATATTCACCAAGCCTCTCCCAAAGGCTACATTTACGTACTTAAGAGGTGAACTAGGGGTGTTGCCCCTTCAGGAGGTAAACTAAAGGCATATGCTCCACATCAATCAGGTATTGCATTGTCAATTTTTTTGTGGATTGATGTGTTGAAGGATGCTACTCCTTAGGGGGAGCAACATAATGGAACAAGGCATCTTGTGCCTCCACTTTGGCATTGTTGTCAAAGGGGGAGAAGATGTGAAGCGGAGAGATATCTTGGTATATTGCCATCAATGCCAAAGGGGGAGATTGTTGGCATTATGTGAACCGGTATGAGGACATAATGACATTGTGTGTTGTCATTGATGTCAATATGATGAAGAGAAGAGAATTGGTATAACACTGTGAACTGACATTTGTGCCAAAGTGAAGCGGTATGTCTATTCAAGGTGAACCGACATATGGTTATGGGAACTGACACATGGAAGCGTTGTATGACTACCGGTTGGTAGTCTCAACTTCAAGGTTTCTGGTTGAAGTGCTTCAAGCCTACGTGGCTCAACCAATGACTTTGTGTGATGAGTTAGCATGGTAACAAAGAACAGATCATGTTGCCATGTCAGCCTTGTGCGCATGAAGGATCTTGCATGAAGGAGATTGTCCCATCTACCTCGGGAATGTGCTAAGCCTGTAAATGGTGATAACACGTGATGGGTTATCAATCACCATGAAATCGGTGGAAAATGAATGATGGAGAATGTCTCGAGATTGGATCAAGACTATTGCATCTAATGCAATGTGCTCAATGGTCAGGATTGAACCGTTTGAATTCCTTAACCTAATAGGTTTAGGGTTTAGGGTTTATGCTACCGACCTATCTGTTTTCCTATAAGGTCGATGTTGTGTTTCTTTCTGAGGTTGTTGGCAAAAGTTGTGTGTGTGTATCCAAGAGAACAGATACATGATTCTTGCCAAACCAGAGGAGAGAAGTGATACCTGCAGAGTGTAAGTGTAGAAGGTGAAGAGGAGCTTAAGTGGATCTGCATTGGCATTGAGTGCTGTTACCGGATCATTGTAATACCTGTTGATCTCTAACCTCCTCAACAGTTGGAAAATCCCTTAACATGGTAGCTTTGATCGGCTTGCTGTAAATCCTTTAAGAGGGTGACTCAAAACCATTGAGTTCTTGAAATCCTCTAACAAGGTAACCTTTAACAGGGTTTAACCCTTAATCGGGTATTCTAGCCATCCCTTAAACGGGTGATACTTAACAGGACCAGTTCCTAATAGAACCTATTGTATCAGTCTTTAACCGGACAAGGCTCCTAACAGAGTAGACTTCTAAAGAGTTCAAAAACAAGCTTGTGGGTATTCATCCCCACCGTGGTTTTTCCCAGTTGGGTTTCCATGTTAAAAATATGTGTCATGTGTGATGTCTTCTTCATGTGATGCTATGTTGTTTTCTGTCAAGCAGTGAATCATGTTGATCTAGTTGCTAATATGTATATCTTTGATGGTAGATTACCTATTCATGCATTAGGGTGAAATGGAAATGAAGTGTTAGATTGTATGAGAAGATATGTGTCAACCGGTTTATGCTTGTCTCAGTTATTCTAGGATTTCCTGGTTGTACTTTGTTTAAGGACCGGTGTTACTGTTTGTCTATCAATGCACAGTGTCTGCTGACAAACCAATTTAAGAGCATGATTTTGTCTATACTGATTCACCCCCCCCTCTCAGTACCAGTTTGGTACTATTCATTCATAATTGAGTTATTAGTTATCTGGAATATATGGAAAGAGTGCAACAATAGGATTTTTAGGGATAAAAGTGCCACCCCTGAAGTGGTGGTGGACAAAATTTACAGGAGTATTTTTGAATGCATCTATGGTACTGATAATGGATCGGCTGCTAAAGATGACTTCAATGATAGGTGGAACCTCTTCACTACCATACCTAGTAAGGAGAAGGGAAGAGAAGGTCTAGTTTGGTGTTTTCCTCCTCAAGGATGGATTCAGGTTAACTTTGATGGGGCCTCTAAGGGGAACCCGGGTAAAGCTGGTTATGGGGGCATTGTCAAGAATTTTACTGGAAGTTGCCTAGCGGCGGTGGCTGGTCCTTTGGGGAGTCAAACTAGTCATTTTGCTAAGGCCTCAGCTGCGCTAAATACTCGAATTATAGCTAAGAACCTTAATCATGATAAATTATGGTTTGAGGGAGATTCACTTAATATTATTAAGTGTTTGAAGGCGGAGTCCAAGTCATCATGGTCAATTAAAACATTATTTTGAAAGATAGGGAAATCATTGCTAGTTTTAAAGAAATAATTATTCAACATGCCTTTAGAGAGAAAAATATGGTGGCAGACGGTCTAGTGAACCTAGGAGTTAATTCCGATTCTCAAATTATTTGGCATGGGGAAGATATTAATATGAACATAAAAGAGCTCCTTAGAAAGGATAGAATTACAGGGAGAGAAGGACAGCATAATCATGATAGGTTATATGAATAATTTATGCTTTGATGGAAAGGTAAAGATTACCTAGCAAAGTGATAGAATCCCAATCAAATTTAATATTCCTTCGCACACTTTGTGGGTCATCCTTTTCAAAATTTTGAGTAACTACGGGAAGAAAGTGTTGAGATTGCAGAAGAACAAAGCTGAAAATCCGAATTCGAATATGGGAGGAGATTTAAGGAGGGAGGAACCAGACAACAGGTCAAGATGGAAGGTGATGCCGAAAGTGTGGGCGAAGCTAGAGAAAGGCTCCCTCACAAGCTTTATGGAGAAGCTGGTTGATTACGAAAAAGGTAGGGTTAACCTAGCTGTTTCCAAAATTTTTGAAAATTGGTGTAATAGGTCCTTTAAAATATATGGGGTAAAGTTCAAATTGGACGTGAGACTCATTGTGACTGTGACTGGTATGCCCCACTCAGGGCTCAATTTTTTTAGAGACCTTAAAGTCTCCAATAACGCGGTTAATCTTTTTCTGCGTAAGGAAAAAGAGAGGGCTAAAATTGGCAAAGCAACAAGGGGTTACTATGAAGCCTCCAACATCAAGAAAATATGGGGCTGGGTTTTGAATGCCATAATGGAACATATTACTGCTGAGGGCTGGTTTTCCAGGGCCCACACTTACCACTTTGTTCTATTAAACCATTTCAGACATGACAAAAGGGTATCCCTGCCCTACTATCTCTTTAGGTCCCTTTCAAGGTCTCTCAATAAACACAGTAAGAATCCCTCGAATCCGGTTCTCCATTGCGGGATTTTGCTGCTCATTTATGAGCATTGTAAAACCGTTTTCATGCTGGAAAACAAGAGATTATCCGCTTCTCCAGGGATAGGCAAGAGAAAGCTAGAGGGAGGAGAATCCAACAAGGAGAAGGCATCCTCTAGCAAAACAAGAGTGCCTTTAGGATGGAAGCCCATGAAGAAAAGAAAGATACAGAGGAAACAAGAAAAGATGACAATGAAATGGATACGAATGACTCTGGGGGGAAGACAACTGGAAAGATGAGGATGTGGGTACAGAGGATGAAGAAGGTGAGAATGAGTCCGACAATGATAGTCCAATCCACAATGCTAGCCCTGGCAATGGCAATAGTCAACCTATGGTGGATGTGGAAGACAAGAGTAATGAGGAAAAAGAGGTGAATTCTGAGAGGGAGAAGATCAAGGAACCTAAGAAGGATACGACTAAGGACAGTTTAAGTGAGGATAAGGAAAGTGTTGGTAAAGGGTTACTCTTGGATAACCTTAAAAAACTCACTGAGGCCAGATTGGATTATGACAGATGGACATATGAACTTTTGAAGAACCTAGAAAAAAATGGGAAACAGATGGATGAGAAAAGGAAGGATTATGATAGGGATCAGATAAAATGGAAGCAGGATATGGAGGAGAAGGTTAAATCGCTGGAAGAAGGGAAGGTGGCGATGAAAAATTTGCTGGGCATTATCCCGAATATCTTGTCTGCTGTCACTAAAAACCTTGAGGATATTACTAAGGTCTTTGATAATTCCAGCTCTCCTAAACCAGTGGTGGACCTTGACATGGATGAAGATACTATTGATATTGGTAGTGGTGAAGCTACTCCAGGTGGAGCTACAAAGAGGACCAGGGCAAGTGTCAAGAAAGCTGCGGCTGCTTCTACTAAGGATATCCCTAATCTTAGGGAAACTATCAAAGACTTGTATGGGATTAGCAATACCTTGGATAATGCCCTAAAAAATATTAATTAGTTTCTTCTCTCGGGTCTGGCTGGTTTTTGCTGGTTTTTTGCTGGCTTTTTGTTGGTTTGTTCCTTTTGGTTTCTTAATGCTATTATCTTTTAAGATCCCATTGTAAAGGGTTTTGGGGCCCCTTCAAAACTTGCTCTTACCTTAATAAAAAACAATGAAAGAGTAGGAAGATCATGTGTTGAGGATAATGTATGAGCTCCTCAATGCCGGTCTCGAACGAATTCCACTAGTCTCCAATAGTGGTTTGCAACACCACCCGACCATGTGGTACCCTTAGGTCCACTCATCTATGCTTTTGGAGATAGTCACAAGGCCCAAGTAGTCATACAATGTGAGTAAAAGATACAATAGGGCCACACACACCATACACAAAGCATACATGACACATCAAGGTATACAGGAATACAATGTAATATCCTTAGTAGGGATGATACCAAGTCATGAATCCATTATGAGTCACTACTCAAATCTAATTAGGGGCTGGATATTAGAGACCAAAAAGATGGGGTGTCATCACATAGCTCAAAGTGCTGATTCATGCAAAAATGAATAGTACTACAAGGAGACTCGATCATTGCAGATCAACACCCCATAGATGAACAAGCTTTCCAATACATCCTTAGACTATTGACTCACTCAAGACATACACATGACATCCTCAATTATATTATTACTTTATTTTCCCCATTGTTTTGGTAATGGTTCACTTGATTACTCAACTCTCTAATAGATTATCTTGGTGGCCAAAATGGACCTTGACCTCTAATGAGAGCCACTCCCCAAATCCGAATCTGATTCCTAGACCCTAGGCTCATGTAAAAACTCAATATAATATACCATAAAACATCATAGTGATTTCAATTACCAAAATGTCATTTTACACATAAACGAACCATACTCAATTGGTCATAATACCAGGAGATTAGATCCAATTTGGTCCCATAGAAAATTTCATATATATTATAATTACCCCACATTAAAATCACATTTCAAAACAACCAAACTTCACTTTTAAACAAATCTCATTTTAGACTAAAAACTAGTCCAAGAGGCCATCCACCATTGATAAATCTCCAAAAGCTCAAAAATCCAAAATACATAAATTAGTAATATGAGAAATCCCATTGGTTCCTAACAACCAAACATCACAAAAATGACCTCAAATTGTCATTTCAATATTCTCAGAAAGTTTGGGCAGCATATCCTCATGTAGACCCATATTTTCCAAATTTAAATCATACAATCAATATAAACATTCAAATGAAAAAATCTAAATTGGAGAAATTGTTTTAAACATTCAACAAATAATTCAAGAAAAACTACAAGAAATTTGATTGAGAAACAAAAGAGATATAAGAATTCTTACCTCTAAGCTTGATGAAAACTTAAAAATGAAATGTAGACAAAACACACTGGAAGAGGGAGGTATTTTTGTACAAGCGATAAAATATACCAATCTAGATCCCCAGAGCCAACACCCACAAAAATCCACAAAGCCAATCTCCAAAACTCAACTATTCAAATTCAATATGCAGGGTTTTTGAGAGGATATGAAAAAAATATGACCACATTCTAAAATGAGCCTCAATTACAAATATAAAATCACTTTTTGAGTGGGGAATAAAATTATAATAAAACCAAACTAAAATTCAAAAATCAATTAAATCCCAAAATGACCCTCATAAATAAATCATGCAGTTCTCATCATGTAAAACATAAATAAGACATATCTCTCAATTAAACATTGTCACCACTAATATGTTGAAATATCATTAATATATGCATTATAATAGAGACAATTCACAGTTGATCGACTATGCACATACAATCATGATTGGTCTTACAAAATAATGGATTAGGGTAACTAGACATTTCCAAAATAGTAATTGGAGGTGTACTCACAAGAAAAAGGAAAATCATCCAAAGTAGGAATGATGGATAGGGCTACGTGAGATAATGGCTAATGTGTTATCTCCTACAACCACTGGTGGGGAAATGGGCACACTCACACTTGTGAATCCAAGTGGAGTCGATGCCCTATACCTACATTAACCAAAACACAACAAGTACCTCTACATATACATATATAATATAATATAATTGAAATACATATATAATAATATTCCCCAACCGGGGTCACATTATAACATAGTTAGTAACATAATATCTCATCAGAACAATATATCACAAAGAATCATCACAAAACTATATCCTCATTAGTACAATCAAAGCACCATCATATAATAATCCATATGTCATAACATCATGTCATATCATCATATCAACATCATGCATATATGATCATCACTAAATCCATAAGTATAACCAACTATTGACATCGATAGTGATATCTACTCTATCAAAATAATATAAGTATAATTAGGGTGCACCACATGGATGCCAATACAAAAGAATAATATACATACTGTGGTGGCAGGAAAAGCGAGATCGGATGACTAGGACCTAATCCTAGTTTTGCCAACACATTGGGAACATGAAAGAGCCTAGGGAGATAGATCACTTTGGCTACTTCTTGTGAGAAAGAGAGAGCCAATGATTATCTCTTAGGGTTTCTATTCCTCTTGTTGCAAATGATGAGAAAAACTAGGGTTTGAATGATCAACTGGACTAGGAGATAAAGAATGAAGCATCAATGAACTTGAAATTGAACAAACTTGCAGATCTAAAACTAAGATACCGAAAGCATGAAAGGGAGAGGATTATGGAAGTGTATGTGATGCTATAAATTGAACAAAATGGACCAGGACCAAGGTGCCACGCCACTGTCCTATTTTTGTAGATAGGAGATTGCAACTGAGACACTGCAAACTGGAGGTCCTAAGTCTGCAACTTGTCAAACTTGATTGCAAAATGGAGGGACCAGGGCACCACGCCCCTGTCCTTGAGATATTTCTGCACTTCTAAAACTTCTGAGTGGTGTTGATGCCTTTTCCAGATCTGAAACTGCCTTCAGATGCCTGCTTCTACACCTACAACTGAAAATGGAAGGTTTTGGTGGCTATATGGGGTTTTGCCTTAGTCAAACCCCTGTGTTGGTGATTTCCACCTCCATAAATAGCCGATAATGTATTGAAAATGAGTGTGCTAGAGCCTTGTGTGTATGCAAGATCCTAAAATGTTAAGAAACTAGAGCTACCCTACACATGAGAGTAAACCCTAAATGTAAATATGAATGTAAATAAAAATGCTTCAAACCAAATATGCTAAATGATCTAAAGAATGAATGTAAATATGCAAATTGATGTAAAGAAGCCCATACAAAGACATGAAAATAACACGAAATCATACCAATCCCCAAGGGAGAGATATTGCCACTAGATCTCCTATTATTCTTCAATGTCTTCAAGGCTCCTAATTGATGATGAATGCTTGATGAATGTTGTTGAATGTTGTTGAAGACTCCACATAGGCTTCTCTTTCACTACATAGAAGGCTCCTTGTGCTAAAAAAACCTGCTCTTAGATTCTCAGATCCCCTTCTTTCAAATGAAGAAAGAGAGCTCTTATGTATGAAACCCTAGATCTTAATTTCGACTTAACCCCGCCATTAGGCCAACCTAGGAATTGAATTTCCCACCAATATTTTGGGGTTAAGCATAATAATATCATAGAATTGTGCTCTTGAAATTCCAGGAAAAAAGTCAAGGACCATGTGCATTCCTGCCACGGTCCGACCAACTTTTCACCAAATTTTCAGGGCCATTAGATAGAATAATATTAGAGAGAACCCCAAAGTTACAACTAATTTCAAGGTGTTTTGATATGCGAAATCTGGCCTTAAAGGTTGAAATAGGACATAATTAGGGTTTATGATTAAATGATTTATTGGAAGAATAAAATAAAAAGGGGCACACTTAGGGTAAAGGACCCAATTTTATGATGTATGAAGTGATAAAATATGACTTTATATTTAATTAAATGGTTAAAGGGAAATTAGAAATGCAAGATGCAAGACACACTAAACGGGTGCTAACCTAAGTGTCAAATTGTACCACCCTAGCAAGGGTGTACAATTTACGACACTACACATACAATCAGAATGTATTATATACATAGTCCCTTTTTTTTCTAGAATCTTCTATAAAAGGAATCAAGAGGGATCTTTGAACAAAGGTCCCTTTTTTTACATTTTTGAGAATTACCTTTGTTCAAAGGTTTTTTAATTTTTTTCCGAGGATGATGGCTAAGAAATTTCACTCCCTATCTCAAAATTTCCTCAGAAAATTTGATCTTCAAATCTTGAGTTGGATTTGCAAATGGAATGAACTTGTAAAACCAACTTGCACGATTGTAGCCCTCAAAATGAGCTTTCAAACAATTACATTTATAATATAATTTAGTTTTATTATATTTAGTTTTATTATTTAATGTGAATCTATGGGGCCACATCCATTTATTAAATACTAGAGAAATTAGCTTGGCTCACAATAGGGGAGGTCACAAATAGGGTACCTCCTCCTCACAACACAAACCCTTTACAACCAATACCTCATGCTAAACAATACCTCATTTTTCTTCTTTTTCTTTGAACCATTTTCCAAGTTTACTCAACCACGCCAACACCCTCCTCTAACATTTTTGAAGGTTTTCCTTATTCTCAAAGGGACATGATTCATAAGCTCGCTTGATTTACTCTTTCCTATCTGGGCATGCACTCCTTTTCTACCTAGGCACTATCCTTCCCTACTTCAAAAGTATCATCCACCACCTTTGGAGAGGCCAATTATGTTTTTGGTTTACCTTCAAGTGTCCCAATGCTACAAGGAGTCTTTGAGGTAGCAGTTGAGGTACTTTCTTCTTTACTTGGGTCAACTTTCTCTGTAGTGTAATGGTGGTGGAGACATCCTTCCATCAAGTATCTTGAAAATAATTCTTCCATTTAGAATACTGAACAGTTAAATGACTAGTATTGAAGAATCTACTATAGTGGAATGGAACACTCTCATATTCTAAAGACTTATTCTAATACTCATCTATCTTTGTGAGGGAAATATTCATAGGGAGGTCTTTGGTGATGCCAATATCCACCAAAACTAGAGCATACTTGTAGTGTGTAGGTATTGGCTGACCCCTCCTCCACCAACAAAAATTTCCCAAAGGAGTTTCAAATAGCTTCAAAACAAGATTCAAACCAAAAATTCAAAGGAATATTAGAGTGTGTTACCCAAATCAGGGTAACTTTGAAATATTCACATGTCTTGGTTGAAAGAGGGGTGCCAAGGTTTCAACATGAGAAGATGCTATTTGAATCTCCACTAGTAGTCACAAAAGATAGTGTTGCAATCTTAATTATTGTTGAAAACTACAACAAAAATTCCCCTTGCATAGGAGTAAATCTAAACCTCATCCTCTAAGATATGCCAACACACTTCTGAATCCCAATTGTGTAATACAAGGAGGCTAAAATAAAATCCTCTAAACTTACCAATCAACCCATCTTTAGCAAATAAATCTATGTTTTTAGCCACTTCTTGTAGACTTTTCTCCTCAAACACCACCATCAAAGAGATTGAGGTGCATTTTTGGGGATGTGTTGCCAGATAAAACCCTTGATCTAACATACAAGGGATTTAATCCTCTTACATATTTCCCTCAGAAACTTCCCATTTAGTTTGCATAAAGGCAAATTTATATGTTTAAAGCCAACCTACCTCAAAGGACTTATCCCTCTGACTTGATCCTATGGGATACCAACATCTTTGATCCATCTAATATTCTCCCTACCCTATAGCTTCCTCCCACAAATAAACTCATCCACTTGTGTTACAATCATTGATGCCCATGATTTCATAGATCCCCCAAACTAAACCGATGCTTGACTCAGACACTTAAGCTGAGAATATTCGTCAAAATAATGTCGTTGTGTGTTGCACTAGTTTTGGTCCTCCATTAAAATTACCCATTAGATCATACAATCTAAGTCTTAAGGGTCTTTAGAGTCTTCCCTTATTTCTATAATTCCACTAAAGTTGATAGACTTATAAAGCACTGAGAGGGGGTGGGGGGTGAATTAGTGATAGCAAAAACAATAACACTTTAATCCCAGACCGGTGAAAACATTTAATCAGTTTACTTAATACTTGGCATGCAATCCAAAGTGTTATAAAAGAATTCATAGTAAGTAAAGCTTTCACCATAAAAAAAGAAATTATGTGTGGAAAACCCAACTGGGAAAAACCATGGTGAGATGGAACTCACAAGTTAACTATATGCAGTAATAGGTAACTGACCATTTAAGGTCTACAAAGCGCTCTGTTGGGAGCGAATCTTGTTAAAGATCCCAAAGCCCTATTAGGAGCTATACCTCGTTAAAGGTAACCTTAGTGGAGGATTTAGATCCAAGTTAATTAATCACCTTGTTAGAGGATTTGTACAATAAATCTTGTTAGAGCTTACCCGGTTAGGGGATTTAACTGCTGTAGTGATTAGAAAGGTGGTATGATCTAGGAATAGCACATTCTGCTTGTATATATCCTTTTCCACTCACTCAATACTACATCACCAACATACTCTGTATCTTCTTCAATAATTTGCATCAATTCTAACTCATAACATCACTTGTATCTTGCATATCAAAATAACTAATCACAATGTCCTTTTTATAGACATTAGATTTCATGTCGGCTTCAAGAACCTCAACACAATTTTTTAGGTTCAGTGTATCTGGACAATCTTTCATAACACGTCACAGATCACCACCAAAAATGTCAGTTGGTGGTAACACATCATGACCGGTGATAACTCATCACACAATCAAGGAAAACCGGTTAGAACACCGATACCGATTTAGTGTTCACCACATAGAACTCATATATTGATTGACTCCATGTGCCTCCTTGTCGCTTTCCGCTGCATCTTGAAGCTGGTAACAATAGAATTGACCAAAAATGATTGTCTTACCTACATATACCAGTTGTCTAAATATACCGGTTTAGACACCTTCATACTGGTTAGACTTACTCTATACATATTATACCAGTTTGTAATACATAGACTTAGGAGTAGTACCAATTTGACTCAACTAAGATGACTATTTCAATATGAACATATGTGTGTGTATATATGTGCCATCAATGACAATATATAAAGTCATCCAATACAAAAATCATCATCAAGCCAACAAAAGTACCGTTAAGTCTTAAAACACTTAGTCTTTTTTCCTAATTTCAGTCATTTGAGTTGATTTTGAAACCATAGTCAGGCTTCAATGGGGTTCTCACAACCAATTGGAACTCCAATGGAGTCTGAAGTTTCCTTTTTTTTTTCTTCAGTCAAGAGTCTTAAAAAATACTTCATATTTTCCCAAATGTTAGTCCTATTGGAGTAATTAGGACACTTTATCTAATTATTTAATTAATTAGGTCCTTTAATTACTTTATTTGCTTAAGTTAAAATTAGGCATTTTTTTCTTTTATTTAATTAGGTTAATAATACCTTAAGTTGTTTCATTAGTTATGATTGTGACATTTGGTGCTAGCTAATTTAATCTTGAATTAGGGTTTGCATGTAGGGTTTTATTCATGATTTTATAAGGATTCATTCATTTATTGTAAAATAATATTTTTGTGCAATTAATATAGAATTATTAGGTCATGTGGAACAAGTTATTTTTTCTTCATCTTTTTTTGTGTTAGGTGTTGTGCTTGTAGATGATTTTTTCCTTGTGAGGTTGAAATTATTAACTTCTACATGGTATTAGAACATATTTGCTAAGTTCCTATCCATATTCTTGAGGGATCCAATATTGAGAGAATTTTCAGTGCATATTGGACTTAAATGAAGGTTTCCATCACATTTGCAACATCCTAAAACCTATGGATCGATTACCATTTCATCTAAATCTACGAACTTGAAGTTTTGGGTCAATTTAGTTGAGGGCACAAAAAATGAGGCAAAATCTAGGGGTAAAAAAAATCTAGGAACTTTGGGTTGAAGAAAAACTCGCCATTGTGCTCACAGTAAAAACAAACCTATGGATAAACTGTTCATTCGCCAAAATCTAAGCCGTTGACTTTTTTGGGTATTTTTGGTGGGAACATTTCTCTAAAATATCCATATAGATCCATACAATCACTAAAATAAGTGTCAGAGAATATCATATCAATAGCTGCCCAGGAATATTCTTTCAAAATATTCTGTTAGTGGAATATTCTATTTTTTGGAACCTTTTTTGGCTTTTTGATCTGCCTTCATTAAAATGGTCATAACTTTTACATATGAGCTCAAAATCATGCAAACAATATAATTTGAGAAAGTTGGTTCCAATGCTAATCTAGTGGTGCTAGTTTGGTTTGCTGATTCTTCTCAAATCTTCTATACCAAGCCTATGAATTTAGATATTTAGTTTTATGCTTCTAGGGCCATAACTTCCACATTCTCATTTTGTTTTTCACAAATTATTAGGCATTGAAAATATTGTGGAGTTGTCTACACAAATCTAAGGTCTATTTTTGTAGAATATTCACTAGATACTTAAAGGTTTCATATATTTTCTTGGAAAATGTGCAAATCAATTGATTTTTTTGGTAGTGAGGGGATCTATATTGATGTATCGATCCATTTCTATACTTTTTTCATTTATTTATGATGGATCCAAATCATATTACTCCCCTCACTCGATTCAACTACTATAGCTGGAGAAAACAAATGGAGATTAATTTGAAGAAACTAAGGTTATATAGAGTGACCATGTGTAGACAAATTGAGCCTAAAGGTGCCGTTGAGAAGAAAAAGTGGCTCTATAGGTGCGATGTGGATTTTAGGATATCATGCATGTCTATATCTTTATATATTGTATTTCATGTTGATTTTTTAACTACACCCACTCAAATCTAGACTACATCGGAGTCCTCCTTTGGGAAGAAAGATGTATTGAGGAGATTTTGGTTGGAGAATGAGCTTATTGTCTTGAATCCTATAGATTTTGACAACATCTAGGACTTTTTAACCAAACTCAAGTCTCTCATATTACAGTTACAGTAATGTGGTATTGAGAAGGAGGACTCTAAGTTGATTCTATTTATCCTTTCCAAGCTTGGTCCTGTTTATTCAATTTTTGTTTCTACCTTTTATGCCACCAAAGATGAACTTGGTGCCCATTACAACATACATTCATTTGATGAATTTTCTTCTCAACTCACTCGAGAGAAAACCAAGTTAGTTAAGATGGGTTGGTTGAAGTCTAGCAAAATAAAAACTCATATTGCATCCTAGGCACCATAGATCATAAGGCTTCATACAACAAAGGTAAGAAATAAAAACACAAGAATTTAGAGTCACATGAGTAGCCCGAGGACACACATTCACATGATTATTTAGATTCTTCTTCCTCTTATAATAGGTCTTCATCAAAGGAGGATAAGACAAAGTGTGCATATTTCACTAAGATAAGGCATGATGAGAATAGTGTTATGCAAAGAAGATTGATTAGCTGACATATCTTCTCTAGAAGCAAAACATTCAACTGCCTTTATATAGTACATCATCTTCTTCCACTTTAGGACCTAGAAGTTTTGAGTCATCCTCTATGGCATGTGACAAAGACATGATTACAGGCAATGCTCTCTTTGCATCTAAACATATTTAGTCTAGTAGGTGGCTTCTTGATTTGTAAGCTTGTCATTATATAACTTCATCTATGGGTATGTTCTTTCCATACAAGCCTTGCACTTTACCAAATATCTTGATGGGTAATAACTCTTATATGAGTTTTACTAGAAGGGATTCTATTGAGGTTGATGATAGAAAATTTAATGATGTATTATATATTCATTCTTTATCATCTAATCTCCTTTCCATATATCAAATTACTCAATGGGCAGAATAAGACAATAGAGTTCATACCTGATTTAATGCTTATTAGAGACCTATATAGTAGAGAGATTATTGTAATTGGTACTATTGTTCATGCATCTTGATTGTATGAGTTCTCTCATTTTGGTCCCATCAAGAATGCAGTTCTATTGACTGATCCTACCTCTCATGCATCGAGAATAGATTCAAAATTTTGAGGATAGGTTTGGTTACTTAAACCTATGTGTGCTTCAGTCATCCACCATGGTTCCTAATACTTGTGTTGTACCTCCTCTCCCACCTCCTAATTCTTTAGTGATCAATTCATTTTAGCAAGTTGGTTGTTATCTTTTAGTTTCTACTTTGTGGGATGAGTACTTTCCAAATAAAATAGGGTCGTTTGATACACCACACACTTCAAAAATTCGGGACATTATTTATGATATTCCATTCCTCATTAATGATAACTTGAGTATTCTTGTCATCCCATTTTAGTGCCTTCAAAGGTTGTTCATTAGTTAACTTAATAGGTGTTTGATCTCGCTTCAATTGATTTCACATATTTTTATTCAAACATGTAGATAGTTGTGTAGTCTCCATGGCACACATTATGAGACTATTCCTTCCATCTCCTTTCATGGAGTTTCTTCTACCTTGGCTATTGGATTTTTTTCTTTATAAGTAGAGGAACGTGCTTTTCCACTCTTGGATCTTCATCAGTATTTGTCTTCGAGCATTCACCTTCGACATTGGAGCTTCTCTTTTATGGAGGTATATCTAATCTCTTCCTTTCTCTCCTATGGGAGATATTGATTATATTTATGTGACCGATTTAGTACTTGGGAGGAAATTTGGAGTCCTTCATGCTTCTTCACATGTACTCTCTTTCATTTTTTTCTCTCTTTTGGAGAGGAGTTTTCTCAAACGGGGATTTTCTCCTTTTCTCCCTTTGTGAGAGTTGCATTAGTTTTTACATGGGTACCTAATAAGACCTTGTTGCTTAGACCTATTCGTGATTGCATTCATACATTCATATTTATCTCTTTAGCTTATCCACAAGTTAATATTAAGGGGAGGGTGTTTGACTAGTTAGGCCAATTTATCTAATTATTTAAGTAATTAGGTCCTTTTAATACTTTATTCACTTAAGCTAAACTTAGGTGCTTTTTTCTTTTATTGAACTAGGCTAATAATCACTTAATTTTTCTCATTCATTATAATTGTGACACTTGGTGCTAGCTAATTTAATCTTGCATTAGGGTTTTCATCTAGGATTTCATTCATCCTTTTATAAGGTTTCATTCAATCATTGTAAAATAATATTTTTATCCAATCAATACAAAATTATCTGGTTGTATTTGTAGTGGTGGAAATTTGGAGCTAGGGCTTCAACAAGGATAATAAAACCACTAATAAGATAAATTTACCATTACATTGAAACATGGGCAAACCTAAAAGATCTAGCCACAATCCAAATGAGAAAAGGTCTAAAATTATGATTAGATTCACGAGTTATGTGTTTGCCCCCTCTTTCTAGTTGAAATTGGATGTTGATTGTGAAATTAGGGTAAAACAAGGAATTATTGAAGTAAATCATAAAAAATAGACTGCTACAGATATCCCACAAAGCCATAAATTGAGATCTAGGGAAACTAAGATATTTAGAACCCGTTACCAAAAATTTGGCTTGATTTTAGGACTAGGTAATATAGATTCACCCTGGCCCTTTGAATTTTACTTCGTCAAAAGCTAAATCTCTTCGTCACTATGGACTCTATAAGAATATAGGAGCGTAGATCCCAATCCTGTTTCCCGCACACAAAAAAAAGGGAAAATGTTGGGGATACAAGTTTTCCTTAAGTCAAACCCCAGTTTAGGAATTAACCTTGATTGAGTAATGTAAATACTAAAGTAAATGCTAAGGAGATATACCTTAGATCTGTAATTGTTGATGATGATGCAATGCTCTTTGAATGTGTAACATTTTAAATTGTCACTTGACCAATTTACACCTCATGTTTGTGCCCCTACTTTAGTGTGTCCTATCCTCATCACCTTTCTAGGTCTGTTTTGTGCCCATTCTCCAGCTTTGAGGACATGAACAACCTTTTACATGTCCTATCATGGGACACCCACCCTATTTTACTATTGTTTGGGCCTTGATTGGAGAGGGACCAAGGCATGGAGTGACCTAGTTTGGACCATGACACCCCAAAATGCCATGGTCCTTCCTAATTTAGCCCCAATATATAATGGGGTAGGTGCTATATTTCCTCGATAAGATTTGATCCCCGCTGCTCCACATGACCATTGGAGGCCGACCTAATCACTAATTTACCTAGAACCCACTATATAAAGACATTATATCAATTTATTTTAATCTAAGTATCCATCTACATTCAACCTAAAAATATTCTTGCATCTGTGAAGCATTCGTTATCAAGCTTTTCAGAGATCTTCAAGGCTACATATTCATCATTTAACCATTAGGTAAAATTACATCATTTCTATGTAATCATGTGTGTGTGATTAGGGTTTTTTCATGTTCATGCCATTTCATACATATGTGATTACATTCAAAGAACAAAGAATCATCATTAGCAATTGCAGATCTGAGGTATATATTACCAATATTTATTTCAATATTTGCATTGTTTCATTCAAGGTTAATTTCTAAACTGAGGTTTGACTTAGGAGAACCCCTATTCCAAATAATTTCCCCTTTTTTTCTATGTACAGTAAACAAGTATAGAGCTGTATTTGGGAGGGTTGACAAGATTCACAAAGACGACCAGGTTAACTTTTTGACAACGAGAAATTCAGAGGACTAGGGCGAGGAGTAGCACAGTCCTAAAAAATTAAGTCAAACTTTTGGGAACAAATTTGAATCATCTTCTTCTACTCAAATCTAGGTTGGTGTCTTGATACAATGAATAGCTCATGTTTATTCTTGATCTCTTCAATATTCACCCATTTACCCTAATTCTAACATTTTTCACAATTCAACTTAGAAAGAGGGAATCAAAACCCTAACCTAGGTCGAACCTAATCAGAATTTTGGAGATTTTTTCCTTAGAGGGATCAAGCCTAGATTTATTAGGTCTATCAATCTTTCAATGTCATGGTTAATTACGAAAAAATAGTGGTTTTGCTACCTTAATTGGTGAAACCCTAATTTTCACCATTAGATTTTGGTGAACCCAATTCCTTACACCATTATTTCTGATTTGTGTTCTCAGATCTAATTTGTGAGCATTTTAATTTTCAAATTTATACCCATAGATTTTGATTTTAATCAAATTACATAAATTTAGAGGTTAAATTCATAAAAACCCTAATTTATTTTGGTTAATTTGGTTTGTGGGTTGCATAATTTATAATTTATATTTTTAGATTTTATCTTAGACATTCATAATAACACTTAATATATCTGATTTATTTTCAATTTCACATATGACTACATTTCTTTTCACTTATATTTATCATAATCATGTGTTGGATAATGGTTTCTTTCACTTCGCTTTGCTTCTTTTCATTCATAGAACTTTGGCATATTGCATGTTTAGAATTTCTAAATTGATTCCTATTAATCAATTAAATATCAAATATTTCATTCATGATGCATTTTGTTTTATGGTGATATTTTTAGGAAAATTCATTGCATATGTAGATCACATAAAAGCTTTTGTAGATCCTAAACCTAGAGATGCTAATGAAAACCCTAATGCTTGCACTTTTCCTATAATATCTTATGTGAATAAAGAAAGATCTAATACTCCTATCAATGATATCTCTAGTGTAGAGAAATCATTTAAGAGCAATATTTCACCATCTTCTTCTCATACACATACCCTAGTGCAAGGGGGGAAGGTCAAAATATTGGTGTTTCAATTTCTCTAGATCCCCCTTATTCTCCTAAACCCTATCTTAACCATCAAAACATTTGTAGAGAAGATGATGTTATTCATTAAATTCATGATATATCTCCACACATAATATTAAGTAAAGATAAGGCCTTAGATGATAAGGATCTTCCTTCCCAACCTATCAAAGAGGATACACATGATTATAGAAAGGAGAAATTTCCTACAAAGGATATTCCTTCTTCATCTACTTCTCCCTTTGTTCCTTATAGATATAATTACACTACAAATTTTAAGGAAATTCATTATAATACTCATTATTCTTCTCAATTAAAAAATTCTTATAGGAGTGGCTATAACATAATATCAAAACAAGATTTTATAAGACAAGGACTTGGAAAATTTGAACAAGGAATAAAAGTCCCTATAAAACTTCCTACACAAGTTAGTACTGAAGGGATAGGACATTATCATCATTAACCTACAGATGATCATCCATCTAAAGGTGCTTCTTCCTCAAACACTCATTTTTGTTCATATCATCAAACTCATAACCATCATGCTAATGATTGTCCAAATTTTAAAAAAAGTATGCAAGGACTAGTTGATAATGGAAGTATTAAAATCATAGATGACAATCTATATTATTATAGCAATCCTTATCCTACATCACAAGAGACAAGGCCTAATACTATTGATGAACAAGAGAAATTAGCTACTATAATCTTTTGGAGATTTAAGTATGATAAGAATGTTGTTTTTATTTTCATTAGACTTGATTAAAATTATAAGCATAAGGAAGGTGATGTGAATTGTAATTTTATCATAGTTATTCTCATTCTCTTGGAAGTTGTAAAGCATTTGTTCAAAACCAATATGATAGAGCTCACATAGCTCTTATAATTGATCTTGCACTCTTCCTTGGTGAAGAGTTAGTGCCTTATCACCCCATTCACCCTTCATGTTGCTCCTCACCCTATGACACTAGTAGATAAATTAATTGGGGGATCTCCGTCATAAGAGGTGATGCTATTTCAATGATAATGATCTTGGGGCAGTAACATAGTTCACTCTTGCCTCTATGCTTGGGGGGCAATAATATTATCATATTTCTTCTCTCTATCTAAAAATCCGCTATTCCATTTAGGGGTCGCATTTTTCATACCTTGATGCCCTTTATTTCTTGAAATGGTATGTCTCTTATGGATAATCTCTCATTAGGTGAGTTTGTTATCCTTCATCTTAATCTTTCCTTCTTTGAATATTACTTCCTCTTTAGAGCTGTATTTTACATATCTTGATTTATTTTCTTGCATTGAATATTTATTCATGTGAGTACATTGTGAATTTTCTTATTTATAATCTCTCCTCAGAGGTTGTGTAATTATTCTCATTGTCCCTATGTTTGGGGGCATTAATCTCTTCTATCCTTCCTAAGGATATACTTTTCCTTTGTTGAGTGGTGTTTGCTTATGATTTGATGTGATTCCTTATGTGAATATGTTTTATTGCTCAAGGATTCTCTCTTATGCAAGAGGTGTGTATCTTTGAATACAACCTCTTTACATTTGGCAATGTATATCTATTATAAAATAACCCTTTCCTTTGGGTAAAAAGTGTGTCATCCTTCATCAAGAATTTCCTTTACCTAGCAATAGGAGGAAGGTAGGCATTATTGTTCTCCTTCTCTTCTTTTTGTAGAAGATATTATGTTTGTTCAAGAAACTCCTCTTGGAGGTAGATGTTTTTGAGAAAAGATCTCTTCTCCTCCAAAGATCTCATTTACACTTGTTGCAAGACATCTATTTTTCAACTATCTTATCCTTGCTTGTAAGAGTATTGCCTCTTTAGCTTGGAATTATGAACATTGTTGCCTAAAGGGATATATCCTTGGTGTTGAAGCTGGGTATCATTGTTTCTATCTTCCTTAAGACATCAACATAGGGCTATGTTGACATCTTAAGTGGAAGTATACATATCACCCTCTTTGTACTATATTTGTACTATATTTTTGCATGTTTTAAATGGGGTGTTCATTCTTGAAACCAAAGAAAACAAACTTTTACACGAGATGCTTCATGCCCAAAACCAAACACAACATTTATATATGTCTTATACATGGTGCACATTCTTGAAACCAGAGAAAATAGACTCTTACATGACATGTCCTTGAAAATAGGCATATATTTGTCTCACATGGGGTTATACATTCTCTAAAATAGAGTAAATAAACTCTTACACAAGATGATACTAATACCAAACACACAATTGTATTTTCATTTCACATCTTACACAGGTTGTTGCATGCTTGAAACCAAAGAAAACAAACTCTTATACAAGATGCTTAACACTTGAAACCAAACACTAGTTGCACACACAAAAAGATGAGTAGAACTAGCAAAACACAACTAGAATATTCTTACTCTCCTCCTCAACATGGATCACCTAGAAAAACACAGCAAGAATGTGCATCCATGTCCTCTCTCACTCTTGTTCTCATATACCACCTAGAAAAACACATCTAGAATGTGTATCAATGCTTCCTCCTTTCTTCTCATGAGCTCAGAGCTTTGATATTTATAACTTTAATGGATGATGCATGATCTTGTTATTTTTATTTGATCACTTTTGTTCTTGAGATGGAATTTTCAAGAATGATATTAGTTGTTGAGACATTTTGATATTGAGGTCTCTTCAGCTAGCTGACTTGAGGTCTTGTTTTTGGTTTTTTAGCTTTTTTGTGTTGTGTGTCTTTTTCCTTTTTGTCTTTGTCTGTCTTTGTTTGCTTCTTTGTTTTTTGTCTTGTTTTGTGTGCCCTTGCATGTGATTGAGTGAATCAAGATCCTAAGATTGGGTGCTTGATTCCTCAAGTTTAATGATGTCTTATATTCCTTGTAATTGTGCTCCTAATTGCTCCTCTCCTTTATATTTCATCTACTTTATTATAAGTATTTTCATTTTCTCATACTCTTGTTAAAGTGGGGGATAAATGTAGCTTTTTAAATAGTCATTGGGCCAATTTACACCTCATGTTTGTGCCCCTACTTTAGTGTGTCCTATCCTCATCACCTTTCTAGGTTCGTTTTGTGCCTATTCTCCAACTTTGAGGCTATGAACGACCTTTTGTGGGAAACCCACCCTATTATAACAATGTTTGGGACTTTATTGGAGAGGGACCAGGGCATGGAGTGCCTTAATCTTGACCATGGCACCCTAAAATGCCATGGTCCGTCCTAATCTGGCCCCAATTTAAAACGGGGTAGGTGCTATATCTCCATGGTAAGATTTAATCCCAGTGGCTCCACATGACTGTTGGAGGTTGGCCTAATTAGTAATTTACTTAGAACCTGATATTTAAAGATATTGTATCAATTCATTTTAATATGTCTCCATCTACATTTGACCTAAAAGTATTCTTGTATTTGTGAAGCATTGATTACCAAGCATTTTCAAAGATCTTGAAGGTTCTATATTCATCATTCAACCATTGTGGAGCAAAATTACATCATTCCTATGCAAGAATGTGTGCGTGATTAGGGTTTTGTCATGTTAATACCATTTCATACAACATATGTGATTACATTCAAAGAAAAAAGCATCATCATCAGTAATTGTAGATCTAAGATATATCTTTTTAGTATTTATTTCAATATTTGCATTATTTCATTCAAGGTTAATTCCTAAATTAGGGTTTGACTTAGGCAAACCCCTATTTCCAACAATTTACCCCCTTTTTCTATGTGTAGGAACTAGGTACAAAGTTGTGTTCATGAGGATCGACACGATTTGCAGAGACAAATAGGTTCACCTTTTGACGACAAGAAATTTGGAGGACGAGGGCAAGGAGCAACACAATCCCCAAAATCAGGTGAAACTTATTGGAGAATATTTGAATCATATTATTCTACTTAGATCTATATTGGTGTCTCCATATGATGACTATAGCTCATTGGCTATGCCCAATCTCTTCAATATTCACCCATTTAAACTAATTTCAGCATTTTCACAATTCAACTTAGAAAGAGGGAATCAAAACCCTAACCTAGGTGGAACCTAATTAGAATTTAACAACTTTTTTCCTTAGAGGGATCAAGCCTAGATCTATTAGAGCCATCCCTCTTTCAATGTGATGGTTAATTTGTAAAGGAAAGCAAGTGCGGAAATATGCTTCCCTAATGTCAATTTGTAGGGGAAAACAAGATAGTGTTTACAAATGTTCAACTTTTACAGGATACGACACAAGCATGAGCATAAAAAATTAAACAACACAGAGATAGGACACACAAAGTTAATGTGGGAAAAACCTTTCGGGAGAAAAACCCACCACCAACAGAAAATAACTTTATTAATAGTATGTCAAATATAATAAAGTCTAGTCTGCAGACTTCCTTCACTCTGTCGAAAAAAATCGTTCTAGATAAAGCAAAACTCGGGTCAATTACAGTCACAAAATGCTCAATGGCTATTACAATTCATCTACCTTACATTGGTTTGCATTTTGCTTCAAATACCAAATAGGTCAACCATTACACCTGTGCAAGTCAGTTGGGAAGTCTAACTATCCTTGTCTATTTGAATTCATGGAAAAACATTTATCCCACATGCATTTGAAAGTTGGGCCAGTGCATATACAATTAATCCAATAGTATCACCCTTAGTGTCCACCTACTTCCCTTTTGGACTTCAATCCGGGCGACCATTCGCAGTCGGATGCTTTCCCATTAGCCCATCGGAATAACCCAAAAGATGTCATCCCGATACCGATAGCACTTAGTCGGTTTCATCGGGTCATAGGAAACATACCCGAACTGCCTACCATGATCCCTGATAACAATGAAGTTGACCAAAGCAGATCCATCAGGCAATCGGCATAGCATTCAACAAACTTCTTTAATACTCGATGACATCCCGATCGCCGAGGGTGACTTCATCGGGTCATCGGTGTAACACTAGCCAAGCTCACCTGATAACCGATCAACCAGAAGGAGGTTCCATTGGAGATCAACATAGCTCCAAACATCTGATCCCGATACCCGAAGCACTTTCCAAGACAGAGGAGTGAACTCACCAGACATCGGTATGACATCCAAAATGTCAACCCGATTGTCGATATGTGACCCGATCGCTGAAGGCGACCTCATCGGGTTTCGGCATAAGGAATAACATGAACTTCTAATCCCCTGATGGCTCTGAAGGCAGATCCATCAAACATCGGTATAACAATCTAGTTGTAGCTCCGATACCCGATGACAAACCATCCGCTTGAGACCAAAACCATCGGCCATCGGCATAACAAGGAAACAACTTCTCTGATACTCGATAGAGAGGAAGACATCGACCTAAGTCACACCAATATGAGAATGATCAACAACCAAGAAGGTATCACTCTGATGCTCCATCGGTGTAGGCTACTCCGATCAACCCGAACATGCCAAGTGAATTCAAGGCACTATTCCAACATAATTAAGTAAAATTAGTGGTTTTTCTACCTTAATTGGTGAAACCCTAATTTTCACCATTATAGAATGTATTTTGAATGTAATGACATGAAAAAAACATGAACATAAAAAACCTAATCACATACATGCTTGCATGAGGATTTATGTAAATTTTCTCCACAATTCTTGAAGGATGAAATTCTACCTTGAATGCTTGAAAAACACTTGATGATGACTGCTTCATAGAAGCACAAGTGATAAGGTATATGAGTGATGTCAAAATAAATTGATAGGATGTCTTTATATAGGGTTCCTGGGTAATTTCATGATTAGGCCAACCTTCAATGGTCAAGTGTAGCCACAAGGAACAAAATCTATTGGGGAGGGGGAGTGTCTGCACCATGTCCAATTGGGTCCACATTAAGGGAGACCAAGGCATTTTTTGGTGCCCTAGTCTAGGACCAAGGTTCTCCATACGTTGGTCCTCCAAGATTAGGACTAGCCAATAAAAAAATAGGGGAGGAAAACCTCTAAGATAGGGCCTACATAGTGGTGTCAACAAGTGATGTCAGGGTTGGAGTAAAATGGTGCCAAAATGGGGCACAAGAGGGATGAAAATGAGACATGCTAAAATATGAGCACAAACATGAGGTGTAAATTGGACCGATTATAATATAAAACAATACATTTATCCCCAATTTTAATGGGAGTACAAGCCTATTCAAATACTCACAGTAAAGTAGAAAGATAAGAGAGTAGCAACTAGGAGTGAGATCACAAGGAGATAAGACATCACTAATTTTAAGGAACCAAGTCCCTAATCTTAGGATCTTAACTCACACAATCACATGCAAGGATGCACAAAATAAGACAAAGACAAAAAGGCCATATAAAGATAAACAAAGACTAAAGACACATAACACGAGGAGTTAGTACTAAAAACAAAAAGGCTCCAAGTCAACTGGTTGAAGGGACCTCGTGGTGGGGAGGTCTACTAAAAGAGAATCAATCCATTATCAAAGGGTAGTCAAGTGTTGTCCTAGTGGGCTCCCTTCATTTTTCTCTGGTCTTTCAATCAAATTAGGCATCCAAACTCTCTAGGAGTGCTCCCAATCAAGATGTACTCACTGGTTGCTCAGGCATGGTTGAGATTCACAAGGGTAAATCCAACCTTACACTATCAAACTCCTAACAAATGCTTGTAGAGGTTGTAGTAGGTGATCATGAGGTTTTCTAAGGCCATGCAACTAGTTTTGAGTTTGGTTTTGATCCATTTCCCCATCGCTCCTTGCTTTCCCTATTTTCTAGGCCTAGTAGCCCTAGAGCCCCAATTAGCCCTACCTAACTGGTTTTTGTGGATTTGTTCACAATTTTACCAAAGACCCACACACACTCTTTGGTGATCTGAGTACCCTTTTGAAAGTACTTTAAAATTTATTAAATGAGAAATATCAGTATGATCGTATAGGTACGGAACACAAGAATGGCTTGTTTTAAGGGGTTTTAGGCTCTTTTTGGTCTTCTTTCAAGGGTTCAGTGTCTTCCCTGATCTACCACACCTCCAAACTCTCACATATGATCTGCCACACCCCACTTTCAAATTCCAAACACTCTGCAACTCCAACCTTGCTCATCCCTACAAGCATTTGCATAATTTCACTCATTTCCTAACCGGGCTATGACTGAGCTCGCCTAGGAAATGATGCTCAGTGGCCTTTCAATGACCTCCAAATGAAAACAAAGGTTATGTAAACTATACAAAGGTTCCATGGCTTGAGTCCCAAGGGTTATTGAGAAGAACTCAAAGGGCTTCAAGCTGGAACCATGTTTGGGCCTCTCAAACCCTTACTTAGGCCGAGAGCTTTCAAAATTAAGAACTCAATTCAAAGCTGCAACAAACTAACCAAAATTATTTTTGAGCACTAAAAGAACATGTATAAAAAAATGATCAAATAACATCAATCCAATCGATCCATGAAGTACAGACTGCTGCTCCAATTCTTGGAAAACACAAGGTAAAAAACTTAAAAAATGGTCTTAAAATTGTATTAAGTTCTCCTTCAGGCGGTCACCAACCTCATTAAATTCATTCTCAGGGAATTTATATGCCATTTTTTGTCTAACTAACTCTCCATCAGTTTTCTAACCAACTCTTTGCTAAAAGTTGCAAAAAGTTGTCAAGCAACTTTGACAACTTTTGCCAAAAGTGCATTCTTGCATTACATGCTTTGTTTCCTTCTCCA
The DNA here is from genome assembly GCF_030272615.1 of Cryptomeria japonica. Lineage (NCBI taxonomy): Eukaryota > Viridiplantae > Streptophyta > Pinopsida > Cupressales > Cupressaceae > Cryptomeria > Cryptomeria japonica. The sequence goes on from NC_081410.1 coordinate 441,537,473, forward strand.
AACCATATAGGATGACTAAAAAACACTATTTAACATGTACCAATTTGAAACAAGGCTATAAAAGATATTTTACATCAAAATGCATGATTATGCCATTGTAGGCTTACAAGGGCTTACAAGCCAAAATTGAGCAAATGCATGGTCCTATGGACATCCAACCTACCAAAACATATCAAAAACATATGAGGACCTATGAGAAGATTCTTATTCACTAGCCAAAACCAACCAAAACCAAGCTATGAACAAACAAGCCAAAATGAAGAAATTGCACTCAAAACTAGGTGCTCCTACACCATACTCCCCCAATGAAAAAGAAGTCTAGTGACTCCTTGAGGTAGAAAAGAAAGAGGAACTCCATGCTTAGAGAAGTCTGCCTTAGGTATCCAAGTAGCCTCAAATGTTGGAAGGTGCTTCCATTCAATCAAGTGCTCCATGTAGGCGGTATGCCTTGTTTTCTTCAAAACTCTAGAATCTAACACCTTCTCGGATTAGGGAATGGGTGTAGCTGGTAAGGGCAGGTCTAAAAGTGCTTGAGAGACCTCTGAGACTCTACTATTTTCTTCTAGAAGTGTGCCCTTATACTGCACCAAATCTGCCACATTTAAAATGGGGGATAAAGCCATATCACCAGGTAGGTCTATCTTGTATGCATTAGTGCCATATTTGGCCAACACTTTGCAAGGACCTATCCTCCTCCTCTGAAGTTTACTAGGGAAAAACTTTCTAAATCCATGCCTTGTTCAAATGAACAATCATCATTTCACCAACAAAAAATTGGATATCCTTTCTTTTCTCATCTACTCTTTCCTTGATCCTTTGAGTAGTGTCTAATAGGGCTTTCCTAACCTTCTCATGAACCTCTTGCATTGATTGAGCCATGTCTAAGGCATGTACACTCTGCTGTCCCATCTTTCTCACATCTCTGAGCTCTAAAACGCCCCTAGGATGAATTCCATACACAATCTCAAGCTTGCCCATAATCTTTTGTCAGGCATCTAAGAAGGTTTCCAAGTGTTCTATTGACAACATCAGTTTGGTTATCCATTTGGGGATGATAGGCCGAACTGAAAGACAAGTTAGTACTTAATCTTTGTCACAAAGTCTTCCAAAAATGACGAATAAACTTTGGATCTCTATCTAACACAATTCTGATAGGTAAACCATGGATTCTAATAACCTCCTTGAAAAACAAATGAGTAATGTGAATAGCATCATGAGTGATCTTGCATGGAATAAAATGAGCCATCTTACTAAACCTATCTACCACAACATAGGTGCTATCAAAACTCGATTTGGTTTTAGGCAAACCAACAAAAAAGTCCATACTTACACACTCCCATGGCCGGTTGGGAATAGGTAAAGGCTGATAAAGACTAGCATTGGAAGATGTACCCTTAGCTCTTTAGCAAACCAAACATTTCTCCACATATCTCCTAATATCTCTTTGCATTTTAGGCCAATAGTAGAATCTTTGGACAAGTTCTAAAGTCTCATTCAAACCAAAATGTCCAGTCAAGCATCCATTGTGCTTCTCTTGCATCAAATTTTCTCTCATAGACCCTTTAGGCACACATAGCTGTCCTCCTTTGAACAAAAGGCCATCTTGTAAGGTGCAATCTGCATATTCAATATGAAAATGGTTTCCAAATCCTTGGCAAACCTTGTAGGCAGCAACAAAGTCTTCATCTTCTTCATACAAATTCTTGAAACTATCTACTCCAATGCTTTTGAGCTGCATTTCTTGCATTGTTAATAACCTCCTACTCAATGCATCAGCTACTTTATTACATTTTCCTTTCTTGTGTTTAATGGTAAAGGTATATGACTGCAAATACTCTACCCATTTAATATGCCTATGGTTTAACTTTTCTTGAGAATTAAGAAACCTAAGAGCTTGATTATCAGTGTAAACCACAAATTCCTTAGGCAGAAAATAATGCCTCCATTTCCTAAGAGATTGGACAAGTGAATACAATTCCAAATAATAGGAGGAATACCTTTTCTTTGCATCATTGAGCTTCTCACTAAAAAAAGGAAACTGGTCTATTGTCTTGGCTCAAAACTGCTCGAACCGCTATGTTGCTTGCATCACATTCAATGGTGAAGAGCTTGTCAAAGCTTGGTAGGATGAGTACCGGTTGATTAGCCACCTTTGTCTTCAAGAAATCAAATCCTCTTTGTGTTTCCTTTGTCCATACAAACTTGGTTCTCATACCTCCCTTGATTGTCTCAAGCATGGGTGCACATATTTCACTAAACCCTCTAATGAACTTTCTATAAAACTGAGCCAAGCCATGAAAAATTCTCACTTCACTTGCTATCTTAGGTGTAGGCCAACTGATTATGGCTTCCACCTTAGAGGTATCCATCTTCAAATCACCTCTTGAGACTACAAACCCAAGATACACCAACTCCTATTTCATAAACTCACATTTCTCCAAATTGATGGTTAGTTGCTCATCACATAGCTTACTCAATACAATTTCTATATGCTTAAGATGCTCATCTTTAAACTTGCTAAAAATTAAGATGTCATCTAAGTAAACAACAACAAATTTACCAATTTAGTCCTTGAGTACTTCATTCATGAGTCTCATGAATGTGCTAGGAGCATTTGTGAGTCCAAATGGCATAACAAGCCATTCATAGAGTCCTTCTGTGGTCTTGAAGGCTGTCTTCCATTCATCACCCTCCTTTATTCTGATTTTGTGGTAACCACTCTTGAGATCTATCTTGGTGAAGTATTCAACACCTCTCAAACAATCCATCAAGTCTTGAATTCTTGGGATGGGAAATGTAAAACCTGATAGTAATCTGATTTATGGCTCTAGAATTAGTGCAAAGTCTCCAAGTACCTCCCTTCTTTAGAGCCAAAATGGTGGGTACTACACATGGGATGGTGCTCTTCCTAATTAGTCCATTGTCTAGGAGTTCTTGTATTTGCTTGGCTATCTCCTTGTTCTGATCGGGTGTCATTTTATAAGCCGCCTTATTGGGCAATGAGGCTTTGGGTATGAAGTCAATTTGGTGACTTATGGAATGTTGAGACAATGTATCTGGTGTTCCATCACTAATGATGTCCTTAAGCTGATTTAGGACCTGTTGCACTTCTTTAGGAATGCACACCTTCTTCTCTTGGCTGTCTTCTTTTGGCTTTACAACAATGGCAAACCCTACTCCTTCTCCCTCCTTGAGTGTGTTGATGAACTCTTTCTCACTAACAAGAAACACATTAGGACCTTTGGATCTTCCCTCTACTTGGCCTCCTATGGACTGGATTTTGTAGGTTGTTCCATCCTTTTGGAAGGTATAAACATTCTTCTCTCCATGGTGTATTGCTTTTCTGTCAAACTGCCATGGCCTACCTAAGAGTAGATGGCAAGCATCCATGAGCAAGATATCACACAAGATTCTGTCCTTGTAGCTTCCTATAGTGAACTCCACCCAAGTTTGTTCATTCACAAGAATATGCTACCCCTTGTTGAGCCATGTAGCTCTATAGGGATCACTATGTGGTATTATTGGAAAATTGAGCTTACTCACCGCTTCCTCTAACACTATGCTGTTTGTGGATCCTAAATCCACCAGCACTCTACATACCTTTCCCATGATCTTGCATTTTATTCTAAACAAGGATCTCCTTTGGCTAGGTTCCTCCTTAACCAGTTCTTTAATCAAGACTCTTCTTATCATAAGGTTCTCTCCAACCTCTGATTCCAAACTCACTTCAAATGCTTTCATGTTTGTTGCATCCTCTTGAGCATAATTTACTCTCCTCTCACCTCCTTGGGATGAAGAAGAATTCTCAGGGCATCTATAGGCTGGGTATCCAAGTTGATGATGATTGTAGCACTTGATGGTGGCAAAATAGGACCCTCTTCCTAATCCTCTAGACCTTCCTCTACTAGAGTTGATAGATCCCCTTCCTCTATAGCTTCTCTTGCTATTGGAATCCCCACTTTTCTCAACCAACTTGGATTCCCCTTGGGATATTTGGTCTACACTTCTTCCACTAAAGGTACCTCTCTAACCTCTACCATCTCTTCCCCTACCTCTGCCTCTATTGCTTTGCTCTTGTTTCTTCTTTCTCTTTTCCTCCACCTTTAGTGCCAATTGATAGCACTTATGCATGATATTAGGACATAACAAACTTAATTCCTCTTGAATGTTCCATTTGAAGCCATTCAAGTATCTGGCTACCTTGATGCTCTCATCCTCCACCATCTTGGATCTTAGACACAACTTCTAAAATTCCTCAATGTAGCTGCTCACATCCAAGTCTCTTTGTCTCAAATTTTGTCTCCTCTTGTGCAACTGGATCTCATAATCTACAAGGATGTACGCTTCTTTCACCTTGGCTAACATGCCCTTCCAAGTAGCTATTGGGTTCTTACCCTCTTTTTGCCTCTCTTCTTGGATAAATTTCCACCAAGTCAAGGCTTCTCCTCTCAATCTAGACTTGGCCACCTTCAAATTTTGTGCCTCACTGATTCCATCACATTCAAAGTGATTCTCCAATCCCTCTATCCATTCCAAGACTACCTTAGGTTCCATTTTTCCACAAAAAAGTGGCACTCCTAGGGATTTTCCTCCTAAGGATTTTATTTCTTTAAGGAAAGGTTAGTCAGGTAGAATAGGGTCTGGTTCAGGTGTCCTATCCTCTTCTACAACTTCTTTACCCTTCCCTTCATTGACCTTAATTGTCACTTTCTCAGTTTTGTCTTCAACTGCGTCTAGTTTGCTCTCCAGTTGTAGTAATATTTCTCCGAGGAGCCTATTTTCTTCCTCTTAATCTTCTACCTTCTTTTCTAACTCTGCATTGGTCACCATCCTTAGACTATTCTCTCCTACTAACTTAGTTTCTGTCATGTACTAGTTTCTTCCCAAATCTTGGCTGCTCTGATACCACTTTGATGGGGAGGTATACTCAATGATAATCAATTCTTTATCAAAGGGTAGTCAAGTATTGTCCTAGTGGGCTCACTTCATTTTTCTCTGGTCTAACAATCAAATTAGCCATCCAAACTCTCTAGGAGTGCTCCCAATCAAGATGTACTCACTGGTTGCTCAGGCATGGTTGGGATTCACAAGGGTAAATCCAACCTTACACTATCAAACTCCTAACAAATGCTTGTAGAGGTTGTAGTAGGTGATCATGAGGTTTTCTAAGGCCATTCAACTAGTTTTGAGTTTGGTTTTGATCCATTTCCCCATCGCTCCTTGCTTTCCCTATTTTCTAGGCCTAGTAGCTCTAGAGCCCCAATTAGCCCTACCTAACCGGTTTTTGTGGATTTGTTCACAATTTTACCAAAGACCCACACACACTCTTTGGTGATCTGAGTACCCTTTTGAAATTACTTTAAAATTTATTAAATGAGAAATATCAGTAAGATCGTATAGGTACGGAACCCAAGAATGGCTTGTTTTAAGGGGTTTTAGGCTCTTTTTGGTCTTCTTTCAAGGGTTCGGTGTCTTCCCTAATCTACCACACCTCCAAACTCTCACATATACTCTGCCACACCCCACTTTCAAATTCCAAACACTCTGCAACTCCAACCTTGCTCATCCCTACAAGCATTTGCATAATTTCACTCATTTCCTAACTGGGCTATGACTGAGCTCACCTAGGAAATGATGCTCAGTGGCCTTTCAATTACCTCCAAATGAAAACAAAGGTTATGTAAACTATACAAAGGTTCCATGGCTTGAGTCCCAAGGGTTATTGAGAGGAACTCAAAGGACTTCAAGCTGGAACCATGTTTGGGCCTCTCAAACCCTTACTTAGGTTGAGAGCTTTCAAAATTAAGAACTCAATTCAAAGCTACAACAAACTAACCAAAATTATTTTTGAGCACTAAAAGAACATGTATAAAAAAATGATCAAATAACATCAATCCAATCGATCCATGAAGTACAGACTGTTGCTCCAATTCTTGGAAAACACAAGGTAAAAAACTTGAAAAATGGTCGTCAAATTGTATAATTTCTCCTTTAGGCATTCACCAACCTCATTAAATTCATTCTCAGTGAATTTATATGCCATTTTTTGTCTAACTAACTCTCCATCGGTTTCCTAACCAACCCTTTGCTCAAATTTGCAAAAAGTTGCTCAACGTTGCCAAAAGTTGCTCAACGTTGCCAAAAGTTGTCAAGCAACTTTGACAACTTTTGCCAAAAAGTGCATTTTGCATTACATGCTTTGTTTCCTTCTCCAAACCATCTAGGATGACTAAAAACTACTATTTTAATATGTCTCAATGACAAACAAGGCTATACAAGACATTTTACATCAAAATGCATGATTATGCCATTGTAGGCTTACAAGGGCTTAAAAACCAAAATTGAGCAAATGCATGGTGCTATGGACATCCAAACTACCAAAGCATATTAAAAACATATGAGGACCTATGAGAAGAGTCTTATTCACCAACTAAAACCAACCAAAACCAAGCTATGAACAAACACACCAAAATAAAGAAATTGCACTCAAAACTAGGTGCTCCTGTACCACCTCGATAATCAAAAGTCTCAATCACTAACATCATTCTCAAATTGCTATCACAAGAACACAAGAAATTAGATAAAAAGAGAAAGATCATGTATCAAATAATGAGCCATGATTTGCAAATAGTAAAGGCACGAGCTAATGAGGAAGATAAAAGAAAGGACATGGTAGCCATAGGCTAGCAAGTTGTGTTATGCTAGGTGATCCGTGAGAGGAACAACAAGAGAGACCATGGAATCCATAGGCTATCAAGTTGTGTTTTTCTAGGTAACCTACGAGAACATGAGTACTCACAAGACAACAATTTGTATTATGTTGTGTGATTCATGTAAAGAGGGATATTCAGAATAGTCTAGCAAGATGTGTTATACTAGTTGCACTCTTTGAAAAAGGAAGAGATGAACAATCTAGCAAGCTGTGTTATGCTAATAAACTCACCTAGCTACATATGCTACTTTCTAGTTTTAGGACTTAAGCATCTCATATAAGACTTGTTGGTTTGGTTTCAATCATGCAACAACTTGTATAAGACATAAAATAAAAATTAAATATGCCCAGTTTTGGGTAGAAAGTATCTCGCATAAGGCTTGTTGGTCTGGTTTTGAGAAAGACCATCCCATATAAGAAATATAAAAAAGGATACATCTAGTTTCAGAAATGAAATATATCATATATTGCTTGTTGTTCTGGTTTTGAGAACGAACACCCCATATAAGACATGCAAAATATTGTACAAGGAGGGTGTTATGTAATGCTCCCCCCTTAAGATGTAAACATAGTCCTACGTTGATGTCTTAAGGAAGATATAAAAAAGTATACACACCTTCAACACCAAGGAGATATCCTTTTAGGAAACAATATTCATAAATCCAAGCTAAAGAGGCATTACTCTTATAAGTAAGGAAAAGATGGTTGTAGAAGAGCTATCTTGCAACAAGTGTAAAGGGAATCCTTAGGAGGAGAAAGATAAAGAGATATTTTCTCAAAAGACATCTACCTCCAAGAGGATATTTTGAACAAAAATAACATGACTGACCAAAGGAAGGATAAAAATAATTCATACCTTCCCCCTATTGCTAGGAAAAAGTGTCTTTTGATGAAATATAACACACTTTTTATCCAAAGTGAGGGTTTTGTTTATAATAGATATACATTTCCAAGTGAAGAAGAGTTTGTAGAAAGGGATACACACCTCTTGTATAAGGGAGAATCCTTGGGAAAACAAACAACCTCACATAGGAAATGATATCATATCATAAGCAAACAATACTCCACAAAAGGAAAAGTGGATCCTTAGAAAGGATAAAAAAGGTCAATGCCCCCCAAGCATAGGGAAAAAGAGAATAATTACACAACCTCCAAAGAGAGATTATACATAAAAAGATGTAGCACTTAAAGCAAATAAAAAGGCCCTAACAAGGAACACACATTTACTCACATGAAGAACAATTCAATGTGATAAAATACATCAAGATATGCAAAGTGCAACTCAAAAGAAGAGGTAATCTTCAAAAAGGAGAAATAATTGAAGATACTCTCCTTGCCCCCCCAAGAGAGGGGGCATAGAAGGATTAAGTTGCTATCCAAGTATGATTTGAATTAAAGATGTATCACTAATAATGAAAAAGAGCCCTCAATGAAGTTAAATACTAGTGTGATAAGGTGAGGAGAAACATGATAAGGTGAATGGAGTGCTAGGGCACTACCCCTTCACCAAGAGAATGTGCAGGATTATCTGTAAGAGCTATGCAAGCTTGAACATATTGGTATTCAATAGATGATTTAAAATATTTACAATTTTAAAGAGAATGATACTAATAACGATGAAAATAATAATACTCATTTATTTCTTGATTCTTATAACTATATTTTATAGGAGGAAAAACAACATTCTTATCATAATTCAATCTTCGAAAAATTCTTGTAGCTAACTTTTCTTGATTATCAAGAGGAGTACATATTGTCTCTTGAGATGTAGGACAAGGTGTGCTAGAAGGAGAATAACTATTTTCTATGATTTTGATAGTTCTATCACCTATGAGTCCTTATATTCCCTTTTGAAAAATCAAGACAATCATTGCATGATGATCAGTAGTTTGATGATATAAGCAAAAAGGATTATTTGAAGAAGAAGCACCTTTAGTTGGATGTTAGAGATTATGTCTTGCAAAATACTCCTTAAGATTTTTAAATTTAAGGAGATCATCCATAGGTGAATGATGAGGATGTCCTAGACCTTCTGTATTAGCTTGTGAAGGAGGTTTTATTGGGACTTTGATTCCTTGTTCATATTTTCAAAGTCCTTGTCCATTGTAACCTTATTTTGAGATTATATTATAACTACTCCTTTAAGAATGTTTCAATTATGAAGAAGAAGGACCATTATCATGAATTCATTTAAAATTTGTGGTGTAAAGGCACATGGAGGGATCAAAGGGATGATTAGATGAAGAAGGATTATCCTTTCTAGGGAGATTCTCCTTTCTACCACCATTGTTCGTATCTTGTTTGATAGGTTGGGAAGGAGGGTCCTTATAATCTAAGGCTTAATCTTTGGTTAATGTTATATGAGGGGAAATTTCATGAATTAAATGAATAACATCATCTTCCCTACAAATATGTTGATGATTAAGATAATCTCTAGGAGAATAAGGAGGATCTAATGAACTTAATAAACCAACATTTGATCTTGCCCCCCTTGCACTAGAGTATGCATATGAGAAGAGGATGGTGTCATGTTTCTCTTCAATTATTTCTCTGTCATGCCCAAACTTTTGGGCAAAAATGCAACAACAATTTTTTTTTTTTAAACAACATAAAAATACTAAATACTCTACGATAAAGATGAGATAAATAAATTTTGTCTAAGGGTTATCTCAAGCTTTAAAAGAAAGGGTTCCTAAAGTTAATTTAATTAACTCCACCATTATAACGTTACAATTTAAACTAGAATAATTATACCCCAAAAGGGTTGTCACAACTTAATTTATTAATTTAATTAATTTACCCCAATTAAGTTCTTCAATTATTTATCAAGAGATATTAATGATCTCATGTAGTATTTATTTGTTCTTGGACTATTTAAAATAATGCTAATACATATTTTATTGAATTTAAAATAATTAATTGAGAAATAGTAATAAGGTTTTTAAATTCGTCTATTAAAATTAACTAAATCAAATATAAAAATAAATTAGTCAATAACCTCATTTAATTGTCGAAGTAAATTCCCAAACATTAAATATTAAATATTTAATATTTGCCATTAAACTACCTCAACTTAAATTTTATCATTATACTATATAAAATTCTCATTAGAAAACATCTTCATTAAATTTATCCAACCTGAGTATAAAATTACTAAATAAATAATTATTCCCAATTTTGATTATAATTCCTAATGCGAGGCCCTACCTCGAGCCATCATAGCATTTCAGTTATTTTCATGTTGGACCTATTTTGGATACTATATTTTGATGCATTATGGACCCAAATTTTATATGATCTCGTGTTATGGATAATATTGATATGATTATGTCATTTACTTTGATCTGCAGTACTTCATTTTTATATTAGAAATTATGGATGCATGCTCTATAAATGATATAATTCCATGTTTATGAGGATGATGTCATTTAGTAGATGATTGTATGTGGATGTTATCAAATAATTGGATACTTGATTTTTATAATTGAAATTTTATGCGATGTCTGAATTGTATTCTTTTGATAATATTATATGTGATTTTTGGAATTACTAATGTGCAAGTGAGATGTGCAGGAAAATTATTCCATGTGACCATGGAAATTATTTGGAGAATCAAGCCTAGGCCTATGTGCGATTGTGAAGCCAGGGGTTGTCTATTTGGAGAGACAACCCCTCGTTTGTAAATGTGTTTTAATTTGTAAGTGTTATGCTTGGATGTGTGTTTAATTTATCAATTCCAAAAAAAAAAAGGAAAAAAAAGGGACATTTGCCATGTGTGATTTAGTGATGTGTAATTCTTTTTGTAGTGTCACTTGACACGTGTTGTAGGATGAGTTGGCATTGTCATGTCTCTTTTTTAGGAAATTTATTTTACCAATGCATATATTTTCAATTATCCTAAAATGGTCCCAAGTAAACCTTGGATAGGGAGCCATTAGAAAAGTCAACTTAGGGTTGACCCGTAGGTAAACTTTGGGTGGACTTCTAGGGGGTTAAAACAACTCCTGGGGTTAAGTTAGGGGCATTTTTAGTGGGCCATATGATGTACCAATGGATGAAGGCCAAATTTAGCCACGTGTCCACTCCCTAGGGCCTGTTTAACCTCCCCAAAAATTGAGTTTCTCAAGTTGGCCGAATTTCATCTTTAGAAGAGCCTTCCTAGGTTAGATAACCCTCCTCATAAGTGGCTTTGCTCTTCCCCATTCCTTTTACCCTTTTTGAGGTGTCTTGGCTAGAGAATCTATAAGGTATTGGGAAGACCAACCAATGAACATCTTTCACCCTTCTCAAGTGGGTTGGAAAGAGTGAAGAGTGTCTTCACAGGGAATAGTTTGGGAGGGAGAAGTTTGATCACCCACTCTCCATTTTGGAGACTTGAATTTTTGAGCAAAGTTTTGTAAGTTTTTGGGAAATTTTGGCTAAGTTTTGGAAGGAGAAAAAGTTGTGGATTTGGGTAGCTCTCCTACAACTTCTTTTACTCTTTTGGCAGATTTAAGGTTGGTTGAACTCCTATCTCTTGTATGATGTTGTTTTGTTTTGAAAAGATTGTGGTAGTAATTGTTTTCCATTGCTGTTGTTTTTTTTATATGTGTAGGAAAAAGTAGAGTTCTTCCTTATGTGTTTTGGTTGAGTTTTTATGTTTTTTTTTTTGGGAGTTTTCAAGGCCAAACTCACCCTTGGGAGGGTAGAGTGGCTTTGGGGTGAAGGGTTGTTTGACAACCTTTGAGTGAGAGACTCTCTTTGGAAGAGATTGAATCTCAAGGGATTTTGTGACCCTTGCTGCATTGTGATTTGTTAATGCAATGGGGGTCATAAGAGGAGTTTTGTTGGCTTGTATGCCTTGGGGGGCATAAGGGATTATAGGGACAAGTTTGAAACTTGTGGATGTGTTATTTGTAGCCTTGTTATGGCATTATGTTCTCTATTTTCAGAATTCTCCTCGAGGTACATAGTCCACCTTCACCCCACTTAAAAAGCCACATATGTGATGTTGTGTAATCCTTGGGTTGGGAGTGCCTTTTGTTGTTATGAGTTTTCTGCTTGCATGTGTTTGAATGTGTGTTTCCCGTCTAGCCTTGATTCTCCTAGCTCGAGGGTGGCTTCTAGTAAGCCTAGGTTGGGAGGTGAGCCTCCATGGTCACAACCTCAAGCTTTTTATTGCAGGTTGCTTTGGAAAAGATTGGAAGGAATAACTTTGAGTGGATCCTATCTCTATTTGAATTAAGAAAATATATGTATTTGGGAAGTCCTCATTTAATAGAAATAACAGGCTAGTTTTTGTACCTACCTATTTGCAAAAGAAATACCATGATGTATTAAATGTATTTATTTGATTAAGTTTTATCATGAAATAAGATGTATTCTTTTTATTAGACTTTGATCTTGCAAAGAAAGAATAAAATTTGAGTTATTTCGTTATAGCTATTTGAGTAATTTCTTTGTAATTATTCATTGCAAAAAAAATAAAAATGGAAAGGAAATAAATAGTTGTATATCTAAGTTGTTCTATTGTATTTTCTTTTATTATTCTACAAATATAAGTGTCAGAAATGCAGTTAAAAATAAATAGGAAAAATTTATTTCTGTCTATAATTAAACATAAAAAATTATTAGGCAAATGCATCTTGTTGTTAATAAATAAATAGATTTTAGAAGAGGTTGATTGCAACTGTAAATAAAATCATTTATGCTATATTTACTATTCTGTAAATACATTTACTGCTGTTATATATTTTTCTGTAAATCTGAAAAAAGCATGTGAAGTGGAAAATAGGTTGATCTAGATATTGTTATTTCATCTCAAAAGAAAACTGCATGTTAGTGAATGGAAATAAAAATTAATCTACTATGTTTATTAAAATAACCTGCTCTAAATAATGTAAATGCAGACTTAAACACACACACACACACACACACACACACACACACACACACTTTTACAAGAGATAATGCCTACAATTTTATATATAAAACTAAGCTGCTGTTCTAATATATATATATATATATATATATATATATATGCTTGTTGTAAATAAATAAATAAATAACATATATGCTGCCTTTATATTAAAATAAATATATATAATGAAATATTAAAAAGCTAGAAAAAGAAATGCATTTCCTTTTTGGGTTGTTTTAATATTTGCTCATGTTGTGATTTTTGCAGTCATATACAATAATATATATTAATATATATACTTATGAATATATATATATATATATAAATATATATTTTAATTACATTTTATAATTTGAAAATGAAATGAGTTGCAAATCTTATATTCTGGTTCATTCTTCATGTATGCATGTCTGCATATATATATATATTCACACACACACACACAAATATATATATATATATATATATATATATCTATATATATCTATATATATATATATATCTATATATATCTATATATATATATATATATATTTACACACACACATATATATAAATAGATATAAAATAAAAAAATTTAAATAACAAAAAAAATGAGCTCAAACCCCCTGGAGCTGAAGCCCTTGCGAGTTGCCGTTGGGCGGCTCGGGCCCCTCTGCAGGCCGTGTCCCACAGGGACGCCGCAGCGTTGCTGTGGGCCGCGACCCCCAGTGGTGGCCTCAGCCGCCACTACGGGCCGTGTCCCATAGGGACCCTATGTCGTCGCTGCGGGCTGCGACCCCCAGTGGTGGCCTCGACCGCCACTGTGGGTGGCCACCACAGCGGCGGTGGTGACCGCCACTTAATTATTCTGCCGCCTCCCTCCTTCATTGAATCCGTGGCCCCTTGCAGAAGGTATTTCCCTCCTTTGCCACCATTAAACCTGCACACACACACCAAGGGAAAAGCAAAGCAAAATATGATATGTAAAAAAAAAAAAGAAACCCTAACCCATTTTCGGGTTAGGGTTAGCATTTTAAATAGAGAGTAGAGATAAACAAGCAACCCTAACCCAATTTCGGGTTAGGGTTTGCTTAAAAAGAAGGAAATGAAAATATTAGGGTTAGTGTATGAAGGAATAATAAATCAACCCTAGATAGGGTTTATAATAAAATATTAGTAAAATTAGAGGAGAGGGAAATTCTTTTTAAATTTTGAAAAAGAATTTCCCCCCATTTGTCTATAGCCATGTGTAGAATTATTTAACCCTTAATAATTGACTAGGGTAAAGTTAGTTTTTAATATAAACTTTTTGGGGATTAATTTTTATATAGCTATATTATTCTCTTAATTGAATAAATTCTATTAACAAGGTTTATTAATGAGAATATTATATAGTTATTTTTCATATTTAATTAAATATGGATCTTGGGTTAAAATTCCTTTAGGGGATTTTATTAATGGAAATTATTAAATGCATAATGTAAAATTTTAGCCTATGAGATCATTGATTGCCAAATATTTAATAATTGAGATTTAAATATCTAAGGGGATTTAAATTTGAATTTAATATAAAATGAATTAATTAGTTTGATATTATATTTGAATTAGGTTAACTTTATTATTTTAATTAAAGGCGTTTTCGCGTTCGTTCAATAAATTATTTTTAATATGAGATAACATTATCATTATTTTATTTAGCCTTGAGTATTTTAAATTCTATTGAGATAATTAATACCTCTCGATTCTTGTTGGAGAATTTTAATTAGAGGAAATTAATTAGTTTAATTAGATTAATTAATTAAGTTGAGTTGACCCCTTTTAGGGAATAATTAGTTTTCTCTAATTATTGTCGCCATATTGATTTAGTTAATAAAATCAACTTTAGTAAACCATTCTTTAATACCGAGTTAACCCTTAGTTAAGACAAAACTTATTTATTCCATTTTAAATGTAGTTTATTTAATGTATTTATGTTGTTTAAAATTTTTTTTTGTTGTTCCATTTTTGCCCAAAAGTTTGGGCATGACACCTAAAGAAAATCAACTAGATAAAATAATAACTTTAAATTGGGGCAATTCCCATTTCAAATTTTAAAAGGGATTCACCCCCCCTTTTATAATTTTATTCTCTTTTCTTATTTTTTAACCCTATCTAGGGTTTCTTTTAAAATCTATTAACTCTTTCTTTTACCTTTTCTTCTCTCCATTTTACCCTAACTCGAAATTGGGTTAGGGTTTTATGGAGCAACCCTGAACATTTTTTTTTGGCGCGTGTGTGTGTAGGTGAGCATGGCAGCAACATGCCAAATGGAAGGTCGAAGAAGGCGACAGTCGTGAGAGAGAGGCAACGACAGTGTTATTGAAGAGGGCTGAGGCGGCGGTGGTGCAGCCGAAGGGACTGTGGAGACCGCGACGTCACAGGTGGGTTGCGGCCCACACAGTGGCTGCGGCTCGCAGGGCACCCAACCAAAAACCTGCCTCCCGAAATTTTTTTCTTTTACGATGCAAATTTAGTTTGAATGCAAAATTTTTTTAAAGTAATTTTATTATTATTTTAACAACAACTTTTGATATATATATATATATATATATATAATCATGCGCAAATATATTTTTATTCTGACTTACAAAACTTGATCTATCTAACTTGAATGTAAAATGTTACAATATTCTTTTATCAGATCTGTTTAATCCCTACTATTACTATTTTTTTTTATCAGAATATTAAATGTATGAAGAAATCTCATTTTAATGTATATGAGATGTAGCACATATTTTATTTAATGTTTCTTACAACAACATATTAGATTGATGTAAAACAATAATTGTTTAGAATGTTTAACATACATGTGTGTGTGTGTGTTTATATTCCTAAATTTACACTTTTATTTTCCGTTACACTAACTTAGAAACAGGTATGACAATAACATAAATATATTATTTAACAACAACACCAACTTTTTCACTTTTCTTTTGATAAATAAAACAACAAGATGGAAATTTAAAAAGATTTAAAACTAACACTTAAAAGTATTTTTCTTCCTACATTTAAAAAAAAAAAACTTTAGATAGAAATAGCTTTTCCTATTTATTTTTAACTGCATTTCTAACACTTATTTTTGCAGAATAACATAGATAGAAAAATGAAACAACTTAAATATTCATCTATTTTTCTTTTCCATTTCCAACATGCTTACAATTTATTATCTAATAAAACAAAAACAGATTTCTTTCCATCTTTTTCAAGCAATAAACAAATACATACAAGTAACTCAAATGCCTTTCTTTTCTCTTTATTTCTTGAATGAACTAGTCAAAATAAGTACATTTATTACATCATTATTTCCTTTACACAAATAGGAAGATTGCAAAATCAAGCTTCTTCATTTCTACCAAATGAGGGCTTGCCAAATACATTTCTTTTTTGAAACTAAATACAATAAAATAGGAATTTGCAAGTAGACTGCACTCCAATCCTTAATCCAAACAAACCTGCAATAACATTTGTAGGTTGTGACCATGGAGGCTCACCTCCCAACCTAGGCTTACATGAAGCCACTCCCGAGCTAGGAGAACCAAGGCTAAATGGGATACAAACATGTAAACACAACACAAGAAAATTTCATAACACTTGAACTCCCAACCCAAGGTTAAACAAAGTCACCAAGTGACTATCTCTTTGAGGGGTGAAGGTGGACCAAGCACTTAGAGGATAATCTGCAATATGGAGAACACAATGCCTTTACAAGGCTGCCAAAACAGAACCACCACAAGTTCAAACTTGTCCCAATAAATATCCTTATGTCCCCCATGGTATACAAACCCAAATATCCCCTTATGACCCCCATTGCATAAACATAAAAACAACAATGCAGCAAGGGCCCGATAACCCTTGTGTATTACTCTCTTCCAAGAAGAAAGTCTCTACGCTCTTAGGCTGTCAAACAACCCTTCACCCCCAAGGCTACTCTACCCTCCCAAGGGTGAGTATGGCCTTGAAACACCCAAAAACATATAACATGCAACAGGCAAGAAAAATACACAAAGAAGAACTCAAAACAATCTTCCCAAGCCTACAAAGGAAACAACCATAGAAAAACACAAACAATATTTTCACATTTACAATACAACATATAAAAGGAAGTATTTCAACCAACCTTAAAAATATCCAAATGGATATGAGGAGAAGTTGTAGGAGAGCCGCCCAATCCACTATTCTTTTTCCTTCTCAAGACTTAGAAAAAAAATCCAACTCCAAAAACTAGAACCAAAAACTTGAGCAAAAATTCTATGTCTCCAAAAAAGGAGAGTGGGTGATCAAAATTCTCCCTCCCAAACCATTCTTTAAGAAGACACTCCTCACTCTTTCCAATCCTCTTGGAAAGGGTGAAAGATTTTCATAGGTTGGTCTTCCCAACACCTTATAAGCTCTCTATACAAGGCACCCTAAAAAGGTAAAAGAAAATGAGGAAGAGCAAATATCACTCATTAGGAAGGTTGTCTAACCTAGGTAAGATCCTCAAAAGTAAAAATTTGGCCATCTTGAAAAAATCAACTTTTGAGGTGACTAGACAGTCACTAGGGAGAGGACACATGGCTAAAATTGGCCTTTACCCATAGGTATAACATATGACCCATTAAAAATGCCTCTAACCTATCCTTAGGAGTTAGTTTAACCCTCTAGAAACTCACCCAAAGTTTACCTACAGGTCAACCTTGAATTGACCTTTCTAATGGCTCATTGTAATCCTCGTCATTTGATTTATCAACCCAGGATGGTGTCCATGGTTGTATGCAAAAGAGAATAAAAAAACTAGTTTGACAGTCTATTCTACAACACACTTGCAAGAAAATAAATCTAATAAAAAAACACTTGCATGAAAGGAATTCTAATCCATCTCACACATACTAGAAAGGAAAGAGGCTAATCTAATGCACACTTGCTCGAAATAAAATTCTCGCTTGAATTGAAATTACACTAAGAAATTTTGGAAAATACATTGCTAGAAATGAAACTAGATCTATCCTATTTCCTTAGGCTAAAACAAGCCTTTATAATCCCTCCCTTTGATCAAATGATTACAATAGATTTATAGAATTGATATTCCATATCTACCTAACCAATCCACTAAGAATTTGGATCCAAGATCCTATTTTTGAGGGGAAATTTACAAAACTTTGAGATAAATAAATTTGCTGTCCTTCATCCCGCCAATCTATCTCAATATTTTTTTTTCATAAAATGCTCCTTCCCTATTATGAATTTTTCCAAAATATCAAAATAGGTTTCTAGCCAATGAATTCTAGTTTTTTAGATCATTTTGAATTTTTGAATTTCGTTAATAGACAAGGGAGACATCACTATTTTATTGAGATTACATTTTTCACAATGTTTGGGTGACTAATTTTTAGGAAGTCTCAAGTTCTCAAAGTGAATGAAGGACTTAATATTTAGTTCAATTAACAAAATCATTGTTAATCATTATGAAAAAGATGCTACAATGATGCAATTACATTGTATTGCTTTAGTAACTTGAGTTATCTTTGTTGGAGAAAGATAACGTAGTGTAGTGTGCAACTACAACTTGCATGGAACAAATAATTTGCCCATTGATTTAGGAATGACTGATGCTCAATGATTTTTCATGAACATTGGAGTGTGCTAGGAGTCTAGAGGAGTATTCTTTACCTTCTCACAATGTCTTCAAATCCTTGTCAGGGGTTTTTTGGAGTTAATGTATGGAGCTCTTTGCTGCAACTATTTTTAAATCTTCTTTTTATCATGAATTATATAATAACTTGTTCAACTATATTAATGTAACATCTTGCACACCCATAGAGACATATTAGAAGCAAATTGGATCATATTTATTTACTAAAAATAAACCAAATATCTACTTTATATTATACCTTAATCAAGCTAAAAATCTTCCAATTATTAATCAAATCCACTTTAACATCAATACATTAAGAAAAAATAGATAATTTTAATGGGTTAAATATGAGAAAATTTATGGTCTTAGTATCTCCCCCACACCTAAAACATTGCAGGTCCTTCAACAACTCATAATGAGCCTTCAAATTGAATAAGTTCACTTTTATAATAGTTCCTCTAGGTAGCTCCGGGTAGCTCCAGATGGCTCTTGATCAACATTTAAAATGAAATTTCAGCTCTAGACAACTCCATAAGTCTTGGAATAAGCTTTTAGGTATTTTTATTCTTCTTTTTTAGTAGATTGAGAAAAATGAAAGAACTTTAAGTTGAATAAAGATAAAATAATTAATCAAATACCTGATTTTACCTTATTTTTGCATGCAACCATCATGCATGAGTTGAAGTTCATTTCCCCCATGATGCATGCAAAGACTTTCTTCAACATTTGAGAGTTGCAACTTGATCCTTTATGTTGACTAACACCTCAGATTTCTCCATCATTATTTTTTGCTTCCATGGTTTTGAAGATTTAGTCCTAGAAGTAGATGATGAGCCAAAATAATGGCTCCGTTTTGTCAAATTTTGTCATCATATAACTCTTGCTTTGGTCATATGTTTGGGTAATGTATTGGTCATAGGACTTTCCTGGTTGATGTCTTTTTTAGTATTTGTGGACTTGATTTATCCTAGACCTAAGTTCGTTATATAATGATCTTTATACAGTCAATCTATGCAAATTATCTGAATTTATCTTAAAATATGGTTTAATTTATGTTATGTTAACATCAATGGATACACATGTTTTTTTGCACATTAACACCATGATGTAGGGTCAACTAAGATGAAAGGATGACTAAGCTTGCTGTTAAAAGACACATCAATGTGTTGCTGGATGCAGACCCAGTCAAAGTGGAGCATCATTGAAGAAGGTCATAACCAATTGACCGCTTCCTCAACAGGGTGATCTGTGGAGTATTCATGATTGTTCTTGATGGAACATAAATCTAGGAAGGAGGTTGCACTATATTTTCTCAACATTAGGACAATTGTTGTTCTGCATTCATGCACTAACTTCTTCTAATAAAATAAGTCCTGCTCACCTATTTCTTTGGGATGTGGGTTGATCAATTAGAAGTTTGTTACAAGTTTTCTTATAAATAAATGTCTCTATCTCCTCATGGGGGTAAACAAAACGACCATAGAGTTAGCAGTATTCAGTTTTTAAACTTATGTATGTGCAATCAATTTGAAATAAAAAAGATGATGGTATTTTGAGCTTATCAGTTGTTATTTGAGTTCTGGATATACTCACTCAAGGGGGCCCACTTGGTGAGTAGTCCTTGTGTGTTTTTAGCTAATTTTTGTTTTGTTATAGTTGTTGTTTTGGTATTCGTCTGTTCCTGCAACCACTGGAAACAGTTTCTGTGTCTGTTCTCGCAACCAAAGCAGGCAGAGTAGTTCTTATCCTCCGAACAAAATGTTGTCATTAGTAGCATTTTCTTAAGTTACTTTCAATTGTGAGTTTTAATAAAGTGTTAAGTCATCATGTTTTTTGCATATTTGTTTCAAAGAATTTCCTTTTCTAGCAGTAGGATAGAATGGCTTCAATTTGAGCTTCGTGCACATACAGTGCCAACCCATTTCAAGTTTACATCCCTGGTCGATAAACTAAATGAATCTTTTCTATAGGAGAGGCAACTGCTCAGTAAGGATGTCCAATCCTTGAGCTGAGTTTTTAGAACCTATTTGCTATTCCAATTGCGAGGACCGACATTTTTGGCGCAATTGTCGGGGATGGTGCCAAACTAAGAACCTGTTGTAGCCGTTAGTTTTAAATATTTCAGTTTGCTTTAGAATTAGTTCTTAAAATTCACTCATAAAATATGCATGCATAGAAGAAGAAGAGATGCATTAGGAAGATTTCTTCCCTCACATTCTGCTCTTGAAATAAACTCAAATCAAGCCCCAGATATAAATCCTTTTGCTAAGGCTTTTGTTCAAGCTAGAAACCAAGGTGTTTTTGATTTATCAGAAGGAGACCTTGATTTGTTAAACGAACTTCCTGAACATAATATTTTACCTTTGGTTCTTTATCAAGGACCAATGGCAAGAAATCCTCCATGAGGCGGAGGTACCTCCACCTTCGCCTGTGAACCAAACCTTTGAATTCCCTATTTCAAACCTGCATGATAATGCAAATTTGAAGAATATACCAACCTCCTCTCTTCCAAAGTTCTATGGATTGGTCACAGAAGATCCAGATACCTTTCTATTTGAATTTGATATTCTCTGTAGAAGTTATGAATATACCATAGATGCCCATAAACTTAAGCTATTCCCTGCTACTCTGAAAGAAGTTGCTCTTAGGTGGTTTATAAGTTTAGGTAGAGATGCAATAACTACCTAGGATGAAATGAAGGAAAAATTCTTGGAAAAGTATAAATATTACTATAGAGGAATTTATCGACATGGTGATGATATCTTTCGAATGACACAAAAAGAAGATGAAAGTCTGGAAGATTATCTTGAGAGGTTTCTGTTCAGTGTCAGGAAGTCTAAGCATAATACCTTGATTGAAGAATCATTGAAATTAGTTTTTCTAAGGGGAATCAATGAGGACAATATTGACTCATTAGACCTCATGGGAGGATGATACATTACTCAAACTCAATGGGATGACATAAGGAAGATTTGTCAAAAATACTCCAAGGCTTCTGCGAAGAAAGGTAGATACTATAGGCCTGGATCTTTAGCAGAAAAAACATCTACAATAGTTTCAAGGATGGAGATAACTCATTTGCTAAATAATTTTAAGGGGGGTATTATTAATAACATGGCTACTCGGTTGGATACACTTCAAGTAAAGAAGAAGCATTAAGAAGTAGAGGCAATGTTTGCTGAATTTTGTCCTCATTCTAGGCATAAGAAGAAGGACTTCAAATGTAATCTCCTTGCTAAAATTCACAGTCAACAGGCTCCTCCATATTTCAAGACAATTTATGGAGATGATGAACAAATATTCTATATTTCACAACGAAGGCCATGGCCTACAGGACAAGATATACCACAAGATCCATTGCCTTTTTTTGGTCCTTATATGAATGCACAAAACAATCAATAGCAACCACCATATTCTCAAAACTTTGGGAATTATACTCCTCAGCCTTGGAATAAATTCCAAAATCCTTGGCCCAATTATCAAATCCCTTCCTTTCAGTGGAAGCAACCACAAAGGAATTGGTCACAACCTCAGGGTAACTAGCATCAATCACCTCAATGGAGGGGAGGTAAAAAATGGTCAAACCAATCCTTTGGTTTCCTGCAACCACCACAATGGTCCCAACAACCAGCTTTAATGCCACCAACTGCTAATGCTACTCCACCCAAGTCAACTCAACTACCAATAGAGCTTGTGCCAAATCCTAATAATAAGCCTTAGCAACAACAACAAGTTTATTCAGCCGATCCTAATCAATATCATGCATACTCTCTTAATATAAGTGATATTCACTTACAACCAGGAAAAACTTTGCCTACCCCATCTCCTCCATTTATAGCTAAATTAACATCTGAGGAGATTGCACAAGACACTACACCTAACCAACCTACATATCCTAAACAGGTACCTCAATCTGAAACTACAGGCACTATCAAAACACCTCCACTTCCTCAAAGATTGTTGGTAGAAGTGACTAGGCAACAGGAAAATGATACTTTTCATTTTTGGATGGGTTTAGTGGTTACAATCAAATTAGAATTACTCTAGAAGACCAGGAATAGAGAACCTTCACTTGCCCTTGGGGAACATATGCTTATTCAGTTCTTCCATTTGGTCTGTGCAATGCTCTTGCAACCTTTCAGAGGACTATCCTCAGTATATTCTTAGATATTTCTCATGATTGCATGAAAATATATATGGACAATTTCACTACTTATGGGGTTACTTTTGAGGAAGCATTGCAAAATATTGGCAAAGTGTTGCAGCGGTGTGATGATCATAATTTGTCCCTAAATGGTGAAAAATGCTCCATGATGATGCAAGAAGGGATAGTATTGGGACATCATATTTCTCAAGTGGGTATTCAAGTTGACCTTGGCAAAATTGAGGTAATACTTAACCTCCCTGCCCCTGTAAAACAAAAGGATTTAATAAGTTTCTTAGGCCATGCAGGGTACTATAGAAGATTTATAAAGGACTTTAATAAGATGGCAAGACCTCTATATTCTCTCTTGACAAAGGATGCTGAGTTTTAATGGACACCAACATGTGAGGAGGCATTTTCCAAACTCAAGGGAGCTTTAACTTAAGCTCCTATGCTCAAAGGACCTGATTGGTCTCTCCCTTTTCACATTCACACATATGCATCAGATTTTGCAATTGGAGTAGTCTTGGGAAAAAAAAAGGAGTTTTAGAGAATGCAATTTATTATATCAGCAAAAATTTGTAGGGACCTGAGCTAAATTATACTGTTACAAAAAAGGAAATGTTAGCTATTATCTATGCCCTCAACAAGTTCTGACACTACATCACTGGCAATTAGATATTTGTGCATATTGATCATGCAACCACCATATACCTTATGAATAAAATTTATATTTCTGGTAGATTGGCATGATGGTTATTGCTGATGTAGGAATTCGACATCACTATCATCAACAAGCTAGGTAAGGCAAATGTAGTAGCAAACTTTCTGTCCCAACTTCAGACAAAGGATGATCCTGTAGTCATTGATGATTCATTTCCAGACGAGCATTTATTTTCAATTAATGTACACACTCCATGGTATGCTGACATAGCTAATTACTTAGTAGCTAACAAAATTCCCCCTCATTTCTCACCCAAAGAAAGAAGGTTACTTGTAGAAAAGAGTTTCAATTTTTCATGGATATCAAATTGCTTATTCTATACAGGGCCAGATCAAGTTATGAGATAGTGTGTTTGAGAAGATGAAACTTATGATATTCTTCATGCTTGTCATGATGAGCCTTATGGAGGACACTTTGTTGCTAAGAGAACATCTATAAAGATCTTGAATGCAGGTTATTATTGGCCGACTTTGCACAAAGATGCAGTCAAGTATACTAGAAAGTGTGATAGATGTTAGAGAATGGACACACCTACTCGATCTGATGAGATGCCTTTGCATCCACAGGTATTTGTTACACCATTTGAAAAATGGAGGTTAGATTTTGTTGGGCCAATTGATCCACCCTCAAATGGTAGATCATACATTCTTGTGTGTACTGACTATGTTACAAAATGGGTTGAGGTGAAAACATTCAAGCATGCCAGAGATAATAGGGTAGAAGAATTTTTGTATGGAGAGATCTTTACAAGATATGGAGTTCTGCAAGAGATTATGACTGATCAAGGGACACAATTTACTTCCACTTTGATTACAGCCTTGGTCAATGAATATAATATAAGGCATAGAAAGTCAACCCCCTACCATACTCAAGCAAATGGACAAGCTGAAATCACCAATAGAGAGATTGAATCTATACTGACTAAAATAGTAGCCCTTCATCATAAGGATTGGTCAAGTAGGTTGTTTGAAGCAATTTGGGCATATAGGACCACATGGAAAACAACTACAGGTTTTACACCCTTTGAGATGGTGTATGGGAAATCGGCTATGATGCCTGTGGAGTTTGAGCATAAAACACTTAGAATAACCATAGCCTTAGATATGACTTTCTCTGCAGCTCAACAGGATAGGCTCCTGTAGCTTAATGCCTTAGATGAAATCAGGAAGTCCACCCTACAACACACAAAATCAATTCAGAATCAACACATGAAATGGCATGATAAATATATTAAAGACAAAGCATTCAAACTAGGAGATTGGGCCCTTCTATATGACTCCAGGTATAAGGATAATTTGGCCAAACTGTAGATGCGCTGGTTAGGACCTTATGAGGTGATTGAAAAATTTCCAAATGGTGCAGTATGATTGACAACTATTGATCCTGTAAAATTCAAATGGTTGGTAAATGGTCATTGATTGCGCCTCTATCATAAGCCTCTTTCCAAAGAGGAATTCATGCAGCAAAAGAAGGCAGACTTTCTGTCCCACCTTCTTCCTAATTTTTGGCCGAATGCTCATAATAAATACTTCCATATCCAAGGGATGTACCCTTCACAATAAGTATTCCATTTTTGTACTTGCTAATCACTCTTCCATATCATTCCACTTTTTCCATTCATTTCTCTATCTCACTTGTCATACTTTATAGATCGAATTCATGCATGATGGATTTCTCCAACTATTGTCATTATGGCACGATATCAGGTACGCTCCTGTGTATTTATTTTTTGTTGCATACATTTATTAAACCATATTTCGTATCATAATAATATTTGCATAGTATATCCTCTGCATGTGTGGACACCTTTATGCCTTAGGTTGGGGGGAAAGTACGATGGTGAATTATTCTCATGGATAATTATTATGTCATCTCAAATAAAGTTTAAATTTAAATTATTTCGGTTTGATGTGACATTATGCATTATGTTCCTATTGCTATACCTTCTACCACCGCCATTTTTTTTCCGCTTGCCTTGAGTTGTTTTGAAGTTGTAGCTGGGTTATTTACAAGAAGAGCATATTTTCTTTTGAGAATTTGCAGATTTTAGAAAAAATTGGGTACATTTTTGCACATGGTGAATTGTGAGTGCCAGTGTTACAATGGGTGGTCAACCAATTCGCCATGAACCTACAGTGCATGATGTGCTTCTACAAGATGAGGTTTGTGAACCTGAATTTTGCAATAGTGGCTGGTTAGATTATTTTCTAAAGCTAACTGAGTTCAATGAGGATATTGCGATCACTCATAGTTTTTCTGATGGGGAAGCTTCCGTGAAAGGGTTGAGAGGTATCATGACAGAAGAGCAGATTGTAGAGGTAGCAAGGTTGCCAATAGATGGGAAAAAAATACCCCAAAATAAAGGACACACGAAGTGCAAGGGCAAAATTCATGCGACAAGTTGACCCACCTTTGGTAACAGATAAGCAGGGGACTCGACGAGAATCCCTTCCTCCCAAATGGAAAGTAGTAGCATTATATATCATGAAATATTTGACTTGTGAAGGGAGATTCTCATGCCTGCATTCCCACCATTTTAAGCTCCCGAGTCATCTGTGCCATGGGAGGAGAGTGAATGTTCCAAATGTGTTATATAATCTTCTTTCCATTAGTGCAACAAAGACATAAAAAGGTAGGCCTCACTCTATTACTCACCATTGTTTAATTAAATTATTGGTTGAAAGGTCTTTAAGAGATGTTTCCCAGATGACCTGAGACAAATTTGTAAAAGTTAGAAGGTTTAGAGTGAATAATGTGGGTCCAATAGAACAAACCCCGTCTCAAGAAGGGGAAAATTTAGAAGGACCTGATCTTGCCATTGAGCCCTCATCCTCCTAGATGTCACCAGTTCAGAATGTTTCTATAGTAGAGGAACCCTCGCTGGAAGAAAATTTGTCGGAAGCAGCAAAAGTCTCGACAAGGGTTCCATCGCAAACCCTAATGAGAACTAGGGCCACTGCATAGAGGAAGAAAGGGAAAGAGAAGCAAATTGACATGGAGAAGAAGAAGGAGAATGGAAAAAGTCTAGATTCAATCCCTCCTATCAAAGAAAAGAATAATTGCAAAAATACTTGAAGAGTTAGATATAGAAAACCATCTTGCAGTCACTGAAGAAATGCCTCTGAGAAGAAGCAGTAGGCTTCAAAAAAAACCTAAAAATACAAAGCAGTTAGAGAAACCAAGTGCCAACATTCCTGTTGATTTCCCAGAGCAAGAACCGAGCAGTCTTTACTAGAATGTTATTCCTTCATCCTCGCTTGTGGAGCCGCAAGAGGCTCATGAACCTAAAGAACCTAGTAAAGAAGGATATAAATGGGAAAAAGAAGTAGAAGAAAGCCCTCATGAAAAACCATAGGAAGGTGTGGGCTTGGATGGGCTTGACAACTTGGCCTCCATCACAGGGTAGATTGTTGAAATAGAAGGCGAAGTTGGAAAGTCAAAACCTAGAGCACCAGTTCACATACCGCCCTCTTTTATTACTAGCCATGCTGTTGCTCTTGCCTTCTACAGAGAATGGAAGTTAGAAAAATAAGAGATGCAAAAACTTATTGATCAACAAAAGAAAGTGATTGAACGAAAAGATGAGGAAATTGCTCAGCTTAAAAATAAGGTGAATACGGTAGTCACTATGATACCACAACTAATGCAGTGCAGAGTGCCACCTTGAGTCTACTCCTTGTATTTGAAAGAGAATCATATTTGTTTTTAGTTGATGAGAATTGTTGGAGACCTAAGTCCTTTAAAAACACCTCAGGATTTTTATCATGTCTATCAAACATCTCCCGCAACCATAAAAATTTTTCTTTGTAAGTTCTATTTACATAATTATGTTGTCCCTGATGATGCTGATTGGAATCCCTTGCTCTACATTGGGGATATTCAACTAAGGGCTCTTATGTCATGGATTCAAAATGAAATTACTAGGGGAGAACAATTTAGGATACACAGGAAGGAGGAACTTGATCTCCCACTTCTATTGAGAGTTGAATCAAGGGATCCGAGATGACTTTATTATGATTGGCAGAAGATTTTGTATTGACCAGATTATGGGAATAACATTCTACCTCTAAGAGAAGAAGTATTTAGAAAGTATGAGCAGATGGCCATAGTTGAGGGTCAGGTGGAAATTGGACATTTAGTATAGTGTTGGAATAGTCTACCTGATGAATTGAAACAATGTGAGCTGCATTCCTTGTCAAATTATTATGCAACACTAAGACAAACACCCAAATATATAAATTTGGGTAGAACAAAAGGAAGACATTGGTTGCCCTTTAGCTTCCAGCCACCCATTCTTCTATGGCCACTGATGGGATGCATGGATAATGACCCGCCTTATGATGAGGCAGCAAAGCACTTCATGTTGACACATCGGGACAAAATGAAAGGGTTCTATTGGATCTTGACTACAAGAGGTTCTGGACAGGTTACCTCCAGGAATTTTAGAATTAATGCTAGGATTAGAAACTATCCTATTGCTGGAGGTCCAACAAGAAGCTAGGTTGGGGGGTAATGATGAGCCAAAATAATGGCTTTGTTTTGTCAAATTTTGTCATAGAACTCTTGCTTTGGTCATATGTTTGGGTAATGTATGGGTCATATGACTTTCCTGGTTGATGTCTTTTTAGTATTTTTGGACCTGATTTATCCTAGACCTAAGGTTGTTATCTACTGATCTTAATACAATCAATCTATGCAAATTATCTGAATTAATCTTAAAATATGATTTAATTTATGTTAAGTTAACATCAATAGATACACATGTTTTTGTGCACATTAACACCATGATGTAGGGTCAGCTAAGATGAAAGGATGACTAAGCATGTGGTTAAAAGACACATCAATGTGCCGCTGGATGCAGATCCAGTCAAAGTGGAGCAGAATTGAAGAAGGTCATAACCAATTGACTACTTCCTCAACAGAGCAATTTGTGGAGCATTCATGATTGTTCCTGATGGAACATAAATCTAGGAAGGAGGTTGCACTATATTTTCTTAGTAGCAGGACAATTGTTGTTGTGCATTCATACGTTGACTTCTTATTCTAATGTAATAAGTCCTGCTCACCTATTCCCCTAGGATGTGGGTTGATCAATTAGGAGTTTGTTATAAGTTTTCTTATAAATAAAGGTCTCTATCTCCTCACGGGGGTAGATAGAACAACCATAGAGTTAGTAGTATTTAGTTTTCAGACTTATGTATGTGCAATCAATTTGAAATAAAGAAGATGATGGTATTTTGAGCTTATCAGTTGTTATCTGAGTTCTGGATATACTCACTCAAGGGGTCCCACTTGGTGAGTAGTCCCTGTGTGTTTTTTCAGTTAATTTTTTTTTTTTATAGTTGTTGTTTTGGTATTCTTCTATTCTTGCAACCATTGGAAACAATTCCTATGTCTATTCCTGCAGCCAAAGTAGGCAGAGTAGTTCCTGTCCGCCAACCAAAACATTGTCATTAGTAGCATTTGCTTAAGTTACTTTCAATTGTGAATTTTAATAAAGTGTTAAGTCATCATGTTTCTGCATATTTGTTTCAAATAATTTCCTTTTCTAGCAGCAGGATAGAATGACTGTAATTTGAGCGTAGTGCACATGCAGTGCCGACCCATTTCAAGTTTACATCCTTGGTCGATAAAGTAAATGAACCTTTTCTATAGGAGAGGTAGCTGCTCAGTAAGGATGTCCAATCCCTGAGTTGAGTTTTTAGAACCTAGTTGCTATTCCAATTGTGAGGACCAACAATAGAACCCAAGACTACAACAACCAATCATCCATGATGCCAAAATATTTTGGTTTTGATTGCAACAACTTGTACAAAAGTGCATGTTTACAACCTTTGAGAAGAAGGAATAGCATATGAAAAACACTTATTTGCAAAAAACAAACCTACTCTAACCTACTATACTTAATGATGTAGAGAGGTTACATATAACCATTAATTGGTTGTGAAAAATATCTTCCCTTTCTCACAATATGTTTCCATGCATTCAAATTTTTGAGAGAATAGAATAAAAAGAATATATATTTTTTGAAATCCAATGCTTTATCTTCCTTTGAAGTGGAAACCTTCTCCATGACTTTTGATTCTAGTAATTGCATGGGCTGATTAGAGATATATTGTAATCCTTCTTTTTGATCAAGTGCATGGATGACTAGAATTAGCTCCTTGTTCTTCAAATATCTGATTGGGAAACCCTCCTTTGACTTAAAAATCTACTTGGGTAGCCATTCTTGGACTTTGAAGGTCTCCAAATAAGTCTCTCTTTTGCAAGATTTTGTAATGAAGACAATATTTCTTCATTGTATTATCCACTTCTTGCAAGCAATAAGCCATCAATTCTTTCTTTAAATAAATATCCTTTGCTAGGACTTGGAGTGATGTTTCTCCAACTAAGAATATTTTGAAAAAAATAACAACGTTTCTCTTTAGATTTGGTATTTGGTGGTTTTGGGGGATTTTGAGAGACAAATATTTTTTGAGGAACTTCTAAACCTAAAAGGCTATCAAATTGATTTTCCTAATTCCATAATGACACCTATCCACACAATGACACCAAAAATGATGGGGTTATTTTAATCCTCATCATTTAATTTATCAATCCAGGGCGGTGTCCATGACTGGATGCAAAAGAGAATGAAGAAAACTAGTTTGATGGTCTATTGTACAACACACTTGGAGGAAAATAAATCACGACTCTTAAGTTTTTTGGCATCTTTTGGGTTGCATTGTGATAGTAAAGTATTGTGAATTGACTATATGTAATCCATGTTTTAAAACTGAACTTATGAAATCATGTTTGAACTTTGTCGGTTAATTCCTGCAGCCATGCCAATTTATTCCTGTAGCCAAATGATTTGTCCCTATGATATGTGGATTATTTAGGATAATGTCATATGTGAGTTAATGAATGCATTAATTGAGTAAGATACATATGCATGTCCTTGTATGTTGTTTTTGTTTTAGTGCAGATAATAATTGATGCTGCGGTGGATGATTTTCTTTCGCGCCTAAGGACTGGAGAATCACGTTCAGATAACTAGAGATCAAACTGAAGGGGATTCAAGCAAGCGCAATGTGTGGCATAATCAAAGCAGTTGTAATTCACCATGGGAGTTTAACTCTAGTGCATATTGAATTCGCAAAATATCACTTTGGCGTGCAAAGACCGTGGTTCGGTTTCAGGATCCACGGTTCCTACAGCCAAGCCCTCAGTTATCTTCTTCATCTGACAATAATCCGCCTCTTCTTTTGGGCGTAACTTGAGTTGTCCATTGTAGTTGATCTTTTATTTATAATAAGATCTTCCTTCTTTCTTAGAGTTAGACAAGATGGAAAGGAATTGAGCAAAGTTTTTACAAGCATTCTGAATTTTCTCTTTTAGAATATGTAATAATTTTTAGGAAGAAATGAATAAAGAATATGTTGTTCTGATCTGTTAAAAGTATTTTGCAGGAAGTTTGATATCACTCATCCAAGGGGGCCCATTTGGTGAGTGATCCTGTGTTTATGATCATTGAAGTTAGTTTTTACTTAGTTGCAGTAGAAGTTCATGATTGGATTGTTCCTACAGCCACTGGAAATAGATCCGCTGACTGTTCCTGTAGCCAAGATAGAATGGTGTGATTTCTGTTATTTTCATTAAATCATTCCAACAGTGTTTTGTGAAGCTTTCATGTAGTCTTTAATGATTTCCATTCCTGCCTTTCCTTTCTGCATAATGTTAGTTACTGTAGTAATGCAGAATAATCATTTAAGGAGCTCAGTGCATATATATTGCATACCCATTTCAAGTTTTACGTTCCTGGATTGACAACTAAATGAACACCAGCTATGAAAATAGTAAACTCTACCATATGAATGTCCAAACTTTGGATTGAGATTTCAATTAGAGGTATTATTATTATCACTATAGTTGGGGTAGACATTTTTGGCGCCGTTGCCAAGGATGGTGTCAAGCTAAAAACCTTTTATGATTATTTTAGTTTCTAGTTAATTGTTTGAAATTTCATGAATTTGCATGCATAATAGAAGAAGAGATGCCAGAGGTAGATTTCTGCCCACTCATCCTACTCATACAGAAGATAATTTCCCATATATAAACCCTTTTGCTGAACTGTATCAAGTCCCATAGAATTTGAATCACCCTGAGTCTGAATTTCTAGAAGGTAGTCTTCAGTTCTTTTTTGGTCCACAAGAAGAAGAATTTCCTATAGTAACAATCCCCACAAGTCCAATGCAAGGGAACCCACCTCCTGTTGGGAATAATCCACCACCACCACCTGGTCCAACGTTTGAGTTTCTCATCTCTGACCAACATGATAATGCTAACCTCAATAACATTCTAGCATCTTCACTTCCTAAATTCTATGGGTTGGTGACAGAGGATCCGATACATTTCTGTTTGAGTTTGATGTTCTCTGTAGGAGTTTTGACTATACTACAGATGCCCATAGACTCAAAATTTTTCCAGCCACTTTGAAGGAGTCATCCTTGAGATGGTTTATGAGCTTGGGTAGTAGCACAATCAACACATGGGATGAGATGAAATGGTTGTTTCTTGCAAAATACAAAGATTATTGTAGAGGCACTGATCGTCATGGGGATGATATCTTTAGAATGACCCAAACTAAAGATGAGAGCCTTGAGGATTATCTGGAAAGGTTTTTGTTCAGTGTCAAGAAGTCCAAGCATAGTATTCGGAATGAAGATTCCCTCAAATTGATATTCTTGAGGGGTATTAGTGATGAATGCACTGATTCCTTAGATCTTATGGGAGGAGGTGACATTACACAATCTACTTGGGCTGAAATAGGACAAATTTGCAAGAAGTATTCCAGATCTACTTCTAAGAAGAATATGAGATTTAAGCCAGGGGCACCATCATCATCATCTAGAACTAGAGTTTCTAGATTGGAACTTAGCCATATGTTAAAAGATTTCAACGAGGACATTATAAACAATATGGCTACTCAGTTGGATACATTGGCAGCTAAGAAGAAGCATGAGGAAGCTGATGCATTTCTTGCAGAATTCTGTCCTCATTGTAAGCAATGAAAGAAAGATTGCAGATGTAAGATGGTTGCAAATGTTGAAGTACCTGATTTCAAACCAATTCAAGGTGAGGATGAACAAGTCTTCTATGTTTCTCAAAGAAGACCAAATTTTCAAAGACAAGGTATGCCACCCGATCCACTTTCCTTTTCTGGTTATAGTGGTAATTCTTATGCACCAAATAACTAATGGCAACCACAGTATTCTCAAATTTTTGGTAACTATACACTTTGGTATGGATCACAAGGCCAAGGACAACAATTTGCTAATCAAATTCCCTAGTGGCAGCAGCCACAGGGAAACTGGTATCCACCTCAGGATCCAGGGAACCAGTTTCAAGGGAATTGGCAACCTACCTCTCAATGGAGGGGAAACCCATCATGGCCATCCCAATCTTCTGGATATCAGCCCCCTGCTCAGCAACCACAATCTCCTACTTTAATGCCTCCTCCTACAGCTATAGCTACACCTCCTAAGCCAATGCAACTGCCTACTCAACCGTTGCCTAATCCAAATATTAAATCTCAGCAACAACAACAAGCTTATTCAGCTGATGCTAATCAATACCTAGCCTATTCTTTATCACTACATCATATTCTCCTCCGATTTGGGACAACTCTACCTAATCCCTCTCATCCGGTTATTACTGAGGTACAAGAAGAGTAGCCAATCTTTGATCCTAAAGATATAATACCTCAGAATCAAATATTACCACCATTTTCCCATAGACTGAAAGACAAAGAAGTTTCCACTGAACAACAACAAAGCTTTGATATTCTTGATCAACTGAAGCACATTTGTGTTAAAATTCCATCGCTGCAAGCAATAAAGGATGTCCCTATATATGGTAAGGCATTGAGAGAAGCATGCCTAAAGAAACCTGGCAGAAAGAAAAAGGATCCACAAACAGTTCATGTTATGGGTCAATTGGCTGATATTATGTTAGGAAAAATTGCTATTCCAAAGTATTCTGATCCAGGTAGTCCTGTTGTGAGTATAGTCATTAATGGCAGTCAAATAAAAAATATTTTAGTTGATCTAGGGGTAGCCATTAATGTAATGACAAGGGAAGTAATGAAACATCTAGAGATTGATAGTTTAAGGGCTACACCCACAATTCTCCAACTTGCTGATGGCTCTGCAGTAAGACCTGATGGTATCATAGAAGATATAGTAGTTATTCTAGATTCTTGGGAATATCCTATAGACTTTATGATTTTATCTCCAAAAGCAACATTAGGGGGATATCCAGTCATTTTGGGAAGACCATGGCTTGCCATAGTTGATGCATATATTGGGTGTAGATTAGGAGACATGACTATTTCAGATGGCAGTTCCACAAAAAACATTAGCCTTGTATTCCCCAACACAACCTCAGCTTGAGCAGCAGCAGGCTGTTTGGCCTATTTTGGGAGAGGAATCTGAAGAAATTGACTCTATTAATCACCTTATGATGATTAATCGAGTGCCACTCATGCAGTTATATGATGAAGAATCAATTCTTTATAAGGTCCTGATAAATGAATTAATAGAAGACCAAGAATTGTAGGAATTGGTTCCGAATATTGCAGGTTTGGACTTTCCTGCAGCCACTGATATTTTGCATACCTTGTTGCCGTAGGAATTGTCTTATTCTCATTTTTTTGATATAAATTAGATTGATCTTACTATCAAGATAGAGGTGGAATTGAATGAGTATTTGAACATCAATAAGAATATAGCAGATACTCAAAAGGATAGCCTAGTAGACTTGCTGAAACTCCATATAAATGCTTTTGCATGGGATTACAAGGATATGAATGGAATTGATCCAGTAGTTTGTACTCATCGCATTTACATAAAGGATGAGTGTTGCCCCCTTAGACAACCTCAAAGAAGAGTCAACCCTACCTTGAAGGAGATAGTTAAAGAAGAATTGCAAAAATTGTTGAAAGCTGGGTTTATCTATCTTATCTCTGACAGTCAATGGGTATCACCTTTGGTGATAGTTCCTAAAAAGGGAGGCAAATGGAGAGTATGTGTTGATTATAGAGCCTTGAACTTAGCCACAAGGAAGGATCATTTTCCACTACCATTTTTTGATCAGGTATTGGATTTTCTTGCTGGTAAGATATATTTTTCATTCCTGGATGGATTTAGTGGCTATAATCAGATACAAATAGCTCCCGAGGATCAGGAGAAAACAACATTTACTTGCCCATGGGGCACGTATGCATATTCTGTTCTTCCTTTTGGGTTGTGTAATGCTCCAGCCACTTTTCAAAGGGCAGTGAACAATATTTTTTCTAATATTTCTCAAGATATTATGGAAATTTACATGGATGACTTTACAACTTATGGCTCTGAATTTGATCAAGCATTAGGTAATTTGAAGAAAGTTTTGCAGTGGTGTGAAGACCACAACTTGTCTCTAAACAGTGAGAAGTGTTTCACTATGATGAAAGAAGGAATAGTCCTTGGTCATCATATATCTGTACAAGGCATACAAGTGGATCCAACAAAGATTGAGGTTATTCAACATATTAATGACCCTGTGAAGCAAAAAGATGTGAGAAGTTTTCTTGGCCATGCTGGATACTACAGAAAGTTTATCAAAGATTTCAACAAAATTGCAAGTCCCTTATATTCACTGCTTACTAAAGATGCATAATTTAAATGGACCTCAGCATGCAATGAAGCTTTTTTAAAGCTTAAGCATGCTTTGACTTAAGCACCAATTCTAAAAGGACCAAATTGGTCTCTACCATTCCAAATCCATATTGATGCATCTGATTATGTCGTAGGAGCAGTGTTGGGACAAAAAGTTGACAAGTTGGAGAATACAATATATTATATCAGCAAGAATTTGCAGGGACCTGAATTGAATTATACAATTACTGAAAAGGAAATGCTAGCTGTCATACATGCCCTTAACAAGTTTAGACACTATATTATAGGGTATCCCATATTTGTGCATACAGATCATACTACAATTAGATATCTCATGAATAATCCATCAATCACAGGTAGACTGGCTTGCTAGTTATTGTTGATGCAGGAATTTGATATCACAGTTGTTGATAAGCTAGGGAAGTCTAATGTTGTTGTAGATTATCTTTCACATCTTCAATTGCAGGAAGATTCTACAATGATGGATGACACTTTTCCAGATGAACATTTGTTTCTCGTACAGGCTCATACTCCATGGTATGCTGATATTGCCAACTATTTACCTGCAGCTAAGATGCCAATTTCTTTTTCTCCTAAGGAAAGAAGGTTGCTAGTTGAAAAAAGTTTTAACTTTTCATGGATTGCTGATTGTCTATTTTATACTGGACCTGACCAAGTCATGTGAGGATGTGTCAGAGAAGATGAAACATATGACATCTTGCATGCATGTCATGATGAGCCATGTGGAGGTCATTTTTTTGCCAAAAGGACATCACTGAAAATATTCAATACCGGATACTATTGGCCTACATTACACAAGGATGTAGCTCAGTACATAAGGAAATGTGACAGATGTCAGCGAATGGGCAGACCTACAAAATCTGATGAGATGCCACTATATCCTCAAATATCTGTTACACCATTTGACAAGTGGGGATTAGATTTTGTTGGCCCCATTGATCCACCTTCTAATGGAAAATCTTATATCTTGGTATGTACAGACTATGTAACAAAATGGGTAGAAGCTAGAGCTATGCAACATGCAAGAGATAATAAGGTGGCTGAGTTTCTATATGAAGAAATATTTACAAGGTATGAAGTACCAAGGGAAATTGTCTTAGATCAGGGACCTCAATTTACATCAACATTGATAAAAGCTTTGGTCAATGAATACAATATAAGACACATGAAATTTACTCCATATCATCCACAGTCTAATGGACAAGTAGAAGTTACCAATAGAGAGCTTGAGGCTATTCTTACAAAAATAGTGTCTATCCACAAGAAAGATTGGTCTCATCGACTTTCAGAGGCAATTTGGGCATATA
Source organism: Cryptomeria japonica (assembly GCF_030272615.1). NCBI lineage: Eukaryota > Viridiplantae > Streptophyta > Pinopsida > Cupressales > Cupressaceae > Cryptomeria > Cryptomeria japonica. Next base: position 441,573,614 of record NC_081410.1, read on the forward strand.
GAACAACATGGAAAACACCAATTGGATTCACACCTTTTGAGATGGTTTATGACAAAACAACAATGATGCCTATTGAATTTGAGCATAAAACCTTGAGAATAGCTCTACAACTGAATATGACATTGTCTGAAGCACACAAGGAACGCATTCAATAGTTAAATGCTCTTGATGAATGGAGGAAGATAGCTATTCAACAGACAAAATTGATTCAAAACCAAAGAGAAAGATGGCATGATAAATATATCAGAGAAAATAAATTTAAAGTTGGTGACTGGGCACTCTTGTATGATTCCAGATATAAAGATGCTATGGGAAAACTCCAAACAAGGTGGTTAGGTCCTTATCAGGTAGAAGAATTTTTTCAGAATGGAGCAGTCCATTTGTCCACAATAGATCCTATTCAATTTAAACTCTTAGTGAATGGACACCAACTACGACTTTATCACAAGCCAGCTACTAGAGAAGAGTTCCTGCAGCAGTTTGCTCCACAAAGTGAAATAAAAGTTCTTGCAGCAACTGCTAATGATTCGGTGTCAATTCATGAGCTTCCTGTTGCACTTGAGCATATTGATAAAGGTGATGTTCCTGCAGCCTTTGCAGTGAACTTATTCACCGTATCATAATAAAATATTTCCATAGGAATATTGTTCTCCGTACATAAAGTTCCATCCACTACATTCCATTCCACTTTCTTACCTGTCACTTCATTTCATTTCGCCATCATTTTCATCCAATTGCAGGTACGTGTATATTGTACTTTATTTTAATTATGCATTTATTAGTTCATTATGATTTTATCCTGTTTAAATCCGCTCCAATCCTAAAATCTCGTCAGCCTGTGTGGACACGTGCTAGGTTAATTTGGGAGGGGGGGGGGGTACTTTATGGTCCTTTTTCCAATAAGATTTATTATCAGTTCTTTTTGATACCTCGAATTGATTTCCTAACTGACATTACTTATGATGATTATTATTTCACGCAAGTGAATAATAAGGTCTGCCGCCAAAATTAAGATATGTAGATTTTAGTTTTTTGCGAAACTGTCAAACATTTTGGTGAAGCTGCGGAAGTATCAGAGTAAAAGATGGGTGGCGATCTAATTCGTCATGAGCCAACGGTCCATGAAGGGTTGCTGCAGGATGTTGTTTGTGAGCATTATTTCTTAAAAATCAGAGATTATAACGATGAAATAGCTGTGGAATTTATGCATTCCTTTGATGAAGGAGAAGCTACAGTTAAAGGGTTAAGGGTAATTGCTACGGAGCAGTGAATTGCAAAGGTCACAGGGTTACTGTAGGAAGGAGAACACTTTCCAGAATCAAAAGACACAAGGAGTGCCAGGGCAGAGTTCACAATTTCCACTGACAGACCCTTAATGGTGGATAGACAAGGGACTCGAAGGGTTTCTTTACCAGCACATTGGCGTCAGGTAGCTTTGTATGTTATGAAATATATTACATGTGAAGGGCGGTATTCAAATCTACATTCACCTCATTTTAAGTTACTTAGTCATCTGCGTCATGGCCGAGTTAATGTCCCTAATTTCTTATACCATCTCATTTCTATAAGTGCTAAGGAGACTCGAAAATATGGAAATCGCTCTGTTAGCCATCATGGACTAGTTAAGTTGCTTGTACAACGGTCCCTGAGAGATGTTTCACAAATGGAATGGGGTGTATTTGAGGATATTCTACAATTTAGGGTTGATGATGCCCCTATTGCGAATAATCCGCCGGTTCAAGAAGAGATTGTTGCAGAAGATCTTTCTGATGAAGATGAGGGTTTGTTGGTTGCTGAAGGAGCCACAATTATTACGGAAGAAAATATTGAAGCAGAGTCAATCGAAGAACAAATCTCTACTTCTCTTCAAAGAGATTCACCTATTTTGCAAAGGGAAGGAAAAGAATTGGAAAGGATGAATCAGATGAAGAATTTGTTATCCGGCCCCAAGAAACACAGATTCCTCTTGCAGCCAAGAGGTGTTGAACAAAAATAAAAACTCCTACAGTCATTTCAAAAGTGTATGTAAGGAGAACAAGAAGGAGGACACAGAAGACTCAACCTGTGAGTAATCCAACAGAGTTTATTGCAGTAGAAACTTCGGAAGAAGAAGATGCTGCAGAGAAAGAAATGCAAGAAAACCCTGTGGAAGGGGAAATTCAAGAAAACCCTGCAGAAGAAGAAATTCAAGAAGAAGTTGTAATGGATAAGCTAGCAAATCTTGCTTCTATGGCATTGCAATGTGAAGAGATTGTTGAAGATGTTCTACAACAACGTGAAGAAAATGTGGCAGATATGTCAACTCAGAATGAGGAGTTTATTGAAGAAATTCTACAGTCTAAGGTAGGACCTATTAGAACTCCTTCATCCCTAAGTAGTTTATCAATTGCTTTAACATTTTTAGGCAATGGGAAATAGAGAAGGATAGGTTGCAGGGGATAATTAATAAGCAGCAAAAAGAGATTGAAAAGAAAGATAATAGAATTGAGAAATTAGAAGCTAAGGTAGAAGTGATTTATGGTATGGTTCCTGAGATGATGCAGTGTAGGGCACCCCCAAGAGTTTATGCAATACATTTGAAAGAGCGGTATCTGAATTTCAGACTAAACCGCATTGTTAGGGACCTTAATCCATCCTTGGAAACACCTGAGGAATTCTATCATGCTTATCAAACCTCTCCACATGCTGTAAGGAATTTATTATGTGAATTATATTTACATAACTATGCTGTACCCCAAGACAGAGAACAAAATCCTTTATTGTGTATTGGGGATATCCATCTCAGAGCTTTAATGTCATGGATCCAAAATGAGATGATCATAGGACCACAAGCCAGGGAGTTTGAAAAATTAGAGCTTGACTGTCCATTACCATTGAGAAGGGAATTAGAAGCACCCAGGGTTCTATATTATGATTGGCAAAAGTTGCTAATAAGAGATAATGTTAGTAAGATAGTACTTCCAATGAGAGAGGAAGTCTATCAAGCGTATGAGCATTTGGTTCAGACCCATAGGACAACCACACTAGAAGGGTTAACTCAACGCTGGAATAATCTACCAGATCATTTAAAACTGGGAGAACCTTACTCATTATAGAATTTTCATGCAGCCATACAAAGAGCCTCCAGATACATACAGCTAGGCAGGGAGAAAGCCAACAACTGGATACCATTGATATTTCAGCCTCTGATCCTTATGTGGCCACTTTTGGCATGCCAACCAATAGAACATAATTATGATGTAGTTGTAGAAGAAACAACTAGATGGTCCAGGTTGGAGAAAATGAAAGGATTTTATTGGAATTTGCCTTCCAAGGGAACCAGACAGGACACTGTTGGTGATTTCAGAGTTTCAACAAAAATCAGAAATTTTCCTTTTGCTGCAGGAGCAGCAAACCCTTAAAGTTGGGGGGCATGATAAGTCGATGCTTTGACATGTTTTTTATCATGACTCTTAGGTTGTTTGGCATCCTTTGGGTTGCATTGTGATAGTAAAGTATTGTGAATTGACTATATGTAATCCATGTTTTAAAACTGAACTTATGAAATCATGTTTGAACTTTGTCAGTTAATTCCTGCAGCCATGCCAATTTATTCCTGCAGCCAAATGATTTGTCCCTGTGATATGCAGATTATTTAGAATAATGTCATATGTGAGCTAATGAATGTATTAATTGAGTAAGATACATATGCATGTCCTTGTATGTTGTTTTTGTTTTAGTGCAGATAATAATTGATGCTGCGGTGGATGATTTTCTTTCGCGCCTAAGGACTGGAGAATCACGTTCAGATAACTAGAGATTAAACTGAAGGGGATTCGAGCAAGTGCAATGTATGGCATAATCAGAGCATTTGTACTTCACCATGGGAGTTTAACTCTAGTGCATATTGAATTCACAAAATATCACTTTAGCGTGCAAAGACCGTGGTTTGGTTTCAGGATCCATGGTTCCTGCAGCCAAGCCCTCAGTTATCTCCTTCATCTGACAATAATCTGCCTCTTCTTCTGGGCATAACTTGAGTTGTCCATTGTAGTTGATCTTTTCTTTATAATAAGCTCTTCCTTCTTTCTTAGAGTTAGACAAGATGGAAAGGAATTGAGCAGAGTTTTTACAAGCATTATGAATTTTCTCTTTTAGAATATGTAATAAGTTTTAGGAAGAAATGAATAAAGAATATGTTGTTCTGATCTGTTAAAAGTATTTTGCTGGAAGTTTGATATCACTCATCCAAGGGGGCCCACTTGGTGAGTGATCCTATGTTTATGATCATTGAAGTTAGTTTTTACTTAGTTGCAGTAGAAGTTCATGATTGGATTGTTCCTGCAGCCATTGGAAATAGATCCACTGACTGTTCTTGCAGCCAAGACAGAACGATGTGATTTCTGTTATTTTCATTAGATCATTCCAACAGTGTTTTGTGAAGCTTTCATGTATTCTTTTATGATTTCCATTCCCGCCTTTCCTTTTTACATAATGTTAATTACTGCAGTAATGCAGAATAATCATTTAAGGAGCTTAGTGCATATATATTGCAGACCCATTTCAAGTTTTACGTTCCTGGATTGACAACTAAATGAACACCAGCTATGAAAATAGTAAACTCTACCATATGAATGTCCAAACTTCGGATTGAGATTTCAATTAGAGGTATTATTATTATCATTATAGTTGAGGTAGACAACTAGGTGATCCATTAGCTTGGATTAGAAATCCTCTACCGAGGTTAATCTTAATAGGGTATTGCCTTTAACAGGGTATTGTAGTCAATCCCTTAACCAGGTGGTCTTTAACCAGATCTATTCTTAACAGGAAATTATTGTATAAGCTTCTAACAAGGCTTGGCTCCTAACAGGGCAAACTTCATAAGAGTTCAAAATACTTGTGGGTATTCATCCCCACCATGGTTTTTCCCATTTAAGTTTCCACGTGAAAAATCATTGTGTCAAGTGGTGAATGATTTTGTGGTTGTGTTTTGATATTGTTTATATGATTAACTGGTAAATCCACTTAGATATATTTAGTTAATCAAAAGTGATCTGAAATGAGTTATTACTGATGTTAGTAATGTGGTTTAATGTTTTAGATAAATGGTATGTGAGTTTCAGATCTATTACATTGTATCATTGATGTTTTGGTCAACTGGTAAAGTTTGATAGTGCAGTTGTAGTTTTGGATACAATGTCTAAACTGGTCAGGTTAGCATGTTGTTTCTGAGTTGGAATTAAGTTTGGTGAAAGTTTAGTATATTTTCTATCTAATGATTCACCCCCCCTCTCAGTAGTTGATCGTATTTTTATTGTTTCATCATATTATCAATTGGTATCAGAGCAATCCAGGTCCTCTTGTGTTTAAGCCTAATAGGTTGAGGAAAAGATCTAGGAGAACATGATAAAGAAGGAAGGTCCAAAATTGAATAGGGAAAACTACAGAATCTGGAGTGATAGGATGAAAATTTATATCAAGAGTTTAGGAAGCCAGCACTGGGAACATGTTGTTACTGAATATAACTTTCGTAGTGGGAGTTTTTCAGATTGATCAAAAGAAGGAGCAACAGGAGAATAATCAAGAATTAGAGGCCATAATCGGTTCCTTGTCTGATTCAGTATGTTGATGTTCATGGAATACAAATTTCTTATGAAGTATGGAAGAAACTAGAATATATCTATAACGGTGATGAGCATGTTAAGATTGCCAAAGAAGAGAGTCTGAGAGATAAATTTCATGATATGCGGATGGATGAAGGAGAAAACATTCAACAGTATGGTCAGAGAATCATGGAGATAGTCGAAGAGATCAAAAGTGTTGGAGGTACAATGGAGGATACCACAATGGTTAGCAAGGTTTTGAGAACTCTTTTACCGATCTAAATTATCCATGTTGCAACCATTCAGGAAATCAAATTTATTGATAAATCAAAGGTAACTCTTGACTCTATCATTGGTATCTTAACTGCATTTGAATTAAATAGTTTTGATGGAAGTGTTCAGAGATTAGAATCTACATTTAGAGACTCAGTTTCTACCCCACCGGTAAGGAAAATAAGAGAAGTGAGCTATAGTCATGAGCCTAGATCTAGAAGAGAGGTAGATGATGATGATAGTCTGATTGATCTTGAAGAATTGTTGGCCAAGCGGTTACCCAGAGGTACCAGTAAGTACAGAGGTGAATTACTTTGAAGTAATTTGCATTTAACTAGATTGGACATATTACTACTAACCATCCTAATGGAGATAATGAGAAAAAATGTGAGAAGTATAAGAAGTATAAAGGCAAAGGTAAAAGAGATTGTCTCATTGCAGTGGATAGAGGAATTATAGATTAGGAATCTAAAGAAGATGCAAATGAGGACATTGTCTTTGTTTCTATTAAAGAAGAGACACCCGATCAGAAAGAATTAGTCTCTCGCATGGATAGTTTTGATGTCTGGAATATAGACAGGGGTTGTTCACACCACATGACCGGTGACCAAAGTAAGTTTCTTACTTTGAGAGAGTTTAATGGAGGTGTTGTGAGATTTGGAAATGACTCACCCTACATGGTGAAAGGGATCCTTTCCATCTCTTTGAATGGTAAAAGAAGTGCAGCTGATGTCTACTGGGTTGAAGGACTTAAACACAATCTTTTGAGTGTTTCTCAACTCAATGACAAAGGTTACCCATTGGAATTTAAGAATGGAGTTTGCAGGATTTATGAAAGCAAAGGTGAGCTGATTGAGACCGATAAATAGACCAAAGGTAACTTATTTCATTTAATCTCTAAAGTCAACAATTGTTTAATTTCAAAAGTAGAAGATAGTTGGCTTTGGCATCAGAGATTTTGTCATATAAACTTTGATAACATTGTAAGAGTCAGTAAGTCCAAATCGGTAAGAGGTTTGCCACAGTTGGACAAACTGGTGATTGCTTTGTGCAAGAAATGTAAGTTAGGAAAGATGACATCCTCAACCTTCAAGAGAAAATCCTTCTTACCTAAACATATGCTAGATTTGGTTCATACCGACCTTTGTGGACCAATGAGGACTAGGAGTATTCAAGGTGATCGGTACTTCATGATTTTTACCAATGATTGCTCAAGGATGATGTGGGTCACATTCTTGAAAGACAAGACATAAGAATTTAGCAAGTTTAAGGCATTCAGAGCTTTAGTTGAGAATGAAAGTGGAAAGAAGATAAAATGCTTAAGAACTGATCAAGGTGACGAATTTACTTCAGTGGAATTCACTAGATACTGTGAAGACAATGGAATTAAGAGGCAACTTTCTACACCCAGGACACCACAACAAAATGGTATTGCAGAAAGGAACAACCAGTCAGTTGTTGAAGCTGCTAGGACTATGCTAATTCAAGGAGGGGTAGCTAAGACATTCTAGGGAGAAGCTGTCAGCACAACTGTTTACACAATGAACCAGATACTGGTTAAAAGAGGTAATGACAAAACTCCTTATGATTACTGGTATGGTATATCACCTAATGTTAGTTACTTTAAAATATTTAGTAGCAGATGTTTTATCATTAGAGATGATTATGCTGGTAAGTTTGATGCCAAGAGTGATGAAGGCATATTTCTTGGTTACTCCACTAAGAGAAAAGCTTACAAGTGTTACAAAAACTAGACCAAGAAGATCATTGGAAGTGTTAATGTCTGAGTTGATGAGTTTCCTGAGAAATTAGGGGAAACCAATAAAGAGAAGGAAGAAGAAGAACCTTACACACTGTTTTTGGAACCAGAACCATTGAAGCTAGAAGTTGAAGAACAAATCAGAGAATCCCTAGTTCAACCGGAACAGGGAGGTCTAGCAGAAGAAGAAGAAAGTGAAGACAAAGAAGAACCTATAAATCAGGATCATGTCATTCCAAGGTATATTAGACTCAATCATAGCCCTGATTAGATTATTGGAGACATGAATGCAAGTGTGCTAACTAGAACAAGGCTTAGAGAGAACTCTTGTATGATTTCCACCATTGAGCCTAGAACTGCAAAAGAAGCATTTGCAGATGGAGTATGGATCAAGGCAATGGAAGAAGAACTTGACCAGATAGAGAAGAACAATACTTGATCATTGGTACCTAGACTGGAGAACAAGAATGTAATAGGTACAAAATGGGTATTCAAGAATAAACTGAATGAAGATGGAGTAGTGGTAAAAAATAAAGCCAGACTGGTATGCAAAGGATATGCACAAGAATAAGGTGAAGACTATGGTGAGACATTTGCACCAGTTGCAAGATTGGAAGGAGTAAGGAATCTACTTGCATTTGCAACATACAAAGGATTCAAAGTATATTAGATGGATGATAAGTCGTCATTTTTAAATGGAATATTGGAAGAGAAAGTGTACATTGAACAACCAGATGGTTATGCTTTAGTTGTAGAAAAGGACATGGTGTCCAAATTACATAAGGCATTATATGGACTGAAGTAAGCACCTAGAACATGGTATGAAAGATTACACTCTCACTTGGTGAAGATAGGTTTTCAGAGAACTAGGGAAGATAGTAACATATATCTCAAGTCAGAAGGTGATAAGATACTGGTAAGTGAGGTATTTGTGGATGATATCATTTTTGGAGGAAATGATGGTATGTGTCATGACTTTGCTAATGAGATGAAGAATGAATTTGAGATGTCATTGGTAGGTGAAATAAAAAATCTCATAGGCCTGCAAATCCAACAGATGAAGGAAGGTATTTTCATCACACAATCCAAATATGTAATAGAAGTATTGAAGAGTTTTGGAATGGGAAACTGTAAACCAGTTGGAACACCAATGGTTACAGGCTGTAAACTATCTAAGGAAGATGATTCTACATCAGTGGATGAAAAGGATTATAGGTCAATGATAGGTAAACTACATTATGTTGTCTACATCAGACCAAACATTGCTAATGCAGTCAGATTAGTTGCCAGATTTCAGAAGAGCCCCAAGGAGACACACATGGTAGCAACTAAAAGAATTTTCAGATATTTGAAAGGTACAATTGATTATGGATTATGGTATCCATATGTAGGAGACTTTGATTTGAAAGTCTATACAAATGCAGACTAGGTAGGCAATGTTGATGATGAGATGATTACAACTAGAGGAGCATATTTTCTTGGAGGAAGACTAGTGTCTTGGAGCAGCAAGAAACAGAGTTGTATCTCTCAATCTACAACAAAAGCTGAATATGTTGCAGCATATATGAATTGTAACCAAGCAATCTGGATGAAACACATTTTGGAAGGTTTCAAGTTGAAGCTATCAGAACTGGTAAGGATTTTTTGTGATAACACCAGTGTAATAAACATTTCTAAGAACCCAATGTTGCATGCTAGGACAAAGCATATTGAGTTGAAGTATCATTTCTTGAGAGAGAAAGTACAAAGTAAAGATGTGTCACTAGACCATGTATCTACTAAATAACATCTAGTAGATATCTTTACTAAACCTCTACCTAAGGCTACTTTTGAGTATCTTAGAGGTAAGTTAGGGGTTGTACCCCTACATGAAGTCAATTAAGTAGATGGGGAAACCATCAATCCTAGAGCTTATTGACAATCTTGATGATGGATTGGTGAAGAGTGGAGCTGCTCCACAAGGGGAGCAACTAGTTGCAAATTGGTGAAGCATCAAATGGTTAACCTTCAATTTGGCATTATTGTCAAAGGGGGAGAATAATTGTTTATGATTGCTAGCTAGTTACTAGCTGAAGACATGAAGATACAGTTGAAGGAGAGTATGTGAAAAATGTAAACTAGGATTCCTATACTTGTGTATGTGTTTCACTCTCAATCATAATAATCAAAGGGTATTGATATTTGTATTGCCATCAATGCCAAAGGGGGAGATTGTTGGAATTGCATGAAGATTGCATTGATGAAGTATAGTGTTGTCATTGGTGTCAATAGCAACAGGTAATGGATTTGTATTACAATCGGTAGTAAAGCAGTGAAGGCAACCAATATTGGTATTTGAAGTAGAGTGATCAACCGATAACCCTAACTTGTTGATAAGAAGAACCCTAATCGATAGAGCTTGGAGAATCGGTTATGATGATCTATGATTAAATGGTGATCAAAGATGAAGATGCCACATCAGCATGTTGTATGTGATGAGCTTCAAAGTGGATTTGGCACGTAAAGATAACCATTTATATTGGGAATAAGCAAATGCATAGCATGAAGTGGAAAACATGTGATGAGCTATAGGATCCAATGTGCATTGATCCAGGAGAGGTTGAAGTTGTCTAGCACAATATGTAGTTGATTTCTATGTAATATAATGGTCATGTTTGAACTGATATGTTTATAATCTCTATGAGATCTTAGGTTTTGTGATGTGTTACCAACCTATTGTATTTTCTTTTAAGGTCGATGCGTTGTTTTGTAGTTGTGTTGGAAAATTTGGTTAAGTGTGGTAGTGTGATTGTTGCAGAACCAGAAAGAGTGTCTGCAGAATGTTGTGAAGGTAGATAGGAGCAGAAAAGTATCTGACTAAGCAAGGAAGTGCTATTTACAGATCAACAAAGAACCTATTGTTCTCTAACCATTACAACAATTAAATCCCTTAACTGAGTAAGCTTTAATAGGCTTGGTGTTGTTTAAATCCTCTAACCAGGTGATCCATTAGTTTGGATTTGAAATCCTCTACCAAGGTTACTCTTAACAGGGTATTGTAGTCAATCCCTTAACCGGGTGGTCTTTAACCGGATCTGTTCTCAATAGGACATTATTGTATAAGCTTCTAACAAGGCTTGGTTCCTAACATGGAAAACTTCAGAAGAGTTCAAAATACTTGTGGGTATTCATCCCCACTGTGGTTTTTCCCATTTGGGTTTCCACATGAAAAATCATTGTGTCAAGTGGTGAATGATTTTGTGGTTGTGTTTTGATATGGTTAATATGATTAACTGGTAAAGCCACTTAGATTTGTTTAGTTAACAAAAAGTGATCTGAAATGAGTTATTACTGATGTTAGTAATGTGGTTTAATGTTTTGGATAAATGACACGTGTGTTTCAGATCTGTTACATTGTATCATTGATATTTTGGTCAACTGGTAAAGTTTGACAGTGCAACTGTAGTTTTGGATAGTGTCTAAACTGGTCAGGTTAGCATGTTGTTTCTGAGTTGGAATTATGTTTGGTGAAAGTTTAGTATATTTTCTATCTATTGATTCACCCCCCCTCTTAGTAGTTGACCAGATCCTTATTGTTTCATCATATTTTTAATCCTAATCAATAAATTACCCAGGAAAGCCTATATAAAGATCCCATCATTTCAAATATAGATCATTCATATACCCTACCATTCATAGATCTATGAAGAAATAATCATCAAGAATTTTTTAGGGATTCAAGGCTACATTTCATTTTTCAAGGGTCGTGGAGAATAGTTGCATCAATCTTGTGAATAGGGTTTTTCATGTTCATATGTTTGTCATGCCATTACATTAAGCATTTGTGATGACATTCAAATAGAATTGCATCATCATCAACAATTATAGATCTAAGGTATATCTCCATAGCATGGAGGAATTATTCTAAGAACATTTCATCAATACGTGGAGGAATTATTCTAAGAACATTACATCACCTATTGAAGGTATAATAATTTAAATTTAAGCATTTTAACCTTGGCCTCAAAAGGTAAGCTTTTCCAATTCGATTAAAGTTCATTTTCTATTTCAATAAGGGTTAATTTTGAACCTAGGGTTTGATCTAAGGAAAACACCTATCCACAACCCCCTTTCTTTCCTCTTGTGTGCATTTATAGGAATTTGACAGAGCTAAAAGACTTTGGGGAGGATTAGGATGCAAGTATAGGTTTTCTATAAAAAAATGGGCTTAGTTATTATGGAGTGGGGCGTTAGGGAGCACCCTTGTCCCAGGACCAAGGTGCTAGGGAGCACCCCTGTCTAGAATAGGGTGCATGCCCGTCCTTAGTATTTTTCACTAGATTTTTTAGACAAATCCCGGACAGCTTCAGGTTGCCAATTTCTTGATAGCAACTCAAAAGACCAAGATGTTGGATGCCCAAGTCCTCTTAGACCAGCATCAAATTTCAGTCATAGATGCATAATCACATTCTTTATCCATTTATATACCTATTGTGCAGTTTTTGTTTCACTGCTAGTTAACAAAATTAGTCTAAGTTGTTAGTTCATGCATGTACCTTCTTACCTTAGATTTAGCATTCAATTTACATCCAAGTTCAATTACATTTTCAACTCAAACAAAAGGGGAATAGTACTTTAATCAACATTCAACCCTCTTCGTATAAAAATTAAGGTTGGATCTATTGAGTTCATCCTGCTTTTAATGTGATGCATGTGAAAGTTAGGTCATTTCCTAGTTTGAAAAGCAAAACTTTTGAAACAATAATTTTCCATCCATTACAATCTCCTTATTTTATTACTTCATTTCAATAATTGTCTAATGATTTCATTCAACAATTTCTAAATGACATTGGTCCTAAGATTACTTTGACTTATTTGATTCATTTTAAGCAAGGAGATAAAGAAAAAGTGACAGATTTTATTGGTAGATACAATCATTTGAATTATGTTCAAAGAATTTGCATTGATAATTAACAAAATAAATTAGAGATGAGCTTCTATTTTTAAAATTTACTTCTTTTATGCAATTGTGCATAGTGCTTCATAATTATTAGCTTCAAGTGAGTCATTTTGAATCATCCTCTTTAATGAATTCGATTGATAAGAATGAGAATGCTCAACAATCATTTACGAAGTTGAAATCCAACAAAGGTTTCATCAAGATAAGTGACAAAATAAATACTCAAGTGGCAACCCTGACATTAGGTGTGACCCCTTTGTCCAAATGCTTTAGAAAATAATTAACACCTCTTTGTGAGTTTTTGCATAGTATAATGTTGAGGTTGATGAATTATAATGTATTGTAACTTCCTCCCATCAAGCCAATTGACACTTCTAAATAATTGCCACCTTACCATGATCCTAAAGATTTTTGTCAATACCACCATCAACCTGGCCATGATACTAAGAAGTGTTACACGTTGACAAATAAGATCCAAGAATTCATTGATAACAATACTATATCCTTACCTGATATCAATGACAAAGGGAATAAATCCATAGATCCTTAGATAATCAAAATCTCCAAATCTTTACCAACTAGTTGCCTTCTCATTCTATCATTATTGTTGAGTCCAAGTCTCTTTCTTTTCTCCGAATGAGCTTGGAATCGAATCTAATAATGTTGTGAATCTTGTTGAAAAACCTACACCTCCAAAAGACATGCATTACTTTTGATCCTAGTGAGACTATTGTTGCTCCTGACGGCCCATTATATATCTTTGCGAAGATAAAATAACTCTCACGAGAGGTTCTCATTGAGCTGAAGTGTAAGGTGAATTTCATAATTCAGGAATATCTTTATATTTTATAATTGCATCAAGGTACACATGATAAATCTGATGTTATGGTTAAGATGTATGATGGTTTCTCTTGCCCTACTATTGGTTCTATTACTCTTCCCATTGAGGTTGGTACTAAATGCTTAGTGTAGCATCATAAATTGTAACCAGTCCAATTTACACCTCATGTTTGTGCTCCTACTTTAGCGTGTCCTATCTCCATCCCCTCTCTAGGTTTGATTTGACCATATTCTCCAACTTTGATGTCATAAATAACTTTGATGTTTTTGTCATGCCATTACATTCAACATTTGTGATTACAATAAAAAAGAATTGCATCATCATCAACAATTGTTTATCTGAGGTCTCCTTAACATTTATTTTATTATTTTCATTATTTGATTCAAGGTTAATTCCTAAATTAGGGTTTTACTTAGGCAAACCCCTATCTACAACATATTTCCCTTTATTTTTGTGTGTAGGAAATAGGTGCAAGAGTTGTACTTGGGAATTTTGGTAGTTTTGATAGTGACAAATAGGTTCAGCTTTCGATGACAAAAAAATTAGAGGACAAGAGTAGATTTGTGCTACCTAGTCTCAAAAAATCAGACCAAACTTCTAGAAGTAGGTTTTGAATCTATTCTTTTACCTAGATCCTAGTCTGTGGCTCCATGGGACACTTTTAGCATTCCATATTCATCTATTTACTTCAAATATTTGTCATTTTGCCCTAATTTCATAAATTCAACTAAAGAAAGAGGATATCCAATATTAACCAATTGAATCCAATAAGAATCTCAGAGCTTTCCTCAATTGGATTGAGCCTATATCTATTGGTTTCAACCTTCTTTTAAATGTATGCTATATTAATTGGGTTATTTAGTGGACTTGGTGAAATCTTAATTCCCAATTTTCATATATTACATTTTGGTGAAACAGACACATTTCATGGTAATTTCTAATTTATGTTCCCAGATCTATTTTGTGTGCATTTTAGCTTTCAAATTTGCACTCGTGGATCATAATTACATGAATGTAGTGGTTAATTTCATTAAAACCCTAATTTATTTTGCTAAATTTGACTTGTGGGTTGCATAATTTTGTACTTGTATTTTTTGATTTGATTTTAGGCACTCATAATGGAATTTACTAAATCTATTTTGTTTTCTATTTCAAATATGATTACATTGCTTTTTATCTATATTTATCACAATCTTGTGTTGGCTAATGACTTCTTTCATTTTACATTACTTCTTTTCATTCATAGTACTATTGCATATTACATCTTTCGGGTTTCAAAGATATTTGCTACTCACAAATCATATATCAAAGATTTTATCCATGTTATATGTTATTTCATGATGACATTTTTATGAACACGCATTACATGTGTAGATCACATAAAGGCTTTTGTAGGTAATAATAATCATAGAGATGACATTAACAAAGCTAACATTTGTACCTCTCCTAGGGTATCTCATGTGAATGAAGAAAGAGTCAATAATCCTATTAGTGATCTCCCCAGTGGAGAGAAAGCATTGAAGAGAAACATGGAACCACCTTCTTCTCATAAACATACCCTAATGCAAGGGGGAAAGATCAAAATGTGGGTTTATCAACCTCTCTAGATCCTCATTCTCCTAGAGCTTATCTATACCATCAACATAGTTATAGAGAATATAATTTTATTCATGATCTATCTCCTCATATAACATTAAGAAAAGATAAAGCCTTAGATGGTAAGGATCTTCCATCCCAACCTATCAAAGAGGATATGAATAATGGTGATAGAAAGGATAGTCTTCCTACAAAGGATATTCCTTCTTCATCTAATTCTCTCCTTGATCCTTCCATGTTCCCTTACACTATAAATTTTAAAGAAATTCATGAAAATAGTTACTCTTCTTCACAATCGAAATATTATTATATGAGTGGTTATAATATAATCTTGAAACAAGATTATAATGGACAAGGACTTGGAAAATATGAACAAGGAATCAAAGTCCTTATAAACCCTCCTTCAAAAGATACTACAAAAGGTCTCGGAAATCCTCATCATTCACCTATAGATGATCTCCTTAAAATTAAAAGGTTTAAGGAGTACCTTGCAAGACATAAAATTTATCATCCATCTAAAGGCGCTTCTTCCTCAAATCATCCTTTTTGTTGTAAAGAAGTTAAGTAGTGGAATAACTTCCTACAATAACCTTGAGAGGAGGGTAATGCAAAAATTGTACAGATCATTATAACATTTATAGAAACTTAGCAGAAATAAACATAATATCATGCATACCACAACACAACACAATGATTACGTGGGAAAAACCCTTTCGGGAGAAAAAACCCCACACTCCAAAAACAATTCAATATATTATTCAACAATCAATAAAAGATTACAATATACTTGCAAAACAATCTCTTCAAAGGAGTACCACTAATTAAAGACTCAGAGGTAACTTAATATCCATAAGACTCTTACACACAACCTCTATCTCACACACCTCATATATAGGAGATACAATACAAGAAACCGTCAAATGGTATTACAAAACCATGGGCTAAAACCACCCAATAAAGTAGAGCCGACCTTATCTCCATTCTAAATACCCAATGTCATGTCAAAACACACTTGATCACGTGCTCCTCCCTTTTAAAGCTCATTTATTGTTTGATGCAATTTTATATTTCCTATTACAGGAGTCCAAACTTCCAGAGGCCATAACTTGTGAATTGGGTGTTTGATTTACAAACCTTTTGATGTGCTGAAAAGCTCATGAAGTGATCTATCAACTTAGAAATTGCTATAATGGTTATTCCCACTTTTTAGGGTGTTTCAGAGGGTCTAAAGTCCTCAAAATTAAATTTAAACATTTCATCACACGCTTAAAAAATAGAAACTTAAATATCTTCAAAACTAGCTATGATATTGTGACGAAAAATTTACCGACATGCTTATCTAGCCAATCCAAAGCATTGGGGATAATTTCACACCATTTAATGCTCAAATGAAAACTTACTATAAATAGTAACCTCATGTAAATGCAAGGTTGAGACACCAATTTCCCAATATTTGCTCATATTATCAAACCCATGATCATCATGCTAATGATTGTCATGTTTTTAAAAGGGAATATAAGAAATCATTGATAATGGAACTATCAAAATTATATAAGACAATCCTCCTCCTTCTAGAAATCCTTGTCCTATATCTCAAGAGACAAGACCTACTCCTATTGACGATCAAGAGAAATTGGCTACAAGAGTTTTTGGAGATTAATGTATGATAAGAATATTGTTTTTTACTTCATTAGACTTAATTATAATTATCATAATAAGAAAGGTGATGGACATTGCTTTTTTCATCCTAGTTATTCTCAGTCTCTTGAAAATTGTAAACATTTTAAAACATTTGTTCAAGACCAATATGATCAAGCTCACATAACTCTTAAAATTGATCTTGCAGTTTTTGTCGGTGAAGAGAGAGTGCCTTAGCACTTTATTCACCATATCATGTTGCTCCTCACCCTATGACACTAGTAGTTTTACATCATTGGGGTCTCTTTGTCATAAGTGGTGATTCTTTTTCAGTAACAATAATCTTGGGCAACAACATAATTCTTCCTTCTCTCCCCACTTTGGGGGCAAGGATAGCATATTCAATCCTCTCTCCTTTTCAAATTTTACCTCCTCTTTTGAGTTGCATTTTATATATCTTGACGTCTTTTCTTGCATTGAATATTCCTTTATCCAAGTACATGTGTGTTTCTTGTTAGGACCTTTTTCTTTACTTGAAGTGATACATATTCTCATGTATAATATCTATTTGTAGGTTGTGTAATCCTTTTCTTTGTCCCTATGCATGGAGGCATTGACCTTTCTTACCTTTTCTAAGGATCCACTTTTCCTTTGTTGAGTGGTGTTTTCTTATGATACGATGTCATTCCTTGTGTGAATTTATTCATTTTCTCAAGGATTCTCTCTTATGCAAGAGGTGTTGTCATTGATGGACACACACTTGCATTAAGATCCTCTTTATATGTATGAGTTAGAGCACAATCGGTATTTGTTTCAACCTATATGTTGCAAGTATGTTGTATTATAGTCATTAGACTATTGATGTTTTGTAGAATGTGTTTACCAATCTCAAGCGGCATGTTGACCTCAAGCGGTACGAGGGATTAAAGCAGCATAACACATTTTTACCAGTCTTCATTTTTGGCGAACCGGCAACTGATATTTTGCATGAACCGCTAATACTCTGTGATGAGTTACCAACCGACATTTTGTGATAAGTTATCAATCCACTGATTGTTTGATGGTGCCGACACATTGGTGGTGCTTCTTGTGTCGTGTTACTGAGTATGTCTAGATTCATTGAACCTAGGAAATTGAAATGTAATCCTATTGGACCGACATGAAATCAGATTCCTTTAAAAGGACATCATGTCTAGGGTTTTAGGTTGTTGCTGAAAGGGTTTATGTTGTGACTAGGGTTTAAGGTGGTTGAGGAGTTGAAAAGAATATGAATGTGTAGAAGACTGAAGTAATGCAGGAGTGCATTAAGAACGAGCTATCAAGGATCTAACTAAGCAGTCCGTGCTATTAGATAGATCAAACACTTGTTGATTACTCACATCTTTGACAAGTCTGTAGCCCTTAACCGAGTAGGCCCAAAAGCCTTTTGTAAAATCCTCTAACAAGGTGGTTCACCTATGTGAATCTAAAATCCTCTAGAAAGGTAGTCCTTGATCGGACTTATCTTGTAATAGAGATTGAGATTCCTAACAGGATCTGTTTTGGTGAAGAACATTGTAAGAACTTAACCGGTCTGGTTTCTATTCTGCAGATAGTGACTTGTGAGTTCCATCTCACCGCGGTTTTTCCCATTTGGGTTTCCACGTCAAATATATTGTGTTGTGGTTGTATTTATTTTGTGGGTGAATGTGTTATTTGAATTTTGGTTTGCATGTGTGATAACCGGTCTATCTGTTAAACTGTTTTACTGATTTATCTTTAGACTGTTTAAGTGTTTAAGTGCAAGATTTTTTGGTATACTAATTCACCCCCCCTCTTAGTATTCATCAATTGGTATCAGAGCCAACCTTTCTATAAGTCTAACCAATTGGAAAGAGATATGGGGGAATACACATTGAGGGAACTTACTCAATGACTCACTCAGTTTGAGAAAGCCTATGATGATCTTATGGTCAAATAAAAGGCATCTCAAGCAAAAAGGAGAGAAAATGCAGAAAAGCTGATGGAGCTATTTGAAAATAGTTCTGCAGATGAAGCAGACATGGAAGCCCTAATTGTAGAAGTAAATAAGTTGAATGAATCAAACTCCAACCTGGGAAAGGAGTTGGAAGGAATAACTATCTGGATGTGTCAAGAGCTTGAGAACTGGAGAAAAACTAAAGACCTAGTGAAAGAAAGAGATTGTGAGATCTCCAAGTTGAAACAAGAGATGAGTGCCCTAAATGCTTAACTCCATGCAAGCAAGGTGGAAAAGGAAGACATGCAAGGAGAACTGAACACTGCCATCTCTGAGAATGAAAATTTGTTGGAAATAAATGCTGCTATTTCCAAAGAACTCTTTGAGTCAAAGGAAATACTTGCTAAGTTCAGCAAAAGTACTGTCAAGCTAGAGCAAAAGCTTGAGTCAGCTAGACCGGTAAAGAATACCAATGGACTTGGTTTCTCTGGACATGAGGAAGGAGAATCCTTAGGAACAAATGCTGAAGCATCAAAGAAGCTACCGACATTCAAAGGTAAAGGTAAGCAAAAATTCAAACCTGTTTGCTTTAATTGTCTTAAAGAAGGACACACTGCCAATGTATGTAGGAGCAAAGCCTACAATAATTTTCCTTACTTTATTAACAATGTACCTAGATCCAATAAGTTCAATGGTCATTGTTATGCTTGCAACAAGTATGGACATAGAGCATTTGAATTTAGGTCTGTCATGAATGACACTGGAAGATATCCTCAGAGGACCCAAGGAGTTGGTCCTGAACCTTTTTTGAACGAGAATCACAACCGGTTTAATGTCTTCAATCATCAGCCAAGAAGTGGTGACTATCAAGTGGCAACTGGATGGAGAGAAAATTATATGATCTGTCATGGTCATGGTCACACTGCTACAACATGCAGAAGGAAGAATGGAAACATGAACAATGGACCTTGGAGAGCACCTGGATTGGTTTGCTATCACTGCAACAAACTGGGTCACATTGCAAGATTCTGCAGAAGCAGAAAGAGTATATCTGATGATATACCGGTCACTCAGGAAGGAGGAATTGATGTTGAAATAGTTCAAGTGGACATGAACAAAACCTGGAAGAGGAAACAAGTAATGTTGGAAGAGGAACTAGTTTCTGCACCTAGTGTGGAAATATCGAAACCGACAAACTAAGCTTCAAAAGGCTTAGGGGGAGCAAATGACAAAATGTTTTCGAACCCCTGGTTTATATCGACAAAATACCTTAACCGGTATATGATACCTATCGCTTGGCAGAAGATCGGAAACGGTAAAAAAAGCAAATTAGGGTTTATGCCCTAATGGAGGAGCATTAATGATGGTAGGTGAGGACTATGTTTAAAAGCATTTTTGAAATCATTTCTCACTATCAGTTTTTGAGCGAAGAAAAGTTTTTCAAAGAGCAGAGCGATGAAAAGGCGATTTGAGTAGAGATTTGGAGAAATTGAGAAACCACAAAGGAGATTCAAATTCAAATAGCAAACGGTCAAGTGGAGAACACAAAGCGGTGATTCAACTACCGACGAAGTGAGGAGTAAAGGAGAATCGAAAAGCCCTAAATTTGCATTTTTTGAAAGGTATTTCTCGAGTTCTTAAAATTTCTACAATGGCTTCTTCATCTCATACCAGTTCTAGTGCATCTATTGAGTTTGAAAGTTTTATTCAATGGAAGTCAAATTATAATGCCCTATCACAAGTTCCGGCTAGAGTGATAGTAGAAGAGGGAATCTTAGATTATATTGATTGTAAAATTGAAGACCTAGGGTCTCTAGCTATCCATACCCAACTAGGTCTGTTTTATGGACAAGATAAGATGATCAAACCAGAGTATAGTATTCTGGAGAAGAAGAAACTCCACAATGTTGTTTACTTCCTCGAGGATTTCACAGAAGATCATATAAGGATTATTCTGAGCAGGGTCCATGGTGACAAAATGTACTTGGAGAGGACGCATGATATCATGCCATAGGCAATTCATGCAGTCACCGATTTCTGCAATACAGGGGAAGTACAAGCCCTAAGGACAGTTAGCAAAACTGAGATGTCCAAGCTCACCGGTTCAGTGAGTGACTCATGGGGCATGACTGTAAATTCAATCAAGGATGATCTGGTTAAGTATGCCTACATGGTGATAGGCTACCAGACGTTCTCAGCTAGCAGAATCAACTCTGTATCTACTGCAGCGGTAAATGCTGCTTACCGAATGATAAAGGAGGATGCATCATTTGACCTATGCACCGGTATGTAGAGGCAACTCCTATTGAATCAGAAATCAATCAAATAAGATAATGCACTGAGGTTGAAGTTTGGACAACTATTGGTTGGGTTGTTCTCCTACTTTCAAGGATACTTCCTAGGAGTAGGAGACGTTCAATGGTCTGGTGACCAACTGGTATCCAAGCAAATCAAGGAAAACATTGATGCACTTGGAACTAGTTACCTTGATATTCTGAACAAGTATTTTGATGAGTTCAGAAGGAAGATGAGCCAAAGAGTGAGGATATCAAGAGACATCATCAAGAAATATGAAGACGATATCTGCTTCACCATCCAAGTAGACAAATGTATAATGGAGGCTGTTGAGCCTAGAATGGAAGAAGTGGAGCCAATGGGCTATGAGGTGATGTACGACATGCTGGAAGGGTATACCTCTACCCTTATTGCCTCACCGCTTGATCCTAAGGCAAAGAGAACCAACACCTACCTGGAGAGGATAGCACCGACTAAGGAACCACTAGCAGTGAAAGAGAAAGAACCGACAATGAAGAAGGCAAAGGCAGTGCCTGCAACATCATTACCGGTTACTACTGCAACTCCAAAAGTGACCAAGCAGTCACCAGCTAAGAAGAAACCGGAAGCTGCACTGGCTAAAGTGTTCCAAAGAAAGAGGAAGATGAGAAGCAACTCTCTGGACTTAGAAGAAACTGTGTCTGAGGAGCAGCCCCTAAAGGCGAGACAAACAAGAAAGAAGACACAAAGTGAACCAGCATCTTTAGCACCAGTAAATATAGATATCTCCTCCTATAAACCTTTGACACATTGTCAAAGAACAATAAAGAATATTAGGAGAAAAGTGTTAAATGATTTACTTGAGTGTTTCGATGACTTCAATGAGGATGAAAAGGAAGCGGTTGAGAAGGAAATAATTTAGTATCTGTGTAGTAATGACCGGTCACCCTCAGAGATTAAGTCTCAGACACTGGATTCTTTATATATGTCATTAGATAATAGATGGCGCATTGCCATAGAGAAAGAACATAAAATTAGAGAGAAGGTTTTTGCACAATACTTTCCCGACCTGTCAAATTTTGAATTATATGATGTTATTGATCTAAATAAAGGACTCTTCTTCACTAGAAAAAGAAGACTCTAGCTGTTAGAAGGTAGAGTTGTTGATGTCAAAAAGGACACCCATCCATTTATGCAAATTGCTATCCAGACTTACAAAGCACATTTGGCCAACCGGCAAGTAGAAGAAGAACCAGTTATATCCAAACCGGATGAAGCATTTGATGATGAAGGAAATCCAGTTGTAGAACCAATCGACACTATTGATGTCGATGCCCTAGATGTAGAAGATGTCACTTAGGACATACCTTCCGAGGGAACAGGATAGGAGCATCAGGCCGAACAGAGCAATGAGCAAGCCGAGGACAGACAGGAAGCAGCTAGGGAACAGGCAAAGAAGAAGAAGAGGGATGAAGATGAGGAAAAGCAGAAAGAGGAAGAGAAGAGAAAAGAGGAAGAGGAGAAAAGAAAAGGTGAAGAGAAGAAGAGGCAAGAAGATGAGAGGAAAAAGAAAGAAGAAGAAGATAAAGAAGAGGAAAAGTGGAAGGAAGAAAAACAGAAAAAGAAGGAAGAGGAAGAGAAAGAAGAGGAGAAGAGGAAGGAAGTAGAGAGGAAGAAGAAGGAAGAGGAAGACAAGGAAGCGAAGAAAAGGAGAGAAGCGGAGAAAAAGAAAGTGGAAAAGGACAAGACAGGAGAAGCGGAGAAGAGCACACAGATGGAGACTCCGAAGGCAACCGGGAGTCAAGCCAAACTGGCTGATATCACCAGTCCTATTGATCTCTAGTCTACAAGTGAATTGGAGCTAATGCAGAGCATCAAGGTAGCTCAAGAATGCCTTGAAAACATTTGACGGAAGAAGGAGCAGGATGTAATCCAAGCTGATGTGGATATGCTTACCGGTTTGATACCCATTACAAATCTTCCAAACACCGATTCTTCATTAGCTAGACTAAAGCTCCTATGCACAGTAGTAGATGATCAAGTGAAAAGTCTTGAAGAGGCAGCAGAGGCTAATGTCAAGAAGGAGCATGAAAAGGCTCTTAATATAGCTCTGGAGAAAAAGTTGAATGAGCTCCAGTCTGAACTGAAGAAATAACAAAAGGATATAAGGGATGCTCTAGATGGGGGGAATATGCTACTCAGCAAAATATGTCAACCCCATCTATTCTATGATGATGTGCTAGCTCAGAAACAAAAACTTGAATAGGACTTGCAGTCCTACTTGAGCACATTCAAGCTGCCCTATGATTCCTTCACAACTAATGGGCAAACCATTCATCGGTTTCATATCCAGTCAGCCAAAATGGAGCAAGAAATCAACACATGGTCTAGAGATTTGCAGGAACTTCAACTAGTTTTACTTCCACATCTGCAAATTCTTCAGAAGTGTTATCTGAACCTGGATGCCTTGACAGTTACACAGGAGATGAGCACAGTTGATGCCATGGAAGAACAGGTCTCCTAGATGCAAACATAGAAAGAAGTGCCCACCTCCCTACTTGAGTCCTGGTCTCTATCAATGAAGCAATTCTTGCAGGACTATAAATTTGTTTTTGACAAGTATTACTCCTTATTGTCATAAAATTTTATTGTTTTAATATCAAATGGAAACAGGGTTGTTCAACGATACTTTGTCATTGTTGGAAAAGGGGGAGAAGTACTCTATTTTGGAGAAGTATAGGGGAGAAGTATCTGGTTTTAAAATTTTGCTATATGCTTTGATATATGCTTTGATATCTCAATGTTTATGCTCTGTATGCAAAATTGCTATTCGTTGTATTGTTAAAGGGATAGTGTATATGCTTAGGGGGGGGCAATTTTGCTAATGGCATGATTTTGTTGTAAAACACTTAGATGTCAAAATTTTATTTCCTAAGTGTTGCCATCAATGCCAAAGGGGGAGATTGTTGGCATTTTTGATGTTTATGTTGTGATTGTCATTGATGGACACACACTTGCATTAAGATCCTCTTTATATGTTTGAGTTAGAGCACAACTGGTATTTATTTCAACCGGTATGTTGCAAGTATGTTGTATTATAGTCATTAGACTATTGATGTTTTGCAGAATGTGTTTACCGATCTAAAGCAACATGTTGAGCTTGAGCGGTACGAGGGATTAAAGCAGCATAACACATTTTTACCAGTCTTCATTTCTGGCGAACCGACAACCGGTATTTTGCATGAATCGCTAATACTTTGTGATGAGTTACCAACCGGAATTTTGTGATAAGTTATCAATCCACCGATTGTTTGATGGTGCCGACACACTGGTGGTGCTTCTTGTGTCATGTTACTGAGTATGTCTAAATTCATTGAACCTAGGAAATTGAAATGTAATCCTATTGGACTCACATGAAATCAGATTCCTTTAAAAGGACATCATGTCTAGGGTTTTAGGTTGTTGTTGAAAGGGTTTATGTTGTGACTAGGGTTTAAGGTGGTTGAGGAGTTGAAAAGAATATGAATGTGTAGAAGACTGAAGTGATGCAGGAGTGCATTAAGAACAAGCTATCAAGGATCTAACTGAGCAGTCCGTGCTATTAGATAGATCAAACACTTGTTGTTTACTCACATCTTTGACAAGTCTGTAGCCCTTAACCGGGTAGGCCCAAAAGCCTTTTGTAAAATCCTCTAACAAGGTGGTTCACCTCTGTGAATCTAAAATCCTCTAGCAAGGTAGTCCTTGATTGGACTTATCTCCTAACAGAGATTGAGATTCCTAACAGGATTTGTTCTGGTGAAGAACATTGTAAGACCTTAACCGGTCTGGTTTCTATTCTGCAGATAGTGACTTGTGAGTTCCATCTCACCATGGTTTTTCCCATTTGGGTTTCCACATCAAATATCTTGTGTTATGGTTGTATTTCTTTTGTTGGTGAATGTGTTATTTGCATTTTGGTTTGCATGTGTGATAATCGGTCTGTCTGTTAAACTGTTTTACCGCTTTATCTTTAGATTGTTTAAGTGTTTAAGTGCAAGATTTTTTGGTATACTAATTCACCCCCTCTTAGTATTCATCAGTGTGTATCCTTGTCTACATCATCTTCTTCATTTGACTATGTATATCTATTATAAACAAACCCTTCAATTTGGGTTAAAAGTGTGTCATCCTTCATCAAGAATCCCTTTCACTTAGCAATAGGGGGAAAGTATGCATTCTTGTTCACCTTCCACTCTTTTGGTTGATGATGTTATTTTTGCTAAAAAATCTCCTCTTGGAGGTAGATGTCTTTGAGAAAAGATCTCTTTTCATCCAAGGAGTTCCTTTACTCTTGTTGCAAGATATTTCTTTTCCAACTATCCAATCCTTACTTATAAGAGTAATGCCTCTTTAGCTTGGATTTATGAACATTGTTTCCTAAAAGGATATTTCCTTGGTGTTGAAGGTGTGTATATTTATTTATAGACTCCTTAAGACATCAACATATGACTATGTTGATATCTTAAGGGGGGGAAATAAAATATTGCCCTCTTTGTACTACATTTGCATGTCTTATACAGGGTGTTCAGAGTCAAAATTGGACAAAACAAAGTACATTATGCTTCATGTCCAGAACTAGACACACCATTTTTATATGTCTTATACGAGGTACAAATTCTCAAAACTAGACAAAAAATGTTATATGAAATGTCCCTAAAACTAGGAATATATTTGTCTTATACAAGGTACACATTCTTGAAACCAGACAAAACAAAGTCTTACACATGATGTTCCTAGAACCAAAAACATTTGGATTTTCATTTCATGTCTTATACAGGTTGTTGCATTCTCAAAACTAGACAACAACATATGCAACAAAATGAGTGGAACTAGCAAAACACAACTAGACTATTCCAACACTCCCCCCAACAAAAATCACCTAGCATAACACAACTTCCTAGCTTGTTGCATCCATGTCCTCTCTATTTTCTCTTCCCCATGATCTCATAGCTTTTCTATTTGTGGATCATGGTTCATCATTTGATGTATGCTCTTGCTCTTTTTATGTGATCACTTGTGTTCTTGTGATAACATTCGGAGAAGGATATTAGTGGTTGAGACATTTGATTATCAAGGCCTCTTCAACTAGTTGACTTGGAGCCTTTTTGTATTGTGTTCATATTGTCTTTGTTTGCATTTTTATCTTTATCTTGTTGTGTGTGTCCTTGCATGAGATTTGTTTTGTTAAGATCCTAATATCAGGGGCTTGATTCCTCAAAATTAGTAATGTCTTATCTTCTTGTGATCTCTCTCGTAATTGCTTCTCTCTCTTTCTACTTTACCATGACTATTTGTGTAGGCTCATACTCCCATTAAACTAGGGGCTAAATGTAGCATTGTTAATTGTAACTAGTCCTATTTACACCTGATGTTTGTGCTCCTACTTTAGTGTGTTCTATATCCATCCCCTCTCTAGGTCCTATTTGACCCTATTCTCCAACTTTGATGTCATGAACAACATTTGGTGGGACCCATATTGGAGGTCATTCCCCCATTTCTCTTTGTTATGGTCCTATTTGTTGGAGTACTAGGGCATGGAGCATCCTGGTCTAGACAAGAGCACCTCAAAACACCCTGGTCCCCCTCAAATAGTCCCTAATTTTAAATAGGATCGATCCTTTACCTCTTTGATGGTTTTTGGTTCTTGGGGCTACACATGACCATTGAAGGTCAGCCTAATCAATAATTTACCTAGGGAACCTTATATAAAGATATCTTATCAATTCATTTTAGATCTAAGACTCCATCCATATTATTTATGCATTAGTAAAGCATTCATCATCAAGCATATTTAGATATTCAAGGTTGTATATTCATCAATCAATCATTGTGGAGCAAAGCTACATCAATATTCAAATAAGCAAGTGTGTCTGATTATGGTTTTTCATGTTCACATGTTTTTCATGCCATTACATTAAACTTTTGTGATTACATTCAACATTTAGGATTACATTCAAAAAGCATTGTATCATCATCGAAACTTACAAATTTGAGATATATCTCCCTAACATTTATTTCAATATTTGCATTATTTCATTCAAAGTTAATTCCTAAATTGGGGTTTCACTTAGGAAAACCCCTAGCCACAACATCTTTCCCTTTCTTTTCGTGTGCAAGAAATAGGTGTTGGAGCTATATTTGATAACTTTGGAAGTGTCAATAGTGATGAGCAGGTTCAACTTTTGATGATAGAAAATTCAGAGGACCAAGGTATATTTGTGCTACTTGGTCTTGAAAAAATCAGGCTGAACTTTTGGGAATAGGTTTTGAATCTACTCTTTTGCCTAGATCCCAGTCTATGGATCCATGGGACATCTGTAACATTTTATATTCATCAAGCTACTTCAAATATCTCTCATTTTGCCCTGATTTCATAAATTCAACTAAGAAAGAGGATTACCTGTTAACATTATTTGGGGATTGCTCGTAGGTGGCATTTTGATCAAGTGGCAGCGTTTCTTTTTATCTTCGACCATTTTCCCGTTTGCTAGCATGTGCGCTAGGTGGCATCTCGACATTACAACCAGTCACTCACTTTCTCCATTCAAAGTTGAGAGAATGTGGAGCTACCACGTGGCTCAGTTTTTGTAGCATGGTACGCCTCTCGGTCCCACCATCCATCGTGTGAAGGTGAAGACACTTGGTGTCTCCGAGCTGCCTAATTTGGTTCCTTTTATGCACTCAACTTTGGGTCTCCCACAAGTTGGCGCGTATCTTCCATGGTAGTTCATGAACTAGGATGCGGTTTGCATCATTGTTTTCTTGTTGGACAGGTGCAGGGATCACCATGATACGATGGAAATAACAACTTTGAAGGTTATTTTGATGGGTAGTGTTTCACGATTTTCCATGCTAGATTTTCTTGTCAGAAGTGGTTGCTAGGATGTTGCTGATGCTACAAGATGTTAGGTAGGAGCCGTGGGCTCTATTTATGCTTTCTTTTCCTTGCTTAGAAGGGTTCAGACTTTCAGAGAGATTTTAGACTTTGGCTCATTTAAAGAAGCCTTTATGCTGATTTAATTTCATGAATGATAGACATATCAGATTGTGCCTATGGCCTTTATGATGGTTTTATTTGAAGCTTAATATATTGACTTTTGTGTTGTTTTCAAATTCAATAACTTCTATGACATTTGCTCTGAGACTCTGCGGATTAAACTATGTTTTGAGACTTGTTATCTGTCGGATGAATAGTTAATATCATTTTATTTTGAATGAGTATTGTGTTGAATTATTCTCTCGAATGGTTTTGAGCATGTAGATTATTAAATGAGTTTTAAAACCATAATGTGTCTAGGTTTTATATGCTGTTAATGTTGTTCTAAAAATGCTCTGGCATATCACCTAAATAGTGTAGACCATTTTGTTTTAAGCTTTCTTCTTCCCATTTTCTCCCCAAATCGTATGAAGAGTTGATTTCTCAAACCCGAAGGTCATTCAGTGAGTTTCGCGTAATAGGTCCCCCATCACTGAATTTCCCATAAGGTTGTTCACGTTTAAGGTAAAATTAAGAGTCAACAGTTCTTTTTCTGGCATGCTCGGTGGGACCCAAATTTTGGATAAGCCTAAGCTATTTTATGAGCCACAAACCCATTACTAAGAGTCAGACAACTTTGAATCCCAGTTTATTCCTTCCACCCCTGGTAAACGTCCATTCAGTCGTAGCCTCTTCCTAGAACCCACATATCTTCCCTGCAGTAGTCCCTATAATAATGATGTAAATTCCTCCTAGAAACTTTGTGACATGGAACAATGGAAGCCCTCTCATTCCTCCCACTCCACCTGTAGTATGGGGTCCGATTCCCTCTACCATGCTAAAAGCTATCCCTAAATTCACTGGAGAATGTCACAAGACTCCTGGGGAACACCTACAAGATATAGCCAATGTTTTCACCGTCCACGACATTAATGAGAAAAATATAGATTTGAGATTGCTCGTGGCATCTGTCAAAGGGAGAGCTCTAGATTGGTATAGATCCCTTGGTCCAAATTGTATAGCCGATTGGGATTAGCTAGGTGACCGCTTCTTTTAGAGATTTTTCGACAAGGCTGATAGGTCATCCTTGATACATCAATTGATTACCATAAAGAGAGCCCCTTAGGAAGCAGTGAAAGATTTCAATTTAAGGTTTCAGAGGACCTAGCAAAGAATACCATTGTCCTCCTTCCCTCCTGCGGATATGATGTTCATCTTTTATCTAAAGGCCTTCAACTCTAATATATATGTGATGATTCAGTCTCAAGGAGGCAATACCCTCCCACAAGCGTTTGAATTGGCAGTCCAAGCAAAAAATAATCTAATCGATGTCGGGAAGCTTGCATCACGACCACTCATGTCGGTCTTTCCCGAGCTATCAAGTCAGGTCCCTAAACCAACTGTGCCCAACACATCTACTCCCCAATCTATGTACATGTATCCTAGACCCCAACAAGCACATCCACCTCCACCCTCATCTCTGGCCATAGAGATCAGCGATATAAAAAAATTGTTGAGAACTTTCTCGAATGAAATCATCAATCTAAAAAGATCTCAAATACCAACTACTAGACACCTTTCCAACAAAATTTCTAAGGGAATAGACCCACATATCAACAAAACCAATATGAAAATAACCGAACTCCCCCAAGTCAACTGAATGGCCAGATAGTTCTGGTACCCAATCCTTTGTAGACTGTCTACCCTAACACTGGTAAAGAGTTGGCAGTGGGATAAAATAATCTAGCAAATGAGAGCAATTTTTGGTGTTTTCCATGTAACAACTATTCTCTTGGATGGAGGCTGAAGATGCTATGCTCACAAATGGCACAAGCACATCAAGCTTGGGGGCTCCTCAAGTGCAATCATATTACAACCTCTAGTCAAAAAGGCACTTCATGGGGGAGAATATTAGCACGCAGGGAAGATTTACCACAAATAAAACTCCTGAACAACCCACAGTTGCTACCACATACTCGAGAAAGGAATTTATCCCTTATAAGCCGAGAGAGACAAAGGCCTCGGTGTCATCAGTATTGGATGTGGTGGAGCAGCTAAAGAAAGCCTCAACCAATATCTCTTTATTGGATCTCCTTAGTAGCCCAGAGAAAAATAATTGATTGAAAGAATCTCTATCTGAGGTGGGGAAAACTACAGACGAAAATGCTGCTAAGTCTCTGTAGATTAGTGAAGAAAAAATTCAACCCCCCGCAGATAGATCACGCTCACCAATCATGTTGACGAATGAGGCCATACCTCCTAAATCCAAAAAAGAAGGTAAGCCTAAACAAAATCCTTTCTATTTGACCCTCATAGTAGGAGATAAGATTTTACATAGTTCTATGATAGATTTTGGTGCCAGGACCACCATCATGCCTAAGCAAATTGCCGAGGTTTTGAATATCAAATGAGCCTTTATATAGGGGTGTTATGTAGCTAGATGGGAATAAGGTCTAGACTGTGGATCTTATCAAAAGCCTTTTGTTGACGTTGTTTATGTGTCCTAGCATCACCGTGCCTCAAGAAGTTGTAGTCATTGACATCCCCCCTATTTTTGGCCTTTGCCTTTCTCAAGATTTCACAGCCAAAATAGGAGGTTACCTATCTTTAGACTAGTGCCACCTCATCCTTTGAACCCAACATGGAGCTAAACTCAAAATTCTTTTAGAACCCCTTCACACTGAACATTTAGCCAATCAAGCTATGCTCAATTTTAAGCCAACTCATACCTCCATCTCTAATGAAGAGGAAAACAATAGAACTTCTCAAGGATGAGGAAGTGACTTGGGATATTCCACTAGATCAAGAGGTCTTTCTCAATGAATTCATAAATTTTAATCCATACTCCAGCTATCATGCCATAGGTATTGGTACTTAATACATTTTTTATGAAGATTAAGTCATCCCAAAATTGACTAAAGAACTGTTGACCAAAGAAGAGTTGTCTTCTGCGCTCTGGACCCTACACTTTGATGGGGCAAGATGCAAAGTACATTCAAGGGTAGGGATTTGCCTTGCTTCACCTTTGGGTGAATAGATTATGAAGTATTTTCACCTATAGTTTTCTTGCTCCAACAATGAAGCATAATATGAAGCACTGATCCAAGGCTTAAGCTTGGCAGAAAGGATGGGTATAAATAGTTGAAAGTTCTGGGCGATTCTGAGCTGATTGTACGCTAAGTCTGAGGAATCTCTAGCACCAAACATGTCTGTATGAGATCCTATCATCATAGGACATGGGATTTGATTGAAAGCTTTGATTCTTTCAACATCTAGAGGGTTCCTCAAAAGACAAATACTTCTGTTAATCAGATGGCTACTATTGGATCGCAATTTGATCCTATTGTGGACTTGCTCACCAATCCCTAGGTGGTCTATGTGATCATTTGACCAGCCATTCCTGAAAATGACCCACTAGAAAGTTTTTGAAAGCGACGAGCAAATCGCTTTGTTCATTCAAAACTCAGGAGAGTTTGCAGATCAATTGCAACCTAAGGTAAAGGAATCTTATGGGGATCAGATCATTCAACTAAAATCCAACAAGCTCCTAAACACATTGATCACCCTGGAATTTTTTTTGACCACGATGATACCAAAAATGACAACCAAAATCTTATGGCTGATAAGAGCGACTACGCCGAAATGTCAGTCGGGGACAAGAGAATACTCAACGTCGGAAAGGAATTTGCCCCGAAAGACCAAGAAAGACTAGCTCGATATTATGATGAGTACGTAGGCCTGCTAGCATGGTCGTATGAAGATTTGAAAGGGTATAATTATAGCATCATCCAGTACACCATTGAGCTCACTGATGGGGTCAAGTTGGTCCGATAGAAGCAGAGACCTGTCAATCCAAAAATTGAGTTCCTTATGGCTCAAGAATTGAAGAAGTTGATAGAATCAAAGATCATCTACCCCATCAAGCATAGTACATGGGTATCTAATTTAGTGCCAGTCATGAAAAAGAATGGAGATATCCAACTTTTTGTGGATTTACATGACCTGAACCAAGCATCTCTAAAAAACCATTATCCTCTGCCACCAATGGAATAATTGTTAAGCACGGTAGCAGGGTCATAGATGTTCTCAATGTTAGATGGTTTCTCAAGTTACAACCAAGTATTGGTGAAGCCAGAAGATCAACATAAGACAACCTTCACGACTAAATGGGGAACATTCACTTATCAGAAAATGTCATTTGGGTTATCAAATGTTGGTGCATCTTTTCAAAGAGCTCATTAACAAAATCATCCTCATATATTTGGATGACGTAATCGTGTTTTCAAAACACAAATAAGATCACTTTGATCATCTTGAGCTGGTGTTCTAGAAGTGTCTGGAGTTTGGAATCTCTTTGAACCCAAAGAAAGGTATCTTTGGGGTCCCTCAAGTAAAATTACTAGGACACGTAGTGTCAAAGGAAGGAGTCTCCATCGATCCTGATCGAGTGAAGGCAATAAAGGAGCTTCCTATTCCTACCAACAAAAAGGGCATCTAGTCCTTCCTAGGTTAGGTTAACTTCGTTAGCCGCTTTATCTCAGACTTTGCTGGGATGGTGAGGCCTATCACTCTAATGACTAAAAAGGAAACACATTTTAAATGGACTCCTAAAGCTAAAGAGGCTTTCAAGAAGATCAAAGATGCTATCTCTTCAGCCACCGTGCTATCTAACCCCGATATGTCTAAGGATTTTATAATGTATGTTTTCTCTAGCCATTATAGCATTCATGTGGTTATAACCTAGAAAGATGCAGAGAAAAGGGGTGAGCACCCCATAGCTTTCCATTGCAAGACTCTGAAGGAATATGAGGCTAAGTAAAATTTTGTTGAAAAGCAAGCTTTGGCCATTGTCAAAGGCCTAATTTTTTTTAGGCGTTTCATCGCCTATAATAAGACTATTGTGTATGTCTCCCATCCTTTAGTTAGAGAGTATATCATGGAAGGCAACATTACAGAGAAGAGGGAGAACTTGATTACCAAAATCTTGGAATACAACATTGATGTCAGACCCACCAAGGTAATCCACGGCAAAGGTTTGTGTGAATACATAGCCCAAGAGTTTGAACCCCAAGAAGTCGAGGTTTCTACAGGGGAGGTTGTAATGGTCACCTCTGAACCAAAAGAAGCTTGCTAGATGGAGACTCGAAAACATTTTATGAAGACCGGGATTTTTCCTGAAGGCCTCCCTCCTGAAAAGAGGAGATTTTATAGGATGCAGAACAACAACTTTCGCTTGGTGGATGGAGTACTTTTTAAGAGAAATTTCAACAGGATCTTGCTCCACTACGTGAACCAAGGCCAAGCTAGTAAGATTCTACATGAATTTTATTATGGTTCATCAGGAGGCCACTTTTCATCACAAACTACCATCATCAAGATCACTCACGCCGGGTATTTCTGGCCCTCTATGTTTAAGGATGCGCACACCTTGGTAAAATAGTGCAAAGAATGCTAGTACTATAGTGGCAGGTGCAGAAAGGCGATAATGCCGCTCAGGCCCATAATGGTGGAAGAACCCTTTTCTCAGTGGGGTCGAGACTTCAAAGGGATGATCAAGCCTCCAAGCTCAATTGGACACAAGTGAATCTTGACTGTGACTGACTACTTCACCAGATGGTCCGAGGCTATTCCCCTAAGGAATTCATCAGAGACCAAGATAATAACATTTCTAGAAGACTTAGTGTGTCGATATGGTCCGCCAAAGACCATAATATCAGATAATGCACGAGCATTTATAGGCTCATGAGTCACCTACTTCACTCTTAGTAGAGGTATCTACTTGAAGACCTCCTCAAACTACTACCCATAGGGAAATGGCCTAGCCGAGTCCACTAACAAGAATTTCATAAGGCTCATTAAAAGGATGGGCTTTGAGCACAAAAGGGAGTGACATCACCACTTGAGGAGAGCATTATGGGTAGACCAGATAATACCCAAACAGGTCTTAAAGAGTTCTCCATACAAGCTAGTCTACGACAAAGACATATTATTCCCCATGTCTCTGGAAATCCTAGCCTTACAATTACTCAAGTCTATCAAGGTGGAAGAAAATGGTCCCATGGAGGTGAGGTTGGAGGAAATTATGGAACTAGAGTTGGCAAGGGAAGTAGAATTTTCATCCCTTCAAAGCTGTTAGCAAATCATCAAGAGGTAGTTTGATAATAAGAAAATTTCTGACCCGGGATTCAAACAAGGCGACATTGTTTTGAAATACAATGAAAGGGTGTCCAAGCCCGATCAACATGCCAAATTCGATGGTATACGGGAGGGACCCTTCCACATTATAAATTGCAAAGGTTTTAATTATTTTGATCTTGAAGATATGCAGGGAGATTCTCTCAAGATCGTGGTCAACGGGTTCCACCTTAAACCTTTTCACGAGTAGTTTTTTCCTAATGTACATAATGTAAATGATGTTTTGTGTGCTTTATTTATCTAAATATATTTCTTCATGCATTATTGAATTAAAATGAATCACAAGATACCCCTTTATTTAAACAAAAAAAATTTATATTATTGGTATCTTGTTACATTGTACATATGAGGTCTGCAGCCTAGTTTTGAAGAAGAAGAAGAAGGACAAAGCTTTCTAAAGATAGGGTGATGCTATTTCAAGAATCTTCTTCATCTTCACATTCATCCATCTGGAACTTGGAGTCATCGGCTTCCTCTTCAACATTTTCTCCCTCCAACCACTCATGGCCAGAATTGTCACTAGGCTCCTGAGTTATTGATACGAGCACCAGGTTGGGTTGGACATGCGGCGTCAAGATCCATGGAAATACGTAGTCCCAAAAATCAATATACCATTCAGTACTAGTAGGGATAGGAACTATCAGATGGACTTGGAGGAGGAACTCTACAACAATCTCCACCCAGAAGTGATGAGATGACAACGACATAGTCTTCAGACAGCCGATGAATGGGTGCCATGTCACTTCCTCCCCAGAGGTGATGAAACACCTCAAATCTGAGGCCAGAGGCAAGCCTCTAAAAGGGACATAATATGCCACCACGTCTTCCAAGTGACCCAGATAATCTAGGGAGAAGATCGCTTTGGCTAGCTTTGAGGTCATGTATTGAGTCATCCTCGTATCTAGTAATGAAGCTACAAAACGCGAGCAAATATCCGTGTTCACACAGTATTTGTCCACGTCATTAATAAAATCCTCGCCGAGCACCCACTTGATGGTAACAATGATCAAGGGATTCTTGCATCATGGCATCCTTTGTAGCCTTTGGTCCGAAATGTTACCTAAGAAAGCGACCTGTGCCTTACTACTGGTGAGCCTGACGAGAGTATCCATTTCTTTATAAAACTTTGTCATTGAAGCTGGATATTATGCAAAAGGAATGTCTGAAAAGACATATTTATAGTGGATTTTTAGCCCAAATGATAATTGAAGTAAAAAGTCATGCTCCCAATTTTTGACATATCTCTCTTCCATCATCAATTCATACAAATAGGCAAAGTCTGGTTTGAAGGTGGCAAACGTCCTTCCCTGTGCCTCAAAAAGAGAAACGATGTCCTCAAATGCCACACGTATGTATTAGTGCATTGTGTTTAAGCCATAATGCTTGTAGGTCTAGTATAACTTGTGTGAGCCCTGTTGGCTGCCGATACTCTCCTTAATGGGGAAATTTGTTCGGACAAGCAAGTCATCTCAAGTGGCTCTAATTAACGGTGGGCTAGATAAGTATTCTCTTGGGAATCAAAAATGTCTGTGCTTATCTTTTAAAGAATTAATTGCAGTTGGGAAATGGATTGCATACATGCAAACATGCACTTGTCATTAAACACCTTCTTTCATGAAGATCTAGGCATGTGACTCATTTAAGAAAGAAGGTCACCGAGTGCCCATCATATTGTCCATTTTATAGCCTAGAGCGCCGAAAAGCTTTAGAAGTGTCAGAAAGAGAATTTCTCCTGCGGAAGATGGAGATGGAAGCAACCCCCTCAGGTTCCGTCCAAGGAAGATTGAGGGTGAATGTATTTGGGGAGATCTCATATTCTTCTCATGCCATTCCCCCAAATTTGGAGTATCAAAGGACTAAAACTAAATCGAAGATGACCACTCGCAACCCGACAATAGTGATAGATTCTTTGGAGAATGTTATTGAGCCAAAGCTTCACAAGAAGCCTAAGAACCTTAGAGAGGCCTCTTGCAACAAAATAATGAAACCAGAATGAAGCCGCAATCTACATCAGTTAACTTCTAGAATAGTGATGCTCCTCAGTTCATGGTCCCCATGGTGCCGCACTGTCCAGAGTTTGTTGCTGCATGCACTAATAGGTTTGACCCCACTTCTTTTTTAATTAAGGGTTCCTTCTTGAAAGTAGTTATAACCCCAGAGGCTATGAGGGATATGATGTGTTTTCCCTATTTTGATGGGACAAAGGTGTTCTCTAAAAGTGCCATGGAGGAATATTGGAGCACCAGAAGAGATATTGTCTCTTTCTGTCATGACGCGTTGAATCAAATTCCATCTACTGGACCTCCAAGAACCCCTCTGTCTTATAGTGACTTGAGGCATGATGACCTCAAGGATATCACCATGCCTATGATGGGCTTCCTATTCAAATGCCAAAAGCAGAAAGGGTCATTTCATGTTGACTTCTCTGTCTTTATAGTTAGAGAGATGGTAAAGCAACTAGCTGAATTCCAGAATTTTTGGCGGTTTAGGTTTGCCTCACTCCTAGTTCACCTTTTCTTGTGCCAAAATGAAGCTTTTTTCAGCCAATTCATGCAATTGGCTACTTATGACGAGTCAGAGAATAGAATGCCTGCATCAGCCTAAACACCCATCTTGCTAGCTTCTTTCGATGCCTACTAGTTTTTAGACTATTTCTTAACTCCTTTCCTCAGAGATCTTGGTTTAATTCCCAAGGAGCCTCTTGTTCTCTTTTCTCAGATATAGATGAATTGGATGTATAATGAGCGCCCTCCTTATGATTGGTTTATAGGTAGTTATTTTTCCTTTATCTGAGTGCATGGCTTCTCTGAAGAGCCCTTCCGCCTACCTACCTATGTCACAAAAATAAATATCGCCCTTGAAAATTCATGACAGTTGGTGCAAATTGATAGAGCTATAGGGCGGGAAAGCATGATACATCAATTACAGAGGACCACAAAGCTATTGGCCCCATTACTCTAATTTGGAGGAGCATTGTCAAAAATGTCCTGATATCTAAGCTGGTGCAACTTGGCTTAGTAGTGATTGATGATATGTGGAGTTATGACCTAGATGGGTGCATGTCTAAGAGGAAGAATGCTAGTTAAGCATGAACCATGAAGCTTGTGGGAAGAGCACACTAACCCGCAAGTGGATGACCCAAATCTCTATGTGGGCCTTGATGATTTTCCCATTTTAAAACAACCCTCATGGTTGAGGTTTTACTTTATCATGCAAAGTACAATCTAGTGAAGTCCATTCCTTGGAGTATGCTAGAAGCAATGACATTAGATTCATGGCCTAGGAAAAAGAGGGAGGATTTCTAGATTTATCGTCAGGAAGTGAATCAACCCAGAGCTAATATTGGGAACGCTCATTTTGATGAGTGTTTTGAGATTGAATAGTGTCAGCACAATAGGTCAGATGAAGAGACAGGTGATGAGTCCCCATGTGGTGACTCATCTCCCGAGGTGGCCTAGAAATAAGAGGTAGAGGTAATAAGTATAGAAGAGCAAGAGACCGAGCCTAATATTTCTCTTCCTCTCACCAATTCAGTTCGAAGACCCCTTTCCCAAACTACCAAGAGATTGGTTGAGAAGAAAGCGCTTGGCTCCCCTTGTAGTAAGAAGCAATATCTAGGTTATGCAAAGAAAGGCTCTTCTTCTTAGGTCCCAGAGGTTCCCTCAGTCTCGCAATGACTGGTGACTTCCATGGCTCACATATGCCATTATTTACCCTTTCTATCTGCTCAAGTTGTACCATCGTTTTCTCCCCATCTCGCAGCTATGCCTACCCAAATTACCAATTCTCTCACATTAGCACCCGTTGGGGCTCTGACCAAACCTCAAGTTGCATTATCATAGGTCTCCATTTTAGTCCCTGTCCCCAATTTTATCCCTGCAACATTTTCCTCACAGATGCCTGATACAACCACTATTTCGTGTAGGCTTGGTTTTGGAGAGTCCACTCCTCCCCCAAATTTTGGGGCAATGCCCAATGATACATTTTCCTCAGGAGCCTCTCTTTTCCTCTCGTTTTTTTCTCCAACCACACTTGCACACCCCATTCAGACCTCTTTTCCTGGCCCTATTTCCCAATTCCCTTTTGCAATCCCTCCTGGTGCAGCTTTTGTAAGCCAAGCTATTGCAAACCCATATGCTTATCAACAACATGTTACCTATTCTAAGATTGCATGTATTGGCAAAACTGGTAAAAGAAAGGAGAAGGTCGGTGCCAGGCCAGCCCATCCACATGTATAGACACATTTCATCGAGGAGAAGGATAGTCTTTTCTTTACAACCATGTTCCCCAAGGTCGACAAGTCGGAGGCCCAAATGAGACCCAATGATTACACTTTGCATGCTGTCAGGGTCAACCTTCTAAATGCTACGACATATGACAAAGTTAAGATGATGGAAGAAAATTCAAAGGCTGTGTCTTCAGATTTCATCAAAAAGAGCCGCCACTTGGTGAAAATGCAAGTGGAGAATGTGAATCTCCAAGAATATTTGGACCAACAAAGAAAATAAGACAAAGCTAGGAATGCTGAAATCAATCGCTTGCAGAGATTTTTGACACAAGCTAACTCTTAAAAAGGAAAGTTGTTGTCTATTCTAAATAATGTGAGCTCTCAATTTAAAGGGCAGGAAGCAATGAGGAATGTGGCCTTGAAAGAATTGCAGGGGAGGGAGCAAGAAATACAACAGTTAAAGACAACTTCCATAGATGCCACCCAAATGCATACACAACTGCGTGAAGAGATCCACCCAAAAGAAGAGTATGCTTGGCAACTAAGTGATGCCCAGGTCATGCTTTGGAAGGAGAAAGCAAGGTTTGAAATAGAGTTACGTGAAAAAGGGAGTAGCTTGGAGAAAGCTGAAAATAAATTCTTGGATATAGAAGGTTTGTTGTAGCAAGAACGAGATCACGTGCCGTGACTTCAACAAGCTGTGCAAGATGGAAACGGCGGGATCCTCGCTCTGAAAAGTCAAGTATTCCTTGAACAAGAAAAGTGCAGGGAGCTACAATATGAGATAACAACAAAGGATGAAGAAGTCTCACAGTTGTCAATCATTCCTCCTCTTGTGAAAGTTCATCGCAATTTTTCTCTAATTTTGGTGGAGTTATATGTTTCCCATTGGGAAATAATTGAGCAGTATTGCCATTCAGTGCAACCCGTGCTGAGATTTATAAGAGAAGCACAATCTCTCTATGTTGAAGCGGGTACTCTCATTAACAACTATATGCTTTTTATTGGTCCTAAGCTCCTTGTAGCCCAGGGTTTAATTCAGATGTTGTATGCTGTTCAAGATGAAGAATTGAGAGAGAAAGGGATTACAGACCACAAGAAATTAATCAAGAGGACTAATATCTTTATCAACCAGCATAGGGTGGTCATGTATGTATCAATGACGCTTGAGCCTTTTCAGATTTCTGTTCCAAATATCAAGCAATGCATAGAGAGGTTTGTTTTCTTGGGTCTACCTTCTCCTTTTCCTACGGATGGTTCTGTGTTAGGGATTGAACAAATGTTGAACCAGATAGAGAAATTACAATAAGATAGGACCTTCCTACAATGCTTGAATAATTATATCTCAGTGGAGGAGGTCGAGCATCTCCTGCATCCCCTGGCCCAACTCTACGCGCTCTTGAAACTGGTCCATGATGAGCCAACGAACTTGCCATTCGATGAAGTAATTTGTTTAGATCAACACTACCAGAGTTCGGAAGCGCCGGTGCTTCCCTTCGAGGATGAATGGTTTTTGTTGCAGCAGGTCTTCGATCTTCTTTGCCCCGTTCTAGCATGAAGTCTGGTCTCCGAACCAACAATTTTGGGTTCTAGAATTCCACAAGCTGAATTCCTTATTTAGTCTCCAAGAAATGTTAACATTATTTCGGGATTGTTCATAGGCGCTGTTTTGATCAAGTTGCAGTCTTTCTTTTTATCTTCGGCCATTTTCCTATTCACTAGCATGTGCACCAAGTGGTGTCTCGATGTTGCCTCCAAGTGCTCACTTTTCCATTCAAATTAGAGAGAATATAGAGCTGCTCCATGGCTCAGTTTTTGTAGCATGGTAGGATTCTCGGTCCCACCATCCATCATGCGAAGGTGAAGACACTTGGTGTCTCTACACTACCTAATCTAGTTCCTTTTCTGCACTCAACTTTGGGTCTCCCCCGAGCTGTCGCGTGTCTTCCATGGTAGTTCATGAACCTAGATGTGATTTGCATCGTGCTTTTCTTGTTGGGTAGGTGTAGGGATTTCCATGATATGGTGGAAATAACAACTTTGAAGGTTGTTTTGCTGGGTAGTGTTCGGTCTGCCACACCAGGTTTTCTTGTAAGAAGTGGTTGGTAGGATGGTGCTGACGTTGCAAGTTGTTATTTAGGAGTCGTGGGCTCTATTTATGATTTATTTTCCTTGCTTAGAAGGGTTCACACTTTCAAAGAAATTTTAAAATTTGGCTCATTTAAAGAAGCCTTTCTATTGGTGAATGATAGACATATCAGATTGTGCCTATGGCCTTTATGATGGTTTTATTTCAAGCTTAATATATTGACTTCTATGTTGTTTTCAAATTCAATAACTTCTATGACATTTGTTGTGAGACTCCATGGATTAAAATATGTTTTGAGACTTTTTATCTATTGGATGAATAGTTAATATCATTTTATGTTGAATTGGTATTGTGTTGAATTATTCTCTCAAATGGTTCTGAGCATGTAGATTATTGAATGAGCTTTAAAACCATAATATTTCTAGGTTTTATATGATGTTAATGTCGTTCTAAAAATGCTTTGGCGTATCGCCTAAATAGTGTAGACCAGTTTGTTTTAAGATTTCTTCTTCCTCTTTTCTCCCCAAATCGTATGAAGAGCCAACTTCTCAAAGTTAGAGGTCATTCAGTGAGTTTCGCGCAACAAGTCCCCCATCACCGAATTTCCCATAAGGTTTTTCACGTTTAAGGTAAAGTTAAGAGTCAACAATAACGAATATTAACTAATTGAATCCAATCATAATATTAGACCTTTCCTCACTTGGATTGAGCCTAGATCTATTGGGTTCAACCCTCTTTCAATGTATGTTGTATTAATTGGGTTATTTAGTGGATTTAATTGGTGAAACCCTAATTCCCAATTCGCATATATTACACTTAGATGTCACCTTTGCTATTAGTCCTACATCAGATCAATTTCATGTGAAGTTGGGACATCCTTGGCTCTCATACATGGAAGCTATCCCTTCTGCAATCCATAATTGTTTGAAATTGCCTCATAATGGTACTATTGTAACAATTAATCATAGCCTTTACCAACCCACTATGAAGCATGGTAATTTCACTCTTGATTACTTTTGGCCTAAAAAAATTGAACCTCTTAAGCCTCATAATGACATCCTTTTCTTATCTTATCAAAATTGGAAAAATGAGATGATCATGTCCTTTTGTAAACCTAGAGATCCTTCACCCATGGATATTCCTCCTCCTCATAATGGACCTAGTATTCTTCCTACTCCTTCTATTCCTCCTACATATGCCTTAGTCCTACTTCCTTCTTACTACAAAGGTAAGTGCTCGACATCAAGTCTCCCTCAACCTATTGGGGTTTCTTTTGTTCCTCCCCCTATAAGGGAAGAAAATAAGCCTATGTCCATTGATCCTCAAACTTCACATGTCTCGACTAAAACTAAAAGGAATTTTTATGCAAGATAACATTGATGAAGACGTGCTAAGGCTTGCAAGCTTTCTTTCCAAACCATTTACTCCCCAAAGACACCAAATTTTGACTTGGTCCCATTTGTCCAAGCTTCGCCTAACCCTAGGGAGGAAGTTCAACTCAAATCACCTAAATTAAAAATGCTTAGGAAAAATGTTGGTTCAACTTCTTTTTGTTTTAGACACCTCAACTCAAATCACTCAAATTAGTGTTTTATTTTTTCTTTGAAACAATGTGACAAGTTGTACTCTCTCAAAGAGGGGAAAAATGAAGACACCTAAATTTTTTTTAGCCCAATTAAATAAATATTTTTATTTATTTAATTATTTTATCCTAAGCCTTCTATTGATTTAATAGATCTTTATTTATTTAATTAATTCATCAAACCTCTTCTAGCATTTCCCCATTTAAATAAATATTTTTATTTTTTTAAACTATCCTTTCCCTAAATTAAATAAATAATTTATTTATTTAATTGGTCCCACCTCTTCTGTTAATTAAATAAATCTTTATTTATTTAATTAATTCATTAGATTTTTTCCTCCATGACAAGTGTGTTGGCTTGATGATGATTGTAATGAATGACTTCATATGTTGTCATTGATGGAGCATGTACACACACACATATGTTTGTCTACCGGTGTTACTTCAAAGTTATTTGTATTATATTGCTACCAGTATTAGGATTTTTTCTTGTGATGGTGTCAAACCGGTACATGCAATTGGTATATATAGGAATGTCCCAACACCAACTTGAAGATCCAATGAAGATTATCAAAGAAGCAATGGAGGACAATCGGTTTATATGTTGACAAAGGTTAACTCCAACTAGTATAGGTGTTCCAACCAATATTCATTGATTGTGTGATGAGTTATCATTGGTTGTGATGAATTATCCTAACCGACAATTTTTGGTAGTATTTTGTGATGAGTTATGTTTGATTGTCCAGACACACTGCACCTAGGAAATTGTGATATAATTCCTAAGGCCGACATGAAATCTAAATGTCTATATAAGGACATTATGATGAACTATTTTATATATATGATGAGATATAATATGAGATGATTTGATGTGAAGACAAAAGTGTTAAGTCAGAAAGAATGTTGATAATGTAGTTTTGAGTGTGCAAAAGAGGATATATTCAAGCAAGTTGTGCTACTTATAGATCACACCACCTGTTGTTCTCTAATCACTACAACAGTCAAATCCCCTAACTGGGTAAGCTCTAATAAGCTTCATTGTACAAATCCTTTAACAAGGTGATCCATTAGTTTGGATTCAAAAATCCTCTATCGAGGTTACTCCTAATAGGGTACTACCTTTAACAGGGTATGGCTCCTAACAGAGCTTTGGGATCTTTAATAGGATTTTCTCCTAGCAGAGCATGTTTGTAGACCTTAACTGGTCAGTTACCTATTAGTGGAGATAGTTAACTTGTGATTCTCATCTCACTGTGGTTTTCCACGTATAAACACTTGTGTTATGGTGGATGTTTTACTTATTGGGGATGCACTCATATCATTTTGGATTACATGCATAGTGTTTAACAAACTTGTTAAGTATATCTACTGGTCAATATTTAATGTAGTATTGTTTTTGGTGTCACAGATTCACCCCCCCCCCCCTCTCAGTGCTTTATAAGTCTATCAATTGGTATCAGTGCCTAACTTCTTTAAGGTTTAATCACTTGGAAGGAAACCCTAAATCCACCATGGCGGATATGAGCTACTTTGAGATGGCTAGAGTGCTTGAAGCTACCAAGGATTATCTTGAAACCATAAGGGTCAGATTCAAAGCCTCACAAGTCAAAAGGAGAGAGATAACTGAATAACTATTAGAAATATCTGATAATAGTTCTTTAGATGAAGCCAACATTGATGCATTAGCTGAGGAAGTTGAAAAACTGAATGGTGAAAAGCTAAATCTGAGAAGAGAGTTAGAAGCCCTAACTATCCGCACGAGTCAAGAGCTAGAAGCTAGGAGGGAAGCTGAAGACCTTGTCAAAGAAAGAGATCATGAGATTGCTAAGATCAAACAAGAAAATGCAACTTTGTATGAGCATTGGCATGCTGAAAAAGAAGAAAAAGAGGCCTTGCAGCTAGATCTTGAAACAACATCATCTCTGAAAGAGACTCTTTCAAAATACAATGAAGATCTTACCAGAGAACTCAATGAGGTTAATGGAAAGCTGGAAAAGTTTAATAGAAGTTCTACCATCCTAGATGAGCAGATTCAATCACAAAGGATGAAAGGTTCTACTTCTGGACTTGGTTTTATCACATCTAAGAAAGGAGAGTCTTCCAGAACCAAAAGCAACATTCACAAGGATAAAACTTCTCGCAAGGCTAATAAGCCTACTGGTAAGAAAGTTTTTAAACCTGTTTGCTTTGTCTGTCATAAGCCTGGAATACTGCAAATGTGTGTAGAGACAAACCCAATGGAAATACAAGCTACAATGCAAATACTAGGTATGTATCTAAGAGATTTGAAGGTCATTGTTTCACATGCAAGATGTATCGACATAGATCAGTTGAATGCACATATGGAGCAAATAATCCAGTAACTCACTTGAATCCAAGACCTAATGGCAACTGGATGAGAACCTATGATAATCGGGGTAATATAAACTGCCAGAGACCCTATGTCAACCTGTTTAGTCCATTTTGGAAACGGTAACTAATGTCATTTGCACTATTTGTAACAATTATGGTCATGTGGCTATGAATTGCAGAAGGATAACTGGAAGAGGCAATGCAGGACCTTGGAGATTATCTGGAATGGCCTGCTATCATTGTCATAAACCGGAACACATGGTGAATCTCTATAGATCCAAAAAGAATAAATCGGTTAATCATTCTAATGATCAGAAAGGAAAGCAAAAGGTAAATGTTGAGGAAACCAGAGAAGAGATGAACTGAATCTAGAAAAAGAAGAGCAATGATATACCTGCAGAAGAACCTAATCCTTCACCTAGTGTGGAGAATCCTACACTGGTAAATTGAGCCTTTCAACAGGGCTAAGGGGAGCATAGCGGTAAATCTACTTCCGGACCCCTTGAAAGATGAGTGGTAAGAGAGTTTGAATTTTGAGTGGTTATGTGTGAAATCTTGATATCTTTTGTCAGTCAATTTTCCAAAAGTTTATCAACCGGTTTTACACCTATTAATAATGTATGCATCGTTAAGTAGTGTATTAGGGTTTGTAACCCTAGTGGTCGAG
Source organism: Cryptomeria japonica (assembly GCF_030272615.1). Lineage (NCBI taxonomy): Eukaryota > Viridiplantae > Streptophyta > Pinopsida > Cupressales > Cupressaceae > Cryptomeria > Cryptomeria japonica. The sequence goes on from NC_081410.1 coordinate 441,618,607, forward strand.
CATTTAATGCAATAGGTAAACAGGATAAAAGCGATTTTTACTTTGTTATTTTTACCCTAAATGCATTCGAGAGAGAATTCTTGAGCACTTGAAGAGTGAAGAAAGAATTGCTAGCTAGTTTTTGTCAAATTCATGTCGTGATTTGCGTGATTGAAGCTGATTCAAAGGTTAGTAAAGGCTGAACTGGTGTGTATTTGAGTAATCAACTATTAACCAAGGCAATGTGTGTAAATTGAGGTATGTCTTTGTAAATCCTATTTCGAATCTAGTTTATTTGAAATGGCTTCATCATCTAAGCAAGTAGAGAGGTTAATGATCACATCAGAACCTATGGAGGTTGTGGAATCAGAACGAATTGTGTCTTCTTATGCTTTATCTCAAGTTCGTGACAAAGTGATTGTAAAAGGAGATTTGTCTAGCTACATTGATTGTAAAATTGAAGATTTAGGATCATTGTCAAATTATTCTTAGTTGAAAACCATTTGCTATAAGAGTGGAAAGATTCAACTCGAGTATATTAGGGTTTATGAGAAAGGTTTTCATAATGTAGCTTATTTTCTTGAGGATTTTGAGGAGGAACATATCCAAATTATTCTGAGTCATGTTCATAGTGAGAATATGTATTTGGAAAGAACACACACTATAGCCAAAGAAGCTATCCAAGTTGTGACTAGTTTTTGGTCAACCGGTGAAGTGCCTAAGCTGAGGCGAATTTCTAAAGAGACAATAACCACTTTAACCTCGTCTACCTCTGATGGGCATTCTTTTTCTGTTAATAACATTAAGGACCCAATGGTTAAACTGGCTACTATGGTTATAGGCTACCAGATATTCCATTCCAGTAGAATAAATAGTGTACCATCTGCAAATGTGCATACAACCTATAAAATGATTGTTGAGAATGCAAATTATGACCTTTGCAAGGCCATACGAAGTCAATTAATATTGAATCTATAGTCATTTAAGAAGGACAACAATCATAAGTTCAAGTTTGGTCAGTTACTGATTGGTCTATTCTTTTACTTTCAGAATTTCCTATCGAGAATTGGTGATCTTGAATAGTCTAAAGACCTACCAGTAACCACTTAGATCAAGAACAACATTAAGGCTATTAAGAACACTTTCTCTACTGCAATAAACAAATATTTCAATGAATTTCAGAAGAAAATGAGTATGAGGGTAAGGCTACCCGAGGATGTGGTGAAATGTTTTGCTAAGGACATCATTTTCACAGTCACCACAAATTTTTGTCTGATGGAAGCTATTGAACCAAGAGAAGATGAAATGGAAGACATGAGCTATGAAGTCAATTATGACTTATTGATTGGTTATGCCAATAACCTGTTGGCATCTCTAGTGGACAAAAAGAAGAAAAGACTGGATACTATTGTGGAAAAAACTGCAAAAGCTAAAACCAATAGTGCTCCAACCAGTAGTGGTAAAGGAAAGAAGAAGAAGGCTGAGCAAGCACCTCCAATGTCAAAAAGTAATAGAGTGACATGAAGTGTCCAAACTAAAAAGGAACTGACACCTAAAGTATACATAAAGAAGCAGACTGTAACAAAGAAAAGAGGTCGACAATTGATTCTTCAAGCAGAATCTGATGAAACTGATTCTGAGGAAGAACCAAAGAAGGTAAAGGCAACTAGCAAGAAGTCCAAACCAGTTGAAGCCACCTCTCAGTAGACTATTCCCATTAATTTTTTGTCTTACAAGCCTATGAATAATTTTGAGAGAACGATCAAGACATTGGGAAGAAATAGATTTTGATAATGTCAAAGAATATTTTAATTCATTTGATGAAGATAAGAAGGAACAAATTGTTCAACAGGTAATCAACTATTTGTATCATTACAATCGATTACCTCTTGATCTTGAGAAGGATATTTTTGATTCTTTATATACTATTCTTTTGAATAAATGGAAGAAGCTGTGAAGAAAGAAAAATAAATTATTGATGATGTGTTTGTGCAATATTTTTCTGATTTGTCAAAGAATGAGTTAATTGTATTGCTTGATAAACACAAAGCTCAATTTTCTTTTAAGTCAAGAATATTGAAGCTACTTAGTGGTAAGGTGCAACCTGTTGAAGTTGATACTCATCAGATAGAGAAGGAAATTCAGAATATGTGTAAACTGATAGAGTCCCAACAAGATAATGAGCAAGATATTGTTGATCTATTGAAAATGGATGAGGAAGAAATAGTGCAAGCTGATATTGTCTATCCTATCAAGAAGAAGGATGACACTACTTCCCAATTGGTAATATTTGTTGATGATATTCAGGATACAATAGATCTATCTAGAAACATCATTGTACTAGAAATGTAGCCACTTGAAACTACTGATTCATAGGTTAATACAGTAGAGATACCAATAACTCAACCAAGTGTGGGTATTCCACCCCACTGGTAAATGATCAAAAAGTGAAACCCCAACTCCCACCGGTTTCACAAGCTACTCAGGAGGAACCTACTAAAAAATTTGATGAACAGACCTTTGAACGGGAGAAGGAGAAAGAACAAAAGGAAGAGAAAATTGAGAAGGAGAAATATGTTGAACCGAAAAAGGCATTAGTTAAACAATAGAATAATGATTATGATGATGACTCATTTTGCATCAAAGGACCAATAAATGTTTATAACATGAGTGCATCATAACTGTTGGAGTTTGCAAATATGATGCAATCCTAAGATCAGAACAAAAGGATTAAGGAGCAGAGAATGGAAGCCAAAACCATTCAAAATGTTGTAGATATTCTGTCAAGCCTTCTACCAGAAATTGCTATAGGGAACTTGTCAACTCCTATTGGTAAGCTTAGCCAGTTGGTTGCTGATGCCTCTGACCAACTTAAGTTCCTTGAGGAAGTAGCACAGACTTATGTAGAGAAGAGCTACAGGAAGAAGCGAGGAGAACAAATCATGAAGGATATTGATACAGGGAGAATTCCCCTATCCTTGAATAAAGACTTGTTAAGAAAAGCTATTGAAACCAGAGGGAAAATTCTTGCATTTACATCTAACGTTTCATTCTTTTATACTGATATCAATCAAAGGCAAATAGAAACTAAGCAAAAACTAGAAAGGATATGTCATGCTTACATACCTTTACAGGATTCAATTTTAGCTTTTGGCAAATCTGTGGATGATTTACAAAACAAGTGAGATGTCTATGATTGTGAATAGGCAAAAAGACTCTGATCTCTGAAGGAGCTGAAGAATTTACTCAGACCAAAATTAGACATGTTACAAAGAGCATACAAGAATGCAGAAGCAATTTTGGCTACTCCAGAGACGTGTACACTTGATTCAATGGAAGAATTTTGTACACAGGTCATGACTACAATCAAGCTCACTGAAACCTTGCTGGAGACATGGAAAAATGATTTTTCTCAATTGAAGCATACTTTTAGTGACATTTTTCTGAGAATTGCAATGAACAATCCTTGATTCAGATTTTCAAGTTTTGTATATGTAAAACTTTTGTTGCAAATTTTTGCTATATATGTATATATTTTACTTTTTCAATTTGGCATTGTTGTCAAAGGGGGAGTAGAAATATGTATGTGTGTTGTGAAAATTTTGTATGTATTATTAAGGGGGAGTAGGAGTAAAAATATATGTGTACAATTTTTGTAAACACACTTAGCTGTATAGTATGAAAATTTTCTAAGTGTTGCCATCAATGCCAAAGGGGGAGATTGTTGGCTTGATGATGATTATACTGAATGACTTCATATGTTGTTATTGATGGAACATGTACACACACACATGTTTATCTACCGGTGTTACTTCAAAGTTATTTGTATTATATTGCTACCGGTATTAGAAGTTTTGTTTGTGATGGTGTCAAACCAGTACATGTCGTCAACCGGTATATACAGGAATGTCCCGACACCAACTTGAAGATCTAGTGGAGATTATCAAAGAAGAAATGAAGGAAAATTAGTTTATATGTTGACAGAGGTTAACTCCAATCAGTATCAGTGTTCCAATCGGTATTCATTGATTGTGTGATGAGTTATCACCAGTCGTGATTAGTTATCCTAACTGACAATTTTTGGCAGTATTTTGTGATGAGTTACGTTTGATTGTCCAAATACACTGCACCTAGGAAATTGTGATATAATTCCTAAGGCCGACATGAAATCTAAATGTCTATATAATGACATTATGATGAACTATTTTATATGTATGATGAGATATGATATGAGATGATTTGATACGAAGACAAAAGTGTTAAGTCACAGAGTATGTTGGTAATGCAATTTTGAGTGCACAAAAGAAGATCTATTCAAGCAAGTTGTGCTACTTCTAGATCACCCCACATATTGTTCTCTAATCACTACAACAGTCAAATCCCCTAACTGAGTAAGCTCTAACAAGCTTCATTGTACAAATCCTTTAACAAGGTGATCCATTAGTTTGGATTTAGAAATCCTCTACCGAGGTTACTCCTAATAGGGTACTACCTTTAACAGGGTATAGCTCCTAACAGAGCTTTGAGATCTTTAACATGATTTTCTCCTAGCAGAGCATGTTTGTAGACCTTAACCGGCCAGTTACCTATTAGTGGAGATAGTTAACTTGTGATTCTCATCTCACTGTGGTTTTTCCCATTTGGGTTTTCCACATATAAACACGTGTTATGGTGGATGTTCTACTTATTGTGGATGCACTAATATCATTTTGGATTACATGCATAGTGTTTAACAAACTTGTTAAGTATATCTACCGGTTAGTGTTTAATGTAGTATTTTTTTTGGTGTCATTGATTCACCCCCCCTCTCAGTGCTTTATAAGTCTATCAAAGTGTCATTCATCTCTTAATTTACCTTTAACCATCTCTCTAATATAATCCTATTTTTTATACCTACCCTCTAATCTGAGATGACCATTTATCCCTCCACTTCTCAATCCCAACCCTCCATTTCTAGGGTCCTCTCTAGAAAAGAGACCTATTCCATATCCCTCCATATAGATTTCAAGTGCAAGCACCTACACTTTGGTAAATTGTATACTCAACCACATATATTCTCTATTGAGCTCTTGTCCACATAAATATGAGAAAAACCACAATACATCAAGCAAGATCTTTAGAGATAAGAAGACAATGGATATCAAACCGTAGGAGTATGTGAAGGTATAAATTTCTTTATTTGATGTTGGCATGATCTAGGTTCTCTATTGTATTTAAGTTGGATTTGATAAAGAACTAGGTTTAGTGGTTGAATCTCATAGGCTTTATGATAATTTTAGTTTCCAATTTCAACATAACATTTTGGCACTCCTGGTGAGACCCTAGTCCTTATTTTCTAACATCTTAGTGTTGTTTTAATATTTTAAGGTTTGCAGGTATGCAATTTACAATGATTTTTCAGGAAATTTCGCATTTGTGGCAGTTTCTATTGCATCTAACTCTACAATTCTATCAGACTATTTTATTTTCTAATTCATCTTTGTAGGTTTGTAACACATTTTTGTAGTTTTTTGACACAATTTTGTTAGTTAAAGTAATGTTTAGGCTTTTTCAAAGTTTTAAGGTTTTTTGCAAGTTTTTATTTTTGCCACATTTTTGTAAATTTTTAATGTATTTTTGGTAGCTTCTAATGCATTTTTGCTAAGTCTCGTTGCATTTTTGGCTCTTTTAGGGTTTTTAGTTTTCTATTTTTTTTTTGCATCTTTGGTCTATTCTGGTGCGTTTATGGTTGATCCTACTACATTTTTGTTTTTGTTAATTTTAGGCACTTTGTCTACTAACATGTTTTGTTTAGGTTCTGTTGCATCTACGACTATTTCTGCCACATTTCTAGTTCTGTCAAATTTTTGAGTTTTGGGTTTCTGACACATTTTTGTCAAATTTTTTCATGTCTATGGTTCTTCCTAACAGATTTAGGGTTTTGTTATTTTTCATATTTCTACTAAATTTTGATGTGTATGTGGTCTATTTTTCTATGTTTGTGTTCTATGGGTTGGCTAAGGCTTGAAACATACAAACTCAATTGTAGAAGGCTCCTTTGCTTTAATTTTATGTGCTAATCTTTTTGGTTGTAGGTTGGGGTAATTTTAAAAACTACTAATGCATTTGTTCTTGCAGAGGTAACATAAGAGAGTGCATGTTTTTTTAATAGATTAGGAAACACTTCCTTTTGGTACTTTTAAAAAGATAATTTGTTTGAAATGTTTGGTGCACTTGCACAATCTGTTGTAGAACCCTAGGTGTTTAGTGAAAGTATCCTCTCCCCTTACCTTCATGGATCTTGGATGTAAGAGAAACCATTGAGTATCTCTTTTTATTTTTAGCGAGCTTACCTTGGTGGGAAACAATACTCACCCCAAGAGCGACTCAAGGGATACTTTCCTTTGGTTTTCTATAGAAATAAGGATTTATACGAAAGTCAAAATCCCATTGATATTAGCCTTTTTTATACTTGTCAATCTAAAAAAGGTTTTATACTCTATGTAAGGTTGGTTTGGACACTCACAAGGTGTCAGTAACAATAAATTATGACTAAAAACTTTAGTAGTGGCCCACCCAATTTTTGATCAAACATCATAGTAATTTCAGTGCAAGGACATAGATGGTTTTTCCCCCAGGATACTCACCACATGGCTCCCTTGAGATGAGATATAAATCCCAAGCTTAGCATAAGCTACTTGTCACTTTCTGGGGAGAGGGTCATTGGGTCATCCTTCTAGTCCAGGAGGCCCCTGCCCATCCTCTCTCAAAAAGACAAAATAGTGTATACACTCATTTAGGTATCTACATTTGATTCGACAAAGATTACAAGTTGTAGAATAGAAATACTACCATGCGACCTTGACCTTAAGGCCAGGAAGTGTTTGAAGTGTATTTGTTTATATTAAAGACCCATGGAAATTAATCTAATCTTGGTCTATATAACATACACATTACGCTCACATTTTGACAAAACACTTTCAGACATTGTGTCTTCTTGCCACAAAACATCAACATTCAGATTTGGTCACATTTCACAACTTCAAAGTTTTGGTCATTTGTATTCATTTCTAGCATGTTTTTGATACTTCCTGCCATGTTTTTGTGAACTTTAGGTGCATATAAAGACACGGACATTGAACAACATTTGAGACTGAGAAAACACATTTGTAATAATTCTTATTGCATTTATGCAACATCTTGATGCATTTATGAGAAACTATATTGTGTATTTGGACAAGTTTCAAAATAAAATTGCAACTCTGAAAACACATTTTTAGACTCTGCTACTGTGTATTTGAAGCATTCTGATGCATGTGTGGATCTATTATTGTGTCTATGGTTTTTGAGATTCAAATAGCTTTTAAGGCTGATTCCATAGGATTCCTTTTAGTCAACCATCATCTTTTCACAACTTTCCATCTATTTTCAAACCTTCACTTACACTTTCCAACTAGAGTCAAAGAGTTATTTTTTGTGTCCTCATAATTATCTTGCAAACACATCATAGACATTGCTAAGTGGTTCTCACATTAGATTTATCATCTTGGGTACCATTTTAACATATTTAACATAATAAGTTAAGGTCAACTTACCTATTGGAACTTTTCATCTCTTAGGAAGTCACACCTTGCTTATATTATCATATCAACCTTGGAAGAGCATCTTAGGATATTGGAAGACAACTATAGATTCTTTTCCACTACCATAATTATCTTGCTTTTCATAATCACATCTTATCATTTCTTCCACATTCCATCTTAGCCAAAATATTTTCATGATTGAAACCCAATCTCAAAGGTCTAGAAAACAAGCTGAAGAAGCTCAAGGATATAAAAAAATGGACTCGTATGTGTTCTAATCCTTGACCTTTTGAGAATCTACACAATGTTTAAGATTTTGATAACGAGTCTTTCAAAATTGAAGAAATTCAAGATCACATGTCCGACATAAGATTTAGTAAATTGCTTGACACAATTTTGAAGAGAGATCCACGAAGGTATTTATACATATTGCTTGAAGATGGAGCAAGATTACCCCATGACTTTGATGTTGCACAAATCTCAGAAGTAGATTCAAATCAATCTAATGGTAATAATGATGGATGTAGATGTGAGGGTATCCCTGTGTCTGAGTCACCTTCATCCCTTTTTCAAAAACTCGACATACCTAATGCACATAATCATGCGAACTATGCTAGACAAACCTACGAAAAAACCCCATGCGTACAATTTTCTTGGCCAAAGGAATACCAATGCATACACATAACAACAAGATGATACTCAAGATCCTAATCATGATAATGCATATGATAGAAGATCATGTGTTAGATTTAATGACCATAGCCAAGATCACACTTATAATACAAATTATACACATGGTGAGGATACTTACACTCATCCAAGGCCTAGTGCACCTAATCAAAATCACATGCATGGGAGATCATACAAAAATTACATCCCTCCACCTCCACCTCCACCACTTGAAGATGCATACAATCTGATGCATGCAAAAGGGGACACATGACAAAAACACAAGCTCACATGTTAATAAGTTAGTTCCAACAAAAAACCAACACAAATGAACTAAAATCCTTCACATACATATCAAAAGAGATAAAAGCATACAAAGAAGCATAAACAATGAAATAGGAGTAAGAAGACTCCCTAATATGCTCCCATGATGCTTGATGGCTCTCCCTTGTTCTTCTCCTTTCCAAGATCCAAATGTGTGAGTGTAGCTCTCAGCTTTAGCACTAACTATGGATGCCAAATGGAGATTCAAATGGTTGAATATGATAAACTTCCTATTGCTATGCAAATTCTATAATTAGATTGCAATGAGAAAATCTCTATGATAATGAAGTATAATAGCTGTAGACACCTAAAATTGTCATGTCTAATTAAATAAATATTTTATTTATTTAATTATCTAAGCCTAATTCTTCTATTAATTAAATAAATCTTTATTTATTTAATTAATTCATTTATCCTCTTCTAGCCTTATTTCTCATTTAAATAAATACATTTATTTATTTAAATTATTCCTTTCCTAAAATTAAATAAATATTTTATTTATTTAATTGTCCTACTTCTTCTATTAATTAAATAAATCTTTATTTATTTAATTAGTTCATTATCTTTTTCTACACATGACACATGTCATTCATCTCTTAATTCCTACACTACCTACCTCTTTCATTATTTTGGTATTTCTTATACCTACCCTCTAATCCTAGCCGACCTCTCTTTTTACACCTCTCAATCTTAACCCTCCATTTCTTATTGTGTCTTCTATTTAAGGAGATGCTTTCTTCATTGTCAAACCCTAATCAAGCATTCTAAGGAAGAACCCTAACTACTTGATCACTTGGCTACACTACGATCCTACTTGCAACCACATTCCGTTCTTTGTTGAGCTCTTGTGCATACAAAAATCTGAGAGCAAGCATATCAAACAAGATCAATGGAGATAGGAAGAATGGAGATCAAAACCCTATTGGACATGTGATGGTATAATCTTTGTGATTTTGAGTTATTTGCATTGTCTTAGGTTATCTTCATATGTTATGGTGGATCTTTGTTCATTGTTAGGCTAGGGTTTCGTGGTTGAATCCATTTTAGTCTTTCAATATTGTTGTTTATTGCGATCCATTTTCACCATATACATTTTGGCACGCCCGGTGGGACTCTTGTCCCTTTGCATTTAACATTTTTGTTGCAGATTTCGCATTTTTGAAGTTGCAGATCGGACGATTTCGACGACATTTTAGGTTTTTTCCGCGTCTGCGAGTGTTCGGATCGCGTTTCTGTATTTCAGAGGCGTCTGCGATATCTTGGATCGCGTCTGTGTTTCTGTCATTTTCTATTTTTGCAGGTTTCCGAAAGTCGCGTCTGTGATTCCGAATCGCGTCTGTGCATCATCTTCTCGCGTCTGTAGAATAAAGAGGCGTCTATGTTCTGAGATCGCGTCTGTGAATCACATAATCGCGTCTGTGTCGGCAAGACGCGTCTGTGTCTGGTATAACCGCGTCTGTGCATTCTGTTTTGCAAATTTTTCAAGTTTTTCGATTCGGGTTTTTGGATTTTGTATCTAGGGTTTCAGATCTGGTTTATTTTCGGCTAACCTTTGCAGATCTAGCTAACCTGGTTTGTGCAGCTTGCTTTGGAGGCAAATACGTTTTTGTTGAAGGCCCCTTTTCACAAAGTCTTTTTGGGTTTTCTAAAATTTACCTAACTTGTGTGCTTGCAGGAAGGGGTTATCATTTGAAACAACCCAAACTACTAACAATTTTGTTGCAGGGCCTTGGCTAGGGTTTTGTAATTTTTATTATGTGCCTTGTTTCATAGTTTAGCAAACACTTCAATTGGTGCATTAAAATTGAATCATTGTCTTTTGTGTCTTGAGCAATAGGCTCTTTTTGTTTACTCTTTAGAGGGCCTGTCTTCCCGTGTGGTCATTAGGACTACTAGTGAGAAGAGAACGACCCAAGTGGTAGCAAAAGAAAAGCCATCTTCTTCCAAGCCACTATAATCAAATGTATTCATGGTGAAAACTATGAATAACGTGTGCTGATTAGTTCATACCGACACTATGTCTCCCCATAAACCCGTTTGATCAAATTTATTTGATCATTTGTAGGGCGTAACCCCTACCGGCTGGGAGCCTTCTGTATTTACAGAGCTGAAAGTGCCGCATGTATGGCCACACAAGCGGATGCCCTTACTAGCACCTCTTTGTTTTAGATGCCCAAATCCTTCTAGTTGTTGAGGCAGGAGGTCGGACCTCTGGTAGCGGCCCACACACATACGGTTCTTAGTAGAGATACAAAGTTCGCCATGGGGAGTTTTCATGGGGACTGATGCTTGGCTGACCTGAGAAGTGAGTGCCGAGGGTGGAGCCAGTGAGGTCAAGCATCTAAGTATCCGCTCTGAATAGCGTAGCCTTGGGGGTAAAACCCCATGTGGGATCAACAATTATTGTCCTGGCCAGCCATAAGAATTGTGCTTGACTTATGATAAACATTCAAACACTCAAAGACAAAACAGCAAAACATTGTGTCTTTTGTGTCTTCAAGTGTATGCAAAAAAACTTTTTACATCAAACAAACACACTTTTTGGAGTCTAAACAGTCTGCAAACATTGGGTCATCAACACTGTGTCCTCTTGTCACGAAAAATAGTCGAAAAATCAGATTTGGTCACAGCAAAACAAATTCACAGATAGGAAAGATTGCACTAAGGTTACAGAAACGCGTCTGTGTCTGTTCAAACCGCGTCTGTGTCGGATAAACGCGTCTGTGAAGTACAGAATAGCGTCTGTGTTTTTATCAGCGTCTGTGTCGAACAGAGACACGTCTGTGTCTGGAAATCGCGTCTGTGAAGTATACAGGCGCGTCTGTGTCCATAATTGCAAAAAACTGTTACAGTCCCGGCAAACATCAACAGGAAAATCTCAGAATCGCGTCTGCATCAAACAGAGTAGCGTCTGTGTCTTAAAACCGCGTCTGTGAAGTATACAGAGGCGTCTGTGTCAGGATTTTAAAAGTTTAACAGTCAAGCAAACAAAGAAATCAGTTTCGGCATACTTGAGCTTCCTAGGTTGTCTCTTCAGATTTCATCTAGCATTCAGCCTGTTCTAAGGTCTTACACAGTCCATCATTGCTTCACATCTCATTTTACAATCATACTTGTCTAAACTTGAGTCAAAAAGTCACTTGCTTGTCCTCATCATACTTTGTCAACACACTACTACACTTTGCTAAGTGGTCCCTCATCAAGGTTTCTTACCTTTGGGTCTCATTTGGTCTTACTTAGAGTCAAGGTTAGCTTACCTCATCAAGAGAAACTATCCTCTCTTTGGAAGTCACACCTACTCTACTACATACATATTTGGTCTTACACTTTGGACATTGCAAGTAAACTTCAGATTCATTTACATTCCATACAACTCTTGGTCTTACATACTCTTGTCATTTTCGTCTAAGTCTCTCACATATTGGTCTAACACATAGTTCATGGTTGAAACCCGTCTTCAAAAATCTAGGAGAAAAGCTAAAGAAGCTCAAGGGTCCGTAAACATGAGTTCTTATGAGTATGACAATGATGTCTTCTACAATCCTGAGCACACTACATTACCAGACATGAATGTTTATAGACACAATCCAAATGTGGAAAGCGCAAACGCTATACACAACGCTACACACAATGATAATGTGGACAATTCTTCAATACTATCAGCAGACATACAAGAGTCTATAATGGATCCTCAATTCAATAGATTGGTTGAAGAGATAATGAGGAGAGATCGTCAATATTTCCTAAACATGATGGCACAAAGTGGAGCTAAAATACCACATGATTTTGACTTATCTCAACTTATGGAAAGTAAACCTTCACAACAAACTCAACCAAATAGTGGAGGACTAAATAATATGATGCCGGAGTCACCATCAGTTTTGCTTCAGAAACCAGCAATCCCACATACACAAGCTCAAATGCATGATACTTACACTCAAATACCATCATGGAGGCCTTATGCTCAAACACATGCTCAAGATATGGGTCAACCAAGACAAATGGATACTCAAGGACTTCCTCAAAATTTTGACACAAGGAGACCTCATGCCAAAATTGGGGGCAACACAATGGAAAATGAAAGGCCTATTGAATATGGTTTATATACACAAAACAGATATGGGGTCCCTCAACAAGAAGTTATGCCAAGTGCTCCATACATATCGCAACAATATAGACCTCCATATGGACATGTCTACGATCAGTATCATCCATATATGCAACAAGCTCCTCCTCAAATGGGTATTTCAAACATGGGATATGCTACAAGAAATCCATCTCCTCCCAAAAATAATTTGGAGCAACAAATTAGAGATCTACAAAAGAAAGTGGAAGACATGGGCACATCAAAACCCACATATACTATGAGAGATATATGCCCTTATCCCTTTGATAAGAGCATTCCAATGCCTCCATTTCCTCCACACTTTGCAACGCCGAAATTTGACAAATATAGAGGGAGAGGAGACCCCAAGGCACATATAAGACAATTCTTCACAGCTTGCATTGAGGTAGCCGCAGAAGAAACATACTTAATGAGGTTGTTCCCACAGAGCTTAGGAGATCAAGCGATGGAATGGTTTTCTCAATTACCTCCCGGTATTAAGTCATGGGGCGACTTAGCAGAGGCATTCATTCAGCATTTCTCTTACAACATTGAAACAGATGTCTCAGTTACTACCTTGTGCAATACGAAACAAAAAGAAGGAGAATCCTTTGCGTCATTTTTACAAAGATGGAGAAACCTAGCTAGCAGATGCTCTTGTGAGATCCCGCAAAAACAAATGGTAGAGATGTTCACACAAAATGTTAACAAGGCTATTGGCTATGATCTCAGAAAAGCTTGTTTGTCTACATTCAAGGATGTCATTGAAAAGGGCCTAGCAACAGAAAAGGTCTTAATTGAACAAGGAGTTATCAAACTATTCAAAGAAAACAAAGAGGACTTTAAGGAAAAGGACAAACCAAAATTTTGGAACAAGAACAAGAACACAGTTAATGATGGTGTTGTTGATGCCAACACAGTGAGACCAAAGTTCGTCTTTTCTGGATCAAGTTCTACCAACAATCAAGTGAACAATCAAACGGCTGCTAAACCACGAAGGAAATATACTCCATTGGGAGAACCACTCGAATCAGTATTCAAAAAGCTTGTAGCAAACAAAGTGATCACGATCCCAGATTTTCCTCCATATGAACCAAAGGTAAAACCGAATTGGTGGAATGATGATGAATTTTGCGAATTTCATAAGAGCAAGGGTCATAAGACAAGTAATTGCCATCGATTGAAAAACATTGTACAAGATCTCATTGACAGAGGAGATATTGAGATTGAGGGACATTCATCTAACCAAGAACATGAGGTGTTTAAGGAACCATTCCCAAAACATGACAGAGGAAAAGGCAAAGTCACAGATGATCAAGCCAATTACACCAGAGCATCTTACAATTATGATTCCACTATTAATCACATCTCAATGGACAATCATATCTCTACCATTACTATCAAAAATAAAAATCCTGAGAATCCTTCTCAAAGACCTAAAATTGTACTAAAGGGTGTAGGATCTTCGTCCACATCTACCTCTGAATGTCATGTTACAACCCGTCGAGGTAAGATCACATTGCCAGGTACCTCTACTAAGAATACCAATCTTTCGTCAACTAAGCCTGAGTACGACCTTGTAGAGCAATTAGGGAAAACACCCGCACTCATCTCTATTCTTGAGCTCTTATGTATATCTCCTGCACATAAAGCTGTCCTTGACAAAACCTTGAGAGATACTGCTGTCCCTACTGATCTAAACGTGGACCAGTTTCAAGCCATGGTGGGATACTTATCCGTTCCACACTCCCTCACATTCACAGAAGCCGATGACACCTCCATAAGTCAGCCTCATAATGCACCTCTACATATTGAAGCCTTCATACATAAACACCGAATAAAACGAGTCCTGATAGATGGAGGAGCAGGTCTTAATATTTGTACATTGAGCACCATCAGACAATTGGGATATTCTGACAAAGCTGTGAATGCTACAAACCAAATCACCATTAAGGCTTATGATGATGAAGAGCGTTCGTCCAAGGGCACGGTCATCTTACCACTAAGAATAGGGCCAGTCACAAAGGACGTGGTTTGTCAAGTCCTGGATCTAGACCTCACGTATAACATATTGCTAGGACGCCCGTGGATTCATGAAATGAGAGCAGTCCCATCAACATACCATCAGTGCATTAAGTTTCCTCACAATGGAGTCGAGGTAACGGTCAATGGTGATCCAAATCCCTTCATATATTGCAATAACTTGAGATCACATACTGAGACTATCATTCCTAGCAATCGTGAGGCTACTCCTTCTTCAGCATATATTGATCCTGAATCATTAAAGCCCTCGACATCCAAACAAGGTGAACTTAGAGCCAAGTTTCAAGACAAAGGCATGGGAGAATACACTCTGAACCAAACAATGTTCTTACGACAAGTCATGAACTCCCCTAAGGAATACGGGAGGCCACATCCTAATAAGCAAATCTCCATCATGCTACTCAAATGGGATCCTACTGTCTTTCAAAAATGGGGCGAACTAGAGGAAGAAAGTTTATATAAAATGCTATACAAGGACGCTGAAGGTGATGCACATGATCAAATTATAATACCCTGTGAGAACTATGGCAAAGGTTTCAAAATTCTACAAAGATTTGGGTATGATGGAAAGAGTCCTCTCGGACTACGCAAAGAAGGTGTCATGGAGCCTTTACAACCCGAGCTAACTACAAGAAGGGAACGCTCCAAGGGGCTTGGTTTTCTAAATCCCAAGATTCACAACAAAAGAACAAAACAGATATGGCGAGTCAAAGTGGCTGAAGTCCAACAAGAGAATAATTATTCCACAGACTCCAATGAGTGGGAATGGGGTTCAGACAAATCCTCCAGCGACTATGAGCTCAATGAGACATTTAGAGAGCCAGATGAACCTACAGAGGAGGAGGAGTTTTACAAGAAATTCAGAGTCGGTCAAGAACCGACCCATAAGGATCCCGCACAAGCTTCGTTTCAAGGCCCTAGGTCAGGATCACATAGGATGAGGACACCTGTCCCTGAGGGTGCTACTAGTGATGATAATTTGGGCTCACTCACGATCAAAACTGATGAGGAAAGTGCCATTGATGACCTCGATGACTATCTTGACATACCTGAATATAACCACATCTTCACTATTAGCCTTGCGGACTCTAAAAACACTAAAGACCTTCCCCTCGTTCACCCCCAACTCATTGACTGGGATCAGGATGGACCACCACAGCTTGATACATTTCAAAATGACAAAGCTATTGTTGATTATCTTGGCATTCGTGATGATCTTCCTCTTGGAGACCATAAAGCAGGATACGCCATAGAGATTAATAACATGGCATACTTTGGTGAGGGTGTCGGGCCTTCTAGTCGCAAAAATGTGAAAATAAAAACAAAACAAGGGTCTTATGGCGAAAACCACACTGTGGCGCTATCTGACTCTAAAAAAGTAAAAAGAAAGGATGTATCTGAGGGTGAAAACCTCTCTGAGGTGCCCGAAGATGGAAGGCTTGACATTCTCCCAGCATCATACGAGGAAAAATCATCCATGTTGGTAGAGGAGACTATAAAAACAAACATTGGTACAGCAGAGGTTCCACACAACATATTTTTGGCTCAATCATTGACAGAGGCCGAGAAAGCAAGGTTCATAAGCTTCTTTAAGGAATGACAAATCAACTTCTCATGGTCTTATGCTGATATGCCTGGACTAGACCCGGATTTAGTAATGCATCATTTAACAGTCAAACCGGGGGCAAAACCAGTAAAGCAGAAATTGAGGAAAATGCATGCACAGGTGGCATTGCTAGTCAAGGCAAAACTGGAGAAATTACTAGATGTCGGATTCATACGCCCAATTGATTATCCTGAATGGATTTCCAATTTAGTACCTGTCAGCAAACCAGATCGCAGCATCCGAATATGTACAGACTTCAGGGATATCAACAAGGCTTGTCCGAAGGACGATTTCCCATTACCAAACATTGATTTAATTGTTGATCTCACAGCAGGCCATGAGATGTTATCTTTAATGGATGGATTTTCTGGATATAATCAGATCAGGATTGCACCTGAGGACCAACATAAAACATCATTCACTTGTCCATGGGGAACCTTCTGCTGGAATGTCATGCCCTTTGGGCTGAAAAATGCAGGTGCCACGTATCAACGAGCTATGACTACTATCTTCCATGATCTCATGCATATAACGGTGGAAGATTATGTTGACGACCTTTTGGTTAAATCAATAGATAGAAATACACACTTGGACATACTTTCAGTTTCTTTTGATAGGCTGGAAAAATACAAGGTAAGATTAAACCCAAAGAAATGTGTCTTTGGAGTAACCTCCGGGAAGCTCCTAGGATTCATTGTGTCTAAAAGAGGAATAGAAGCTGATCCAGCAAAAGTCAAGGCTATCTTGGACATGCCGCCACCCAAGAATATCAGTCAACTTCGATCTTTACAAGGGAGACTCCAGTCCATACGAAGATTCATAGCACAACTTGCAGATAAGTGCAATCCTTTCCAGCACCTGCTACACAAAAACATTAAGTTCAAATGGGATGAGAACTGTCAATAGGCTTTTCAGGCACTCAAAGACTATCTTTTGAACCCGCCAGTTTTGATGCCACCAATTCAAGATCAACCATTGTTACTTTACATATCAGCTACTCCAACAGCACTGGGGGCACTCCTAGCATAGCAAATACCTGACGGAAAGGAAAAAGCGGTCTACTATATCAGTCGCACATTGGTGGGATATGAGCTAAACTACACTCCAATTGAGCGTGCATGTCTCGCTGTGGTCTTCGCTTCACAAAAATTACGACATTATATGCTCACTCACAAGACTAAGCTGATTGCCAGAATTGATCCACTAAAATATCTTCTCAACAAAGCTACACTTACCGGGCGGCTGGCCAAGTGGGTAATGATTTTGAGTGAATTCGACATTGAATACGTGGACAGAAAAGCAATCAAAGGACAAGCCATCGCAGATCAACTGGCAGATGCTCCCATGATAGATGATGTTCCTCTACAGTCAGAATTTCCAGATGAGTCTATTCTAACAATATCACCTGCAAAGCCATGGCAAATATACTTTGATGGCTCATACACACAGCACGGGGCAGGAGCGGGTATACTCTTTATAACTCCCCAAGGCGATTCTATACCAAAGTCATACCGCTTATCATTTCCTTGCACCAACAATATAGCGGAATACGAGGCATTAACAACGGGGCTAAGAATTGCAGTTCAGTGGAAGATCTAGGAACTTCGTGTTTTTGGCGATTCTCAACTTGTCATCCGTCAAGCAACTGATGATTATCAAACAAAAGATGAAAAGCTAATGCCTTACAAACAACTGGTAGATGATCTGAAACAGCACTTTGCAAAGATAGAGTTTGATCAGATACCAAGAGAACAGAATCGTGCTGCTGATGCCATGGCTACAATTGCTTCGCTCATTGATTTACCGCAAAATGAGACTCGCTATGAGTTCCTGGTTGACAACTTGCTGATTCCGTCATATGAGATCACTCCTACGGAAATGATATGTGTTGTTGGTCCTGAATCCCAGTTATATGGTTCCATATTCACATACCTTCGCGACAATATCTTACCTCCCGATTTATCGAACAACCAACGCCGCACTTTCATTCGCCAATCCTCCCGATACGTTATCCTAGCTGATATCCTATACCGACGAGGTCTAGATGGCACCCTCCTTAGATGTTTAGAGAGTGACGAAGCTCAGATTGCGTTACGAGAAGTACACAAAGGGATATGTGGTCCGCATACTAGTGGTCCTACCTTGGCCAAGAAACTCATCAGGACTAGATACTACTGGCCTACTATGGAAAAAGATGCATATCAGTTTGTCAAGAAGTGTAAGTAGTGTCAAATTCATGGAGACCTCATACATGCACCAGCACAAGAACTACAACCACTTGCATCTCCTTGGCCCTTTTGTCAGTGGGGACTCGATCTCATAGGCAAGATTCACCCTCCTTCTTCCAATGGACATAAATTCATTATCACAGCCACAGAGTATTTCACAAAGTGGATTGAAGCCGTGCCTCTCACGCAAGTTACTGGGAAACAAATCGCTACTTTCATCCTGAACTACATCATTTGCCGATACGGGATTCCTACTTCCATTATCACTGATAACGGGCGTCCTTTCAAGAACCAGGATGTTCGTGAACTCTGTGAGCGCTTCCATATCTTTCATCGTTTCTCCACACCATACTACCCCCAAGGTAATGGCCAAGCTGAGGCGTCTAATAAAACAATTCTCAAAATCCTTAAAAAGACAGTCGACGACGCTGGCCGTAACTGGCATATCCAACTCAATCCTTCACTTTGGGCCTACCGCACCAGTGTCCGCACACCTACAGGAGCTACACCCTACTCACTTGTCTACGGTGCTAAAGCCATCTTGCCTATTGAGGTCGAGTTACCTTCTTTACGAGTCTCCTTGAGAAACATAATCAACGACGAAGACTACAGGGTCTCCCGCTTACAAGAACTAGAATTGCTGGAGGAACGACGACACACTGCTTTTAATCATCTCAAGGCTTACCAACAAAGGATGAGTCGCAGTTACAATCACAAGGTCAAGCCTCGCACATTTGAGGTAGGTGACTTAGTCCTCAGAGAGAACCCCAAGAATCAACAAGATAGAGAAAAGAATGGCAAATTTGAACCTAACTGGCTTGGTCCTTACATCATCACAGCAACATATGGATCTGGGGCATATCAGCTCTCAACTACAGAAGGTGAACCCTTGGAGGATCCTATCAACAGCATGCACCTTCGCAGGTTCTACACATAAGCTCTTTGGAATGTCCTAATTCAAAAATACAAAAAAAAAATCATAAAACAAAAAAATCATTACTTGGTGAAAACCTGGCAAACAGGCGCCTTGTGACAACAAAAAAATTGAAAAATTGAAAAAAGTAAAGAGAAATAATTTCGTCCAACGGTGAAAACCACTTCTGTGGCGCCCTGGGCAAGTACCATGGTGAAAACTGGGTCACCAGCGCCATGCGTAGGGACTTTGCTCCTCCCTCCTTCAGGATTCTCTTTCATCTTTTCACTTCGCACACACTCACAACTTATTCGCTCACAATAAACTTACCCATTCCCATCATGGCTTGTTATTGATCTACCCAAGATTGGTTAGCCATTCATAATAAACCTCCCTTTTCACTCCCTTTCCATCCATAACAAATCAGACCCTATCTGTGACTAAGGCAAAATCCTACGTCTAGTAATGGGTGTGGAACTGAGAACATCACATGCTTCGAGGAGTACAGTTTCTTTCAGCTTTCTTCAGTCAATCCGCACACAATCCGCAATAAAGCAGCATTTGCATCACCAGATCCGCAATACAGTTCCATCTTCTCCACAATAAAGTATCAGTTTCATGGATTCAGTCAGTTTCAGATGAGACACAGTAGCAACAATGAGCTTCAACAAAATCAAATCTTTCAACAGACTCAGACAACATATGGTTCAGTGCTATCTATCCTTTTTGTGAAAGTGAACATTGTGACCACAATCGAATAAGACTTAAACAAGTGACAAGAGACACTAAACTTGAGGACTACAGTGGATGTTGGTGTCGATTCTTGGTTTTCTTTTGATTTTATCTTTTTGGTGACATGTCTTTTAGCTTTTCAAGGATGTCTTTGACTAGAGATTCTATCTCCAGGATGTCTTTGACCAGAAAGGCGAGGATAGGGTATCGTCACCTATTTGCATTTGCTGTCTGTGGATTGTCTCTTAGTAATGCTATGACTTGTCCAAGGATATGAGGACACTGTGAGTCTAGTGTGAACTGGGGCATTCCTTGTTTGTGACTGTCTTATCTCCATGCAAACAGGTACAATGACTTTCCGGGTCGAACATATGCCTCGATTGTCATAACCTATTTTGCCATAATAAAGCTCAATGATGATAACGCACAACAAGCTCTTTCACGTTCATATCTTCTGTCTTCCATCCCCCTTTCTTGATTGACTTCCATTGTTCTTCTCAAGTCCGCGTAGCCCGCTATCACATGACTGAGTATAATGACACACCAAAAACATTTGCATTTCATATAGTTGCACCTGCATCACCACATATAAGCATTTCACACATACATGTAGATATCACAATTGCATCACATCCTGCATACAACACATGTTAGCACAATTTACATTTGCATTATCATATTCATTTGCATCACATACATTCACATTTGCATCATACATAACATATAAAACATAAAAGAACAAAAATATATTGCATTGCATCATATTTGCATCCATATCATAAAACATGTATCACATAAGAACATCTCATCACATAGGTACACATGCATATAGCTGCCGCAAAATGAATCATCTCATATATATAATCAAATGTGTCATAATACAATGATGTCAAAAGAATCATATGGCTACAAAAGAATCACCTGCAGGTGTCTACAATACAATAATGGTACATATACTGATACAATGGGAGCCCACTATAGCTATGAGGAACTCCCTCCCTCGGAGCCGCCTCGCCTCGACGGAGTCTGAGCTATAGATGGACCCGCCCTAGGATCCCCCTGTCTCTCTAGTGGTGGTGGAGGCCCCATGACTCCACCGCTGGATGCCTGTCTCCTGCGACTCCCTCCCGTAGCCGTCGCTGTGCGCGATGATCTCTGGAAGCTCCTAGCCCGCTGATCCGTTGGCACGACTGCATAGTATAGATCCCTCCAGTAGGCGATCTCCTCTCCGGCTCGCAAAACATATGCGTAGCCTGCTCCTGCATCCTCTGCTGCCCGCCTCCCTGCCCTCAGAGCTGTCTCGGCCTCTGTGTATCGCTGGATGGCCTGATCCCTCTCCCGCTCTGTATCTCGGACCCTGATCCTGAGGTGGTTCCTCTCTCGAACCAAATCCTCAATCTCATCTGCTTGGCCCTGGCAGATCTCCCGCAGCCTCACCACCTCATCCTCCTTAGAGTCTCCGCTCTCCGTCCCTGCCTGTGGCTCCTCCTCTACAGGTGCCTGTCCCTGTGCCTCTGCCTGCACCTGTCCCTGTGCCTGTATAGGTACCTGTGGCTGTACCTGTCTCTGTCCCTCTGGCTGCACCTGTCTATGTCCCTCTCTAGGACCCTGTGCTGCTGGCACCTGTAGGGGCAGTCCACCCCGTCCTCTCACCACTGGAGCTGCTCTCTCCTGTCCTCCCTCCCTCCGAGGTGCTACCCGTTTCTCTCCCACCACTCCCCTCCGCCTCCGCCAGCCCCTACCTCCATCCCCTCCTCCATCATCATCATCTCCTCCACCCTCTCCATCTAGTGGCTCCGCCGGATCTGTCAATCTGGAAAATGGATGCTCTGCCCAATATGCAGAGTACTCGGCGTCCATCCCTGCATCATCTACCTCTGGCCACATGTCCCATGGCATCGGCATCATCTCAGCTAACTGCATCACTGCCTGATCATATGATAGCAGTGGGCCAAACTGCACCTGATCTCTGACCGTACGGGCATACATGCCCGAGCCTCGTGGCATCCGCTGAATCCGCCCAAACTGCCTGCATACCCGGTCCACCAGCTGTCTCTCTAATATATAGGGCGTCCGCCCAATCAGGTACCTGCTCCTGAAGGTGTAGGGCAGCTCCAATGCATCGTCCTCCCACTCCTCGCACCCCAGGTACGGCCTCCAGATCACCATGTCAATATCATCAATAACTCTCCTCCAGTGCTCCAATCTCCCAATCCGAGGCTGGGATGTAATCATGGCATACAAATGAACAAAACTCTGTCCCTGTCCTCTGCCTCTGAAATGAATCGGCCTCGTCACTGGCAGATGCTCGTAAGCCCAAACCTGCAATAGTGTCACCCCGCAGCCCAAACCCACTGATCCGTGGTATACAAACTGATGCAGCTCATAATACAAATGTGCTAGGACACATGGCCCCCACGCATACCTCGTGTGCTCTGCCATCAGCGTCTCCAAGGCCCCTCCCAAGCCCACTGCCAATCCTCGTGTGGCCCTGTCTGGACACAGATATCCACTGATAACTCCCCCAACAACTGCCGGCAATGCTAATCCTGTGGCAGTCATGGTGTCCCAGGCTACATGACCTGCTCGCATCTCCAACTCAGGATCCTGAAAAACCCGTCTCAATGCCTCCCTGTCACCGTCACGGTCATAGGGAATCAACTCTCCATCAATGGGAACATGCAGAATCCTATATACATCCTCCAATGTCACTGTCATCTCACCCATCGGCAGGTGAAACATGCATGTCTCTGAGTGCCATCTCTCGGCCAACGCAGTCAGCAACCCCATGTTTGCCCGAAACTCGGGCACATAGAGCATATGTGTGAGACCCATCTCCTCAATGGAAATCATGTCCTGAATCGACAACTCTGGTCGCAGTCTCTGAGTCGACGGGAATCTCTCCCGTGACTCCAACATCGGCAAATACTCCTGCAGTCACACAATCAATCTTGTCAGTTATCGTGGCATTCACTGTTTATCACAAAATGCTACTTGCTACCTAAATGCATATGGCTATCTACCCTAGTGACACTCACTGTTCATCACAAAGTGTTGCTATCTATCCTAGTAGTGCTCCCTGTTCATCACAAAGTACTACGTGTATGACATTCCCTATTCATCACAAAGTGTCACTCACATTCGCACTCCCTGTTCATCATAAAGTGCTGCCTATCCTGGTGCTCCCTGTTCATCACAAAGTGCCTTGATCTATCCTAATCTTCCTAGAGGACCTGCTTGAGTGTATCCTCTCAGCAGCTTATCCAATCGACAGCGTATGTTCATCACAGAACTGCCGATTTGACCTAAAGGACTAGAACCATGCATTTAAACACACAAATGCACTTTTACAACACACACGCGCTTTTAACTCCTAAACGCGCTTACAGACTGCACAAACGCGCTTCTGCAACACAGACGCGTTTTCTGAACACAAACGTGCATATGCCAGACACAAACGCAACCAGGGAACACAGACGTCCCTACATGACATAAATGACGCGCCTGGCGCTGACACAGACGCGTTTGCGCATTTTTGCACTTTTAAACTATCCTATTTCTAGCGCATTTATTGCTCCTAAACATGCATTTATGACAAAACTCGAAATGCATGAAAGTACGAGGAGGTTTTCGGGTACTTACCGGCTCTCCTGCATTGGCTGGTCGCTGGAATCGGCGGACACGATCGAATCTATGAATGAATGCCATCGCCGCTGACTGCTGCTGCTCTTTTCTCGCTCTGCACTGTGATCTTCTATGGGTGTGGATGACAATGAGGATGTCTTTTGCCCGTGGCCTATCTTATAGCCTAGCCTAGCCCTCGCCTGCATTTTCCCGCGTCAGTCTTCTTTCTTATCCTGTGACTCTGTCACTCTATTCGTTCAACCCATTCTATCCCATCTTTCTTATCGAGAGATTGTCTGCAATCTTTTCAGACATTTTCATCCAATCTCTCGAGGGGGCATATTATTCCCATCCTGGGGCATCTCTGTATCAGTTCATCTTATCTTCTTTGAAACAACGCGACAAGCCGCATTGTCTCAAAGAGGGGCAAAATGTAGACACCTAAAATTGTCATGTCTAATTAAATAAATATTTTATTTATTTAATTATCTAAGCCTAATTCTTCTATTAATTAAATAAATCTTTATTTATTTAATTAATTCATTTATCCTCTTCTAGCCTTATTTCTCATTTAAATAAATACATTTATTTATTTAAATTATTCCTTTCCTAAAATTAAATAAATATTTTATTTATTTAATTGTCCTACTTCTTCTATTAATTAAATAAATCTTTATTTATTTAATTAGTTCATTATCTTTTTCTACACATGACACATGTCATTCATCTCTTAATTCCTACACTACCTACCTCTTTCATTATTTTGGTATTTCTTATACCTACCCTCTAATCCTAGCCGACCTCTCTTTTTACACCTCTCAATCTTAACCCTCCATTTCTTATTGTGTCTTCTATTTAAGGAGATGCTTTCTTCATTGTCAAACCCTAATCAAGCATTCTAAGGAAGAACCCTAACTACTTGATCACTTGGCTACACTACGATCCTACTTGCAACCACATTCCGTTCTTTGTTGAGCTCTTGTGCATACAAAAATTTGAGAGCAAGCATATCAAACAAGATCAATGGAGATAGGAAGAATGGAGATCAAAACCCTATTGGACATGTGATGGTATAATCTTTGTGATTTTGAGTTATTTGCATTGTCTTAGGTTATCTTCATATGTTATGGTGGATCTTTGTTCATTGTTAGGCTAGGGTTTCGTGGTTGAATCCATTTTAGTCTTTCAATATTGTTGTTTATTGCTATCCATTTTCACCATATACAATAGCAATGCTCAAAATGCTTCCTCCTTTTCTTGAGGAATGAGGTTCTATTTATAGAAGAAATGGGCAATTGGATGGTTAAGATTGAGTAATATTAATAAGGGCTAGGATTGAATGATCTTCAATCCATGTGATGGTTTTCAACCCAATCTCATGTTGACAAGTGTCACCAAGAGAAATCTTGAGACAAGAGGGAAGGAGCATTAAATGCCTGAAGGGGCATGATAGTTACCCTAGGGGGTTGGGTTAGGGTTGATTTAGTGGATAAACCTTTTATCCAAATGATGAACTCTTCTAGAAGGATTAAAGGGATAACCATAGTCAAAGAAATGAATGCTTGAAGAGACCCATGGCTTAAAAAGGATGGTTAAGTTAGAGGAAAGTCTCTAACCTAGGGTATAAAGTGAATTAACTATTAATGGTTATGTAAGAGCCTTACAAGTTTGGAAGACTTTGGAGGTTATCTTGTTGAAGAAATAAAGAATTTAATACTTTATGAAGACTTTGCATATTTTTGAGAAGTGACCTCTTCTTAAGGAATGTGCAAATGTTTAGGAGGGAATTAGGCTAATTAGAATGGATTAGAATATTCTAGAAGAAGGGTTAGTGTGCAAGTGGATTTTGTAGGAGAATGCAAGTGGGAGGAATTTTCAAGATTTTTAAATAAATATAAATTTATATAAATGTGTGCAACTTGCATTTGGATAGATATTTAAATAAATATTCATTTATTTAAATGTGAGAGGGATTTTAATTAAATGTGAATTTTAATAAATGTGAAAGGGGGATTTAATTAAATAAATAGGCTTAAGAGGACTATAGAAGGAAGTCATTAAAGGCTTGAAGACTTTAAGGGAAACCATTAAAGGCTTAAGAAGACTCTAGAAGGAAGCCATTAAAGGATTGAAGACTTTAAGGGAAAGCATTAAAGACTTGAAGACTTTAAAGGAAGCCATTAAAGGTTTCAAGTGGGAGAGGATAAATATGATTTTAAATAAATAATTCATTTATTTAAAATAGTGGTGCAACTTTCATTTGTAGGAGAATGCAAGTGGATGGGGATTTAAATAAATATTCATTTATTTAAATGTGTGTGCAACTTGCCTTTTTAGGAAAATGCAAGTGGGTGAAGGATAAAGGGGATTTAAATAAATGTTTTTTTATTTAAATGTGAGAGGGGGATTTTGGGGATTTAAATAAATATTAATTTATTTAAATATGAAAGAAGATTTAATTAAACAAATATGATTTATTTATTTAATTAATGGTCTGAATTTGGTTAAGTGAATTAAATAAAATAAATTAAATAATTTATTTAATTAATAGAAGAAGAGGGCTGGAATAGTTAATTAAATATTAATTTAATTAATTATCGATCGATGGTTAAATAATCAAATAAATACTAAGTATTCACTTAATTAAGTGGACATATTTATGTGTCTACATTCGCCCCTCTTTGAGACGGTGTGGTTTATTGCATCGTTTCAAATAAAAACAAGCAATCATGGTACATGCCATAACATGCACTAGGTTGGTGGTTATGTATGCCCCCTCGAGAGATGGGATGAAATTTCAAAAATTTGAGCGATCTCTTGAAATTTTTAAGAAAATTAGGCATGGGAGAATGGAGGATTTAGGATTGAATGAGGGGAAATGGTGACCAGTAGAGAATAATGGGAAGTTGGTAAGTACCCATAGGTCATGCAAGAGCTACTATGTAAATGTAGTGTGGTGCATTTGATTGAGATTATACAATTAATCAATATTGGCTGGACAATTTGGTGCAATTGATCAAATTTCTTTGGCTTAGTCAAAGCATGATAGTTGATGTCAGATGGTCGCTTGAACATGATAAAGTTTGAGTAAGTGAGTCAAATTGACCTGATGATACTTAGACAATTGATGTAATTGCCTAATGAAGTCAAGGTATCTGAAGCAAAATACTTATTGAGACTTAGACAGTTCATGTAATTATCTGTTTTGATTGTGTTTGATTGGTTGATCAAATTACAATGTTTTCATTTTAGGTTGTTTGTGGCATGTGTTGGACTCAGTGTACCTATTGAGAATAGGCAATTGCTGTAAATGACTATTGTAGTCTAGGTGTGCATGAGTCGATGTACCTATGCAAACATAGTAACTTGTTTTGTTTATAGGATGACCTAGGTAACATAGGTTACGCAACCCCTCCTTTCAGAGATGGACTATGATGAACGTGGCTTGATTGGTTTGATGGGACACGATGTAGGGTATGTGATACTGATGATTGAGATGGGGAGGGTGAGGTAGGGAAGTCAATTTTAGATAGAAGGTATGGTGAACCTAGTACTCATTCCTGTGGAAGAGGATCAAAATAGAGATATTCGTTGACATGAATGGGGTGTGTATCATTGTACTCAATCATGATTTTAGGGATAGTCCTTCACACTTAGATTTCTCATAACAACTCTATTCCTTGTGCATGCATGCATACAAAATATTTACAATATATGAATGAACAGATGGATGAGTGGTATGCAATAGAATGCACTATATACATATGAGATGAAATGAGCAATCCATGGCTTATTCATAATGCTTTATTTCCTCATCGAGCATGGTAGTTCCAATCTTGGCCGATGTATTAGAAACCAAGATTGAGTGTTGCACCTGTAAACAAACATCGCAGACAATGAAGGTTCCCCTCCATTCTGGTTCATATATGTATGGTCGAGGTATACGTTGTAGTCAGTAAGCCATAGTAATCCATGAATATATTTTTGTATAGGATCTCGTAGCTTAATGAACTTCCCATGTAGACACCATTAGTATGTGCTCCAAAACTTCATTGGAACAAATCCGCAGACACAAAACAAAGAAAAACATATCATGACCCATCCTAGCTACACTAATCACTTGTGGATATCCTAGAGTAGCATAGGAACCTAATATATAAAGCAATATGACCAAGTGCCTATTAGCCAAACAACATCTTCTTGTCAAATATATATATCACTATGTCTTGTTTTGAAGGAAGGATGCATCCTTATTTAAGACTGTTTTGTGTATGTGTTGATCAGGTGTTTGCTTGTTTGTCGATCTAATAGGTGGTCACCATTTAGGTAGCTCAAATGTTGTTTTTGTTATTCACCAAAAGTGATAACCCAAGAACACCTGCAATCCTTTGATGAAATGGCCAATTTCAGTCTACAAAACACATCAGGGCTTGGACAACATAACATAGGACCCTAATTGATCCTCCTGCACTTCAGGTTCTGCTAGACCTAGGGGGGGACACCCTTTGATTCTTTGAATACAATGATTACAGACACATAATTGCATCAACACTAAGAAGATAGATCATTTCACAAGCTCAACAGGTTAGGAAACACTACAGATTGGCTAGATCTGTACAAACAATAAGATGGAACAGAGCTTGGAAAGAATGGAACACACACCCCTAAACATGAAGGGAAATTAGATTTTCTTTTAAAATGTGTATCTAAAAACATCCCCAAACTTGCAAGACCAGTGCCTTGTTCATTGGGCAACAGAGTCTCACACAGAATTGCAAATATGTCAATCACAATTGCAAATTTGTTTTCCTTATAGAATATCCCTACATTAACACCTTATATTAATGCATTACTCAGATCCATTCACAACATTATCAAATCTGGGACACATTCCATTATTCATGATTGATTACAGAATTTAAATCCTTCATTGAAGGATACCCACAAACAATCACACAACTTCCTTGAAATTGACAAATTTCATCCTCCTTGAGGATTGAATTCATAATACTAAAATGCTTACACAGAGACAATATGGTGGGAAATTACTCATGCCTGATACAAGTAAAGTCTGCAACTAGAAAACACATCTTGAATGCTGCACTCAAATCCTTTGTACCCTGAAACCAAACAAAAGCATTTACAAACTTGGGTCAAGATATTCAAAAAATGGAAGCCATCAAATCTGGAGCATTTCTCCAAATTCCTGGAACCCTTACAAATGAGAAGAATTAGGAATAAGAAGAGGAGGGAAAGATCAGATCTGCAATCGAAATTGCCAAGTGTCTATTTTCTCTAACTAAAATTATTTACCTTCTTCTTTCCTGTGGAAACTTCTCTCGAAATATCCCATATTTGTTAAAATTAACTACCTGATCAGATTCCTCACTTTGAGAGCTTTTCGGCAACATATAATACTTCATACTTTGGCCAAAAATACAGCCCTGGGCGAATTAATCATTTATGTGTGCACATCATTTAAATTTTTCATTTATTCATATAGTCTGAACTATATAATTAACATGCATTTAACTTTGATTTTTGCTCTGATTGTGCCCTGACGCCTTACCACATGGCGGCTTCCGATTGGTTTGCAGGGTCTACTGGGCGCCACCTCAACTGACACCTCATCACCGCCACATGTCCGCTTGCTTGTCATCCACCTAGGCACCACCTCTGCGCCACATCATCGCCACCAGACATCTGACTGTACCTGCCACATCATCGCCACCTGGCTTTCGCCATTTTGCATTTCGCCATTTCGCGGCCTCTAATGGGTGAGCATCTTGCCTTCGCGAAACTGCGCAGACCGTCGAATCAACCCGGACTTGCTCGATCTTTACCACTGCTGCATTTTCGCCAACTCGCTTTCGCTATTTCACAACCTTTAACCTTCGTACATCTCACCTTCACGAAGCTACACCGACTGTCGATCCTCTCCAAACCTGCTTGCTGGTTAAGTCGGCCTTTCTCTTCAAAATTTTGCCTATTTGCCTCGAGACGAGTGCATGCATGGGGTCCACCTGGTTGCCGCTCAGTCGCCACCTTTGGTTGCCTTGGGATCCATGCCCACGTGTGTGGGGTCCACTTGGGCACCCAACGGGCACCGTCCGTCAAAAGCCTTAATGGATTTGACATATTACATTAGTGTGTTCTTGCATATAAATATCAAAATACCCCACTTCCCAGCGAATGTGGGATAATTCATTTTGCCTGGGACTGCATGTTGGAGCTTTGTCTGAGACTTTCATGGCTCCTGATGGATTTGCTTGAAATCTTTGCAACCTTCCAAACAACCACTCCATGCAGAGGATTTGGTTTTAATGCCAATTACATTTTCTAAGAAAGCTTCTTCCATTTCAAAAAACTAAAACTTTCTTCCTCATCCATAATTCACGTAAGGGATGCATTGATTCCCATGTGGGGAGAGGAGTATGTTGGAAACATTGCATTCTGTTTGTTGGCAGAGGGTGTGGAGCTACTTCTACAGCTTCTAATTACATTTGCTAAGAAGCTCTCTAAACATTTTCACTTGCCACACACAGAAGGAGGAGGTTCTAAATCTGCTACATTGCATTTGCTTGGGAATTTCATTTGTCTTTTCCCACTACACACTCCATTTTCCAGCTTGCACGCAAGGAGGATTCTATCGTTGCCTTTGATTTAGCATTCTCATTTGATTTGCATACTTCATAAACCTCAACGCCCCACCCAGCACCACGAGGGAAGAAAGGATGCTGCTGGTTTAATTTGCATTATAAAACCCCTCTCCAATCTCCACGTCCAGCAAGGAGGATGCTCTGACTGGTATTTGTTTATTTCAAACTGCAAATGCCCCCCCTTTTTACCACATTCCAGATAGTGTGGAGCTTGGACATACACCTCCATGTCACACACAACAAAGAGAGGATAGGAGGATACTACTGCAGAGTTTGGAGTTTATTTTCAACGTGGTCCTTAGCCACCACACCACTGGGGATGATACTGCTGGTTTAATGGCTAAGTTCTTAATTCTACATAGGCCCACGCAGAGGGAGCTGAAAGCTTTCTACACTCTCCTCAATACCATTTCTACTCTCAGGTTTCAACATTTAAAACCTCACAAATTGCAATGTTGGTTTCCACGCTGGGGAGAGAAATTGCTATGTTTCTTTGCTTAATGATTTTAATTTGCTGCTGCAAGAGACCCCATAATGCCTTCCACGTGAGAAGTGCTGAAGTCTCCTGCAGTCTTCTCCAACACCACGTGAAGCCTGGAGGAGATGGGGGGGCACGCAAGGGAGGAGGCTACTGCAATTTGTTTATATTTGCTTTGACTTTTCTGCATTCCTCTTTCAAACACCATGCACAACAAAAGGGGAAAAATGACATTCTAATTTTATATAAAGTTTTAAATGCTTTCTCCACTCTTGCAGAGAAATCGGTATTTGCACTAGCTTGGGGAGTTTTAATTTGCTTTAAAACTCTGTGCTTGCTACCACGTACTGCAGGAAGAGAGTTTTGTGAATATGCCACATTGGACTCTGGTTGAACACCATTGGCATTTGCCTACAGTTTAATTGGCTGCTCACCCATGGATGGATTTGTTGGCGATTGAACCTGCTGCCACATTTTCTTTGAAGTTTTCTTAAAACCTCCCTTCAACACCCAAAATCTGTCATTTTTGCTTCCATTTTTCACTTAATAATACATTGGTAAATTTGATATCTCTCTGAAATGTTTGAGGTTTAAAACTAGTATGCAAAATATACATCCATCAATCCATTAACGACAAATAATTGAAATCATCTCTCACCATCCCATTGGTGAATTGCAGTCGAGCTAGGTCAGACCCCAAAGTGGGTCCGACTAAAAGAATTTTTGTTTTCATACAATTGAGCTCTGAAAAGCTTTAGGAATCTTACCCATACCTCTGGAAACAATTGGTGCCATTTTTGGATCATCAGACTGAGTTTTGCAACCTTCAGGCGATTACGCCACATTTTCACATTTAATCGCGAAGACGTAATTTTCAAAGTGGTCAAAACACCTTTCTAGACCTCGCCATCTGACAGGCGTGTACTCTGATATGCAAGCATGAAATCTACCAAACGGTTTCTCAAGATGGCTCTCGAACGAAGAGATATTAATCAGTGAAAATGGCCAACTGGCTTTCTCGACACTGCGGACCTGATGAAGTCAATGTTCTGGCAACACATGATGCCTTTCTCAAAAATATCAAACGACCTCCGTAGGCCCTCAAATTTGAAACACAGGTACCTTGAAGTACATATTAAATCTTTGAATTCTTAGTTTGACCAAAATCCTGACTGGATGCAAATGGTGCGTTCATGAAAATGGCTACATTAACTGATATAACACTAAAAGTGCAGAAGACTGAAAATGATAGTTGAATGAACCCTTTTGCAAACCGACTAAACGGATTGGTAGGAGCCTGAAACTGGAAACATAGCTCATCATTTATACCAGAATTAACCCAGAACAAACATTCTAACATGACGCTTACTGAGGCAACTTTTACACTTATGCAAAACAGGGCTCCGACTAGCTGTCGAAACAAGGACTAGTCAAACCACACAAACTGCAAATGGATTTGGCTTTGAAAACTGAGCAAATGGATTCATCAAGACTTGAAATTTTGTAGGGTGACTCACATTTATGCATAGAATCCAATCCAATTTAAATTTCTTCATGATGATCAACAGGGAAAAAGATATAATTGCTCGAAGTAGGCTACTTAATAAAATCTGTATTTGTACCTAAAATGCACTTTCAACTCACCCCTCAAAATGGGTGCCTCATAAACTTATCCAAATTGAATTCTGAAAGTTTCACATCACTGCATAGTCCAAATGAAAGGTGTGGGACATGAATCCCGAGCCTTACCCTTTGAAAATCAACTGGCTCCACTTTCCCTCTCTCTAACTAGGCCATTCAAACTGACTTATTTAGATACTTTTCTGACATGTAGAGCAAAATTTTGAATTGGGCCTCTAAACTTGACTCAAATTTAATGAGTCCCAACAGTTTTATGTCTGGATCAATGTTTATGTACAATGAATAAGTTTATTTCAATGTTTATGATTGATTTTGATGTTTTTCCAATGTTTTTGGGTTTTGAATTGTTTTGAATGTTTTTGCTTTATTTCAGGACATTGTCTGAATGTTTTTGGTATTTTTGAGCTTTTACAAATGTTTTTGGTCTTTTTTTAGGATATTTTCTGAATGTTTAAGTCGATGAATAACCAGTATTGAGAATCCACTCCCATCATAGAGCAAACATTTACCCCTAGTTAGGTGTTAGTACGATGCCAGATATATGTGGCAATAACCCTAATTGTAGATCAATAATAATTCATGGTAGATCTTTGATGTATGAGTGGATGCAATAGATGTGATCACAACAAGTCTAAAGGACAATGGAGCTACAGCCTTTACGATGAATGAGTGGATGCAATAGATGTGATCACCACCGTACTTATCCAAGGTACCACCGAATTTGTTTTCACCGTTTGGATGAATGATTTTTATTTACTATTTTCTTGATTTTTTTTTACTTATTTTAGGATTTTTTCTAAATGTTTTTGGTATTTTCTTATATGTGATTACCTTGATGCTTTGTACATCTTATATATGGAAATTTTTAATATGCATGCTATTGATTGGATTTGTCAATGGTTCTCCTTCTAAAGTTGCTAATTGATATGCCCCAAACCTGAAGACTACAGTGATGACATATGGACCCAACCAATTGGATTCAAATTTTCCCCAGTGTTCTCTGTTTGGTTGATTGTAAGGATTCTCTTTGAGAACGAGATCTCCTACCTCAAATGTGTGAGGTTTAGCCCTATGATTGTAGCTTCTACTCATGCACTATTAATATGCTTTTAGGTGATTGTAGGAAGCTTTGTTGCTTATCATCAAGAAGTTCCAAGTCTTGAAGAAGTGAGACTCGGTACTCTTCATCAATAATAAAAATATGCAAGGAAACCCATAGGGATGGTAATTCTACCTCAATAGGAAGGATGGCCTCTGCTCCATATACAAGTGAGTATGGGGTTGCCCCTATTGGGGTTCAAATGCTAGTTCAATATCCCCATAGTGTTGGATTTGTTAGGATAATTGGTGAACAACTGAGAGAAGGGGGGGTGAATCAATTGTTAACAAATTATGAAAATTTAAGCACACAAAACCTTTTACCAGAATGCATAAACCAAATACCGAAATAGTAGATATATCAATTAAACACAAACATAAACCATAAACCAAACACCATGCATCCACAATACATAATACCAATATTTGTACATGGAAAACCTGACAAAGGGAAAAACCACGGTGGGAAGCCTACCCTGTTGGCATTATGTGAACCGGTATGAGGACATAATGATATTGTATGTTGTCATTGATGTCAATATGTGATATGATGTGAATCGGCATATGTGATATGTGAGAAGAGAGAACTGACATATGTGTGAACTGACATATATGCCAAAGTGAAGCGGTATATTTGTTCAAGGTGAACCGGCATGTAGTTATGGGAACTGGCACATGGAAGCATTGTATGACTACCGGTTGGTAGGTAGTTTCCACGTCAAGATTTCTGGTTGAAGTACCTCAAGCCTGTGTGACTCAATCGGTGATATTTGTGTGATGAGTTAGCAGTATAATGGAGAACAGATCGTGTTGCCACGTAAGCCCTGTGCGCATGAAGGATCTTGCATGAAGAAGACTATCCCTATCCACCTTGGGAATGTGCGAAGTTTGTCAAACAGTGATAATGCGTGATGGGTTATCAACCGCCATGAAATCGGTGGATAATGGATGATGGAGAATGTCTTGAGATCGATTCAAGATTGTTGCATTTAATGCAGTATGATTCAATGGTCAGGATTGAACCGTTTAAATTGCTTAACATAATAGGTTTAGGGTTTAGGGTTTTTGCTACCGACCTGTCTGTTTCCTATAAGGTCAATGTTGTGTTTCTTTCTAAAGTAGTTGGCAAAAGTTGTATGTGTGTATCCAAGAGAAGTGATACATGATTCTTGCTAGACCAAAGGAGAGAAGAGATACCTGCAAAGTGAATGTGCAGAAGGTGAAGAGGAGCCAAAATGGATCTGCATTAGCATTGAGTGTTGTTACCAGATCATTGTAATTCTTGTTGATCTTTAACCAATTCAACAGTTGTGAAATCCCTTAATAGGGTAGCCTTAACCGGCTTGATACAAATCCTTTAACAGGGTAACTCGAAGTTATTGAGTTCTGGGAAGCTATAGAGCTCTGGAGATCCTTTAGCTATTGAGTTCTTGAAATCCTCTAACAAGGTAACCCTAACCGGGTTTAACCCTTAACTGGGTATTATAGCCATCCCTTAATCGGGTGATCCCTAATAGGATTGGTTCCTAGCAGAACCTATTGTAATGTCTTTAACCGGACAAGGCTCCTAACAGAGCGGACTTCTAAAGAGTTCAAAAAGAAGCTTGTGGGTATTCATCCCCACCATGGTTTTTCCCAGTTGGGTTTCCACGTGAAAAATATGTGTGTCATGTGTGATGCTTTTATCTTGTGATGCTTTGTTATTACCAGTTAAGCATATGATGGTTCTGTGTTTTATGCATGTCTATAAAACATATTGAACTAACTATTGTGAAGATCTGATGATAGTTTACCTGTTCATGCATGAGGGTGTAATGGTACTATAGTATTGAGCTAAGAGGAAGGCTAAGTGAGTAACCGGTTTACGATTGTTTTAGTTGTTTTGGATCTTATCGGTTGCACTCTGTTTCAACTAGTGTCACTGCTTGCCAGTCATTTGGAGTATTTGTTGTCAAACCAGTTTTGGACTGTATTTTGTCTGTACTGATTCACCCACCCCTCTCAGTACCAGTTTGGTACTATTCGTTCATCATTGAGCTATCATACCCATAGTCAAATAATACTTCTACAATAAGTATGTGATTACAATAAGGGGCTTGCATATGCAGGACGACCAACAACCTAGAGCGTACTGATCATTACAAAGGAGCCTCACTAACTACAAAAGGAATCTAGAGTACAATCTAGAAATAAGAATGAACTGCAAGAATAACATCTCCTATGCCTGAGTATAGTTCCAGTTAAGCTCAATGACAGAGGTCTTAAACCTCTTACACAAACCCAATTCGATCACCTATGATCAACCAAACCCTCTGCATATGATTATAACTTTATTCACACACATATAATCCCATAACCCATGACCATGCCTATATAATCTACAAAGAGATCTTACATCATATTTATACCAACCCGGGGCCTAAACAATTAGGTCGGCCACCTAAAAGATAATACAATAAATTAATTACATGAACCCACAAACCAATGATAAACCAAGTTGGCCTAAGACCAAAACAACATAAACCAAATAATAAATCCAACCAGTAATGCATCGGGAGCATCCACCAACATGTTACATAAATCGGTTCATAACCTAGTAGAATAACACTAGACCTCAAATAGGTCATCATAAGACAAATGAAATACCACCATTCAACTGGAACACGAACATGATAACCATCAACATCCTAAAAACCTTCTAGAAGCCACACCAACACCACTTATCAAATACATCAAAATATCTTCAATGAAGCACTGCCGGTAAAACTCTTACCATTAACCAAAAGGCTTACTAGAACATATGATAGCTTCCAGATCACCATATCCTGAACCAACTGAGTGTGACACGCATATGAACCACATGAATGACCGAACCAAACCAGCTCCACCAATCAGAACATATCAGAGATAAATCTCCTGATCATCATCAAAGTCTAACTAGTCTATCAAAATCCGGTAGACAACTAAATAAGCTAGTGTTGACATCAATGAAAAACATCAATGAAACACATAATCAATTCCTCCAAATTGCCAACAGGATTTAGATGAATATGCCAATCATGGCCGACATCATTGACTGTCTTCTTTAAGATCATCAATATGTTCTTGTTTGAGGCTTTTTCTTGACCATTACCTTGTGGGTAATATGGTGCAGAGAAACAATGTTGGATATGAATCTTATCACAAAGTTCATGAACATCTTGATTTTTGAAAGGAAGCTCATTATCTATGATGATGGACATGGGTACACCATATTGACAGATGATGTAATTGAGGATGAACAAGGCAATCTGCTTACCGGTGACTTGGGTAAGTGGAACGGGTTCGATCCACTTTGTGAAGTATTTTGTGGTGGTAATGATGAAGTTGTGACCATTGGATGAAGATGGATGGATTTTACCCACAAGGTCAAGTCCCCACTAACAAAAGGGCCATGGTGTTGTGATGGGTTGCAATTCCTGCATTGGTGCATGTATCAGATCTCCATGAACTTGGCACTTTTTGCACTTTTTGACAAAGTAGTAGGAATATTTTTCCATGGAGGGCCAATAGTACCCTGCCCGCATGATCTTTTTAGCTAATGAAGGGCCACTTGAATGAGCCCCACAGACACCTTCATGTACTTCTTCTAAAGCTGTGGTCACCTCACCTTGCTCTAAACATCATAGGAGAGTACCATCAAGACCTTGTCAGTATAGGGTTCATCAATGATGGTGTATCGAGTGGATTGGTGTATAAAGGTTTTGCATTGGTTGTTCGATTGGTTTAAGGGAAGGATTTGATCACGTAGGTAAGCATAAAACTCACCATACCATGGGGAATTGGGACCGATGAGTTCACAGACCATCTCAGATTCTAGGATATCATAAGTGGGGATCCAAAGTTGTTCAACTAAGAACTTGTAGCATGTTGAGTTATGTGGAAGATCAAGGAGAGAGTCTATGGTAGTCATTGCATCTACAACTTGATTATGATCTCGAGGAATCTGCTCAAAATTTATATATGTGAATAATTATTTGAAGTTATCAACCATTTTCTTGTAAGGTATGAGCTTATAATCCTTAGTTTGGTATTCATCATTGACCTGTCGAATAACCAGTTGTGAATCACCATAGACCTATAGCTCCTTTAAGTTCTATTGTATGGCCATTCTTAGTCCTATGATCAAGGCTTCATACTCTGCTATGTTGTTCATGCATGGGAATGTGAGCCGATATAATTTTGGAATACTATCACCTTGAGGTGTGATAATAAGAATGCCGACTCCTGAACCATGTCATGTGTAAGACCCATCAAATTACAATTTCCATTGCTGAGCTGGCATGACCATGCAGATTTGCTCATCTAGAAAATTTGAGATGAGAGGATGGTCTCCTATAAGTGGTGCTTTGGCCAACTGATCTGCAATGACCTACCCTTTGATTTCTTTCTGGTCGACATATTCTATGTCAAATTCATTGAGGAGCATAGTCCAATTTGTCAAATGACATGTCAGTGTTGCTTTACTGAGTAGGTACTTGAGTGGATCTATTTTGGTAATAAGTTGTATCTTATGTGTCAGCATGTAGTGTCTTAGTTTAGTTGCTACTAGAATCACTGCTAAGCAGGCTTGTTGAATAGGGCTATAATTGAGTTCATACCCTACCAATATTTTGGAAATGTAGTATACTGCACATTCTTTGCCTTTTGCATTATGTTGTGCGAGTAAGACTCCTAAGGTCGTAGCTGTAGCTGATATGTATAACAATAATGGTTGTCTAGAGATGGTGGTGTCAGTAATGGTGGCATCAGTAGGTAGTCCTTTAACTGTTGGAATGCTTGCTGGCAATTCTCTTCCCATTTAAAATGGACATTCTTATGAAGCAGATGTGTGAAGGGATGACATTTATCAACCAATTCTGTAATGAAGCAATGGATTGACTGTAGCCTCCCTTGTAATGTTCTCAATTGACTAATGTTCCTAGGAGGTGGCATTTCCATGATTGATTTGACCTTTGTAGGATCAACCTTAATTTCTTTATTTGAGACAATGTATCCTAGGATTTTCCTGGAGGTTACCCCAAAGACACACTTCTTTCGATTTATGCGTACATTATATTTCTCTAGTCTATTGAAAATTTTGTCCAGGACAATGAGGTGACCCTCTCTTGTTAATAATTTTGCTAGTAAATCATCCACATAGTCTTCCATTAGTGTACGTATCATGTCGTGGAAGATGGTAATCATTCCCCTTTGATATGTGGCTCCTGCATTCTTGAGACCGAATGGCATTACATTTGAATAGTATGTACCCCATGGGCATGTAAAATTTATTTTGTGTTGATCCTCTGGAGAAATCTTTATCTGGTTGTATCTTGAAAATCCATCCATGAGTGATAGCATTGCATGTCCTTCTATGAGGTCCATGATCAAATCAATGTTGGGAAGAGGGAAGTCATCTTTAGGACATGCTTTGTTAAGATCTCTAAAATTTGTACAGATACGGATGCTCCCAATTAATTTTTCCATGGGTACAAGGTTGGAGATCCATTTTGCATAATCAATGGGTCTTATGAAACCAATGTATAATAGCTTTTTGAATTCTGCTTTACTAATAGTGCGATCTGAGGATGCATCTTTCTGAGATTTTGTTTTTTTGGTTTGGCTCCTTCTGCTACTATCAAGTGATGCATTACTAGTTCTAGATCAAGGCCTGACATGTTTGCATAGGACCATGCAAAATTGATTTGTCACTTTCAAAAGAACTCTATAAAATCAGGATCTTCTGTTGGAGTCAGTGATTCTGCTAGATGTAGTATGTGTGGATTTTTTGGTGCCCCAGATTGACTTCCTTTGTTTCTTCAATGAGAATAGATGATCTCTCCTAATTAGTTCTAAAGGGGAAGATGTCAAACCTTCCATCCTTTTGTGCCTCAGAGAGGTTTTCACCTTTGGATACGTCCTTTTTTTTTTTTACTCTTTTGGTCTCCACAAGTGCCACAGTGTGGTTTTCACTTGAGGATCTTGTTTTCATTATAATATTTTTATGACTGAAAGGTTTTGCATTCTCTCCAAAGTAAGTTGCATTGTTAAGTTCAATAACATACCCAACTTTGTGATCCCCACTTGGTATGTCTACGTAATTCAAGAAAGTCTATGATTGTGTCATCATTTTGGAAGGTGTCAAGGTGTGGGGGATGGGTTTGGTCCCAATCAATGAGTTCTAGATGAATAATTGGAATTACTTAATTGATGAGATTGATGTCATAGGATGCGTTGGTTAAGGTAAGTATGGAGGAATCAAAGTCATTATCAGTACTATCCTCTCCATAATCAAGCTTGGGAGGTGACCTATCTATTCTTGAAGTATCTTTAGTATTAGAATCCCAAAAGGTTTTGATCCATGTCTCTCTTTCAATGCTTTTGTCTACAAGAGGACCAGGAGAATCCTCTTCAGATTCACGGGAAGCCAAAGAACCCCATTCATACTCATGTGAATCCGTCTCAAAATTACTTGGTAGAAATTTGTTGTTGTATGTTATAGGGATGTCAGCTGATGTGAAAGGTTTTTTGACAACTACTACAAGGGTTTTTGGTGTTTCTTGGGTGTCTGAAGTA
Organism: Cryptomeria japonica; assembly: GCF_030272615.1. Lineage (NCBI taxonomy): Eukaryota > Viridiplantae > Streptophyta > Pinopsida > Cupressales > Cupressaceae > Cryptomeria > Cryptomeria japonica. Next base: position 441,658,865 of record NC_081410.1, read on the forward strand.
GACAAGAGTTTTATCCTAGGAGTGACAATTTGGTGGGCAACATGATTTTGTTGCTTACTTGTTGTATGTAGAGACTATATTTGAGAAGTTCTTTCATTACTGGAAGTTTCTAATCTTGTAGGTTGATTTTCCATAGACACTGTTCTTCTTCTAGAAGGGGTGATCTTAGAAGTGGTCGAATTTTGTTTGCTTGGAATCCTGAGCTTAGAAGAGCCTTCTGAACTAGGGTTGAATCTGAGTCCAATTGTATCCCGTGGTTGTAACAATGGTTGCAATGGCTCTTGTACACCTTATTTGTGGGATCCTAATGCATTATGACCACCATAGTCCCTCTTTTTCATTAAGGTAAAGCCTTTACCATACCTCTTTGTAGGGATTCAGATTTGTTTTCTAGTTCCATTAGAAGGGTCTCTATAGAGCCATCCTGCCAATTCTTCATCCATAGTTTCCTGTTCTTGTGATCTTCCTAGAATAAATCTATCAAGTATATTAGTGTTTACTGCAATAAGTGGCTTGAGTTACATTTGTGGTTTTCCATGAGTCCTAGGTGAGAGGGTTAGTTGGCCAATGTAGAAAAGATGACTTATATTATACTCTCCTGGGCCTTCATCCTTTACTTTCATTTTCAATTTTTCTTTTTTGGGTGTAGAGATTGGTGGACTGGTGAGATTTGTTGGGTGGATGTAAGATGATGAGGTATTGGCTTTTCTATTGCTAGGTACTGTTATATCAAGTTGATGCCTTATATTGTTGCAAAAGGTGAATGTGTTGGCATCACTGAGGATATTAATCTCTACTTGTTATGTGGAAACTTGATGCATTAATGGTAAGTGGATGGTACTGATTGCATGGTATGAATCCATGGTCTACCTAATAGGAGATTGTATGGAAGAGGGAGGTCTAGGACTTGGCAAATAATATTCTTCACCATGGGTCCTACCTTGACTGGTAGAGTAACACACCCTTTTGAGGAGCGTTCTACATCATCATAGGCCTTGATGGTGATCCACTTTCTGGCATCTACTGTATCCTCTGCATATCCCAATGTTGTGATTAACTATAATGTGCAAATGTTAAGGCCAACTCCATTGTTAATCAAGAATCCCTTTATTTTGTGTTTATGTATGAATACCTCAATGTGGAGAGGGGCATTATGTGGTTGTTGAAAGGATACATCGTCATTCTTGACAAAAGTGAGACATGGTGATGACTTGAGACTACCAACCATGGCTTGAAATTGATCTCTATTGAGGTCGAATGGAATTGATTCATCTTGGAGAGCTTGGTCTAAGATGGTTTTATGTGAGGGTGATAAGCGCAAAAGCTCTAGTAGATAAGTGTCGACATCTTATCTAATTGGTTCACAAGGTTATAATGTTTGGGCATGTATGCTAGTCTTGATGGTTCTCCTTGTATAGTAATCTTGCTATGGTGAGTAACAACATTGCATGAAGGATCTTTACCTTTGATTGTAATGGTTGCAACTTATTCATTGGCATCATAAAGGTGGTTGATAGTATAAGTATATGGTGCGTAGGTATAATTTGTCGTATTATCTTGGTTCTTACCTTGATGGGAGGGACATCCTTTCTCATATGGTGGGAGTGTATTTTTGAACATGGTATGATTTGTATTGGAATTTTTTGCATTATGGCCATCCACTTCTATGTCACCTTGATCAATGAGGTCTTGAAAGATATCTTTTAACCGATGGCAACTATTTGTTTTGTGTCCTTTTCCCTTGTGAAATTAACAATACTCATTATCTCTCCACCATGAAGGTTTAATCTATGGTTCATAATTTGACGTTTTAGGCAACATGATGAGATTAGAAGATATGAGTTGTCATAATATCTTTTCAAGAGGTTCTCCCAAGGGTGTGTATGTGCAATTGGGTTTGTAGGTCGGGTACCTATTTTTAGGTTCCTCTTGTTATGTATTAGGAATTTGATTTCCTTGATTGTTTTGGGGATTACCTTGGTTGGCATTGGGGTTGTTACGATTATCTGCTAGTCTTGCAATTTTTACTATAGGTTGAGTGATTTTGACAGTTATTGCATCTACAACACCATTGTTAACAATGTTTTTGTTCTTGGCCCAAAATTTGGCTTTGTCACTGTTGTAGGCTCATCGTGGACCCTCCTTGTTTTCTTTGTATATTTTGACAAGTCCCTTTTTGAAAAGGGCTCTCTCAATTTTAAGCCCTTGGGATATCATGCCTTTGAAATTATTCGAATATTTTATGTCTAAGTAGAATTCCATTTCCTCATTTAAGTTTAAAATAAAAATTTCAACTAGTTGTTCTTCGAGAAGGGGGAAGGAACATCTACTAGAAAGGTGTCTCCATCTTTGTAAGAATGTTGAGAATAGCTCACCATTATTTTATTTTGTATTGCCGTTCTATATTGTGTGCATGATGAGTGATAAAATTTTGTACCAAGTCCTCAAAGGTCTTGATCCTGTCGGGTAGGCATGAGAACCATTGCATGGGTGAGCCTCCCAAACTTTGGGGGAAAATACGCATTAAATATCTGTCCTCATATGAAACCTCTAAGTGGGTGGAGTAAAATTCTCTTACATTGTCCCTTGGATCTCCTTTCCCCTTGTATTTGTCAAATTTTGGTGTTTTGAAATTGTGTGGGAAAGGAGGCATGTATATGTTTCTATCAAATGGATATGGAAAGATATCTTCGAGAGCATATTGCTTTTGTAACCTTCTTGAGTGTACTTTTTGGGAGAGGTCATGCATCTATTGTCTCAACATATCCATTACTGTAGGAGGGGGCGAGATGTTTCCTTGTTGATAGTTATCATCATAGTTGTAGGTATTCCTTGCCCTCTTTTCATCTTGATTTTGTTCTTGCTGATGGTTATTTTGGGATTGTTCTAGTATATATCCTTAAGTTGTGATATGTCAAAGCCTATGGGAATTTTTTCTCCTTCTTGAGCAAGTTTTAGAAAATGGCGTCAACATTTCTCCTGAGAATTTCCTCAAAAAGTCTGTTAAATTTGGGGTTTCTAGTTGCGTCTTCTATTTGTGTTTGTGTAGGGGTGTATGGGTCTCCTCTTCTTGAAAAGGGGTTAACAACCTCTTACTCTTCTTCCCATATTTCATTTTGTCTCTGACTCTGAGACCTAGTTCTAGCCATGTTTGAAGTGCACATTCGTGAAAGTGAAAAAGTGGGCATTTGATTCCTTTCTTATGATTCCAAGAGTGGATGATGATTTTTTTATGGATGAGTGATCTCATTTACAAAAGGTTGGGTATCAACAACTTTCTCTTTAAAATTGCTTGTTTGGTATTTTAACAATTGTGAGATGAGATGTAGCAAGGCTTTAAAATCATAAGCTACCTAGTGTTGAGAGGATGCACTCAAAAGCTAGTTTTAACCTATCTTGATGCTTAGTAATGCCCCTTAGGATGTTTTATAATATATGTAGAGACACGCAAGAGATTATTTTTAATGATGCGAATAACAATATCCCAAAAGAACTAAGGACAAAACCTTTGTGTGTTGAGAGGGGGATGGATTTTTGATGTTTGGATTGTGAGCTTCAAAATGAATGTGAACCTTGTAATTTCTACTAAGGGACTATGAAGTTGATGATTGATTTTGAATATGATTTTGAAGTGAGAAGGATGGAAGAAATGATTATGATGTTTTGATTTCGAAAAGATTTTAAATTTAATTATTGGAAGATGAAATCTTTAGAAAATGAAATGAATTTTTTTTAGAAGATGATGAATTTCAAATATGATTTGGAAATGATTTATAGAAAATGAACGACTTATGAAAGATGGTGAATATGTTTTGGAAATGATTTATGAAAAATGAATGACTTGTGAAGAGGAAATTTGGAGAAAATTATGATTTGGGAAATGATTTATGGAAAGAATGAGATGAAAAGACATGGAAGATGTGATTGAGTTAAGAAAATGAAATGTATGAACTTTGGAAATGATTTGAATGTGATGAGTGAAGATAAAATATAGAAAATGTATGAAATATAGAAGATTAGAGAATAACTTAAGAAGATAAAATATGGAAGGTGTAAACTTTGAATCTCTAATAGGTGATTGCGGGTTGTGGAATGTATGATAGATGAATGCATTGACTGTAATTGTGATGATATGACAAAGCTCTTCTTTGAAAGAAAGATCAGGATGCAAGTAGTTCTAATTCAAATTCGTTAGTAAAACCGTAACTAAAATTGTAATATCAATGGATGAAGGTGTGGTGTTTTAATAACAACTTATAATTTTTGTACAAGAAACTTCTCTTTTGGATTTTCTTTTCACTTTGCTTCTTTTTGGTTTTTCGATAAATTGACTTCTTGGCGTATTTGAGAGATTTCCAAACACGAAGCATTGATGACTCTTTCAAGAATGTTTGTTTTTGTTTGTTTTTAGATCTTTGTGGGGATGTAACTTGTTTCAAATGGTTGATGATTTCTTGGAAAACAAGACACAACAAGCACACAAGCACATAGAAACACTTCTTTTCTCTTGATAAATGTTGATGTATGTTCAGGATCTTTTCAAATCTGCTCAAGGATATTTTCAAATCCTCTTTTGTTTTCATAGGTTTTGAAACAAAAAAAGACAAATAAGATAAACTCTACTATTGTGAAAAAGGTCATTCCTAATATCAATAGCCCACACTTGATACCTCGTCAGCTCAAACAACCTTGTCAAACCCTAAGGTGTGCCTGATTTTTTGCCTTTGTCTAGAATTTGAACCAAAGAGAATTTCTCCTCAATTGGATCATTTTCTTGGGAGATATATGGTGAGTGTCTTGGGGGCAGATTCTTCTCCACCCTTACACTATGATATTACAAATGTTTGACTAATTGACTCAATGAGGTTTATGTTTCTAAAGTTTTTAATCAATCTTTCATTCGGTCTTTAGTGATAAACTCCCTTGAGAGGCCTCCCAACCTTTAGAACAAAGGCTTCACGTATCTCAAGGATACTAGGTGAAGGCTAATGGCTGAGAAAAACTGTTGAACATGGTTTTCATCACATCCATATTTGATTATAGTGGGTTGGAATAATTGGCGTTAGTCGTTCCCCACTTAGGTCATTCCCCTCTCACTAGCCTTGTGGGATTCTCAGGAGGGAAAGCCTGCTAAAGGTTGTATTTTATCTCCAAGAAATGAAAGAAAGAAAAAAGAGTGAGTTTGGCTTTTCGATCACCCAATTAAGGAGAGCGCATATACCTATCGCTTCCAAGAACAATATACAAGTTGTTCATTTTATCCTTTAATTGCAATGTGATGTATTTTCTGTTTGGAGATGTTGCTCCAACAAACATGGTGTTTTTTTTATCCCTTCATAGCACAATGTGTGTCTTTGAAAAAAAATTTGGAAAGCAAACCTTGTCAACAAAATAAAATCGTGTAGCAAATGTGACTTTGTAGTTTGTTTGTTTTTACCTTTGCAAAAATGACAATGAGATTATTTTTAAACACCAAACAAAAATGAACCCAAAAAAGAAAATCAGTTATTTTTAATCCCTTTGTAACAAAAAGAAAATGAGATTTCTTTTAAACACCAAAAAAAATGAAGTTTTTTTTATGCCCAAAAAGAAAAATGAGATTCCTTTTAAACACCAAAAGAAAATGAAGTTTTTTTTATGCCCAAAAAGAAAATGAGTTCTTTTAATCCCTTTGTAATAGAAAGAAAGTGATATTCCTTTTAAACACCAAAAGAAAATTAAGTTCTTTTTAGGCCCAAAAAACAAAATGAGTTCTTTTTAATCCCTTTGTAACAAAAAGAAAATGAGATTCTTTTTAAACATCAAAAGAAAATGAAGTTCTTTTTAGGCCCAAAAAAAGAAAATGAGTTCTTTTTAATCCCTTTGTAACAAAAAGAAAAATGAGATTCCTTTTAAAAACCAAAAGAAAATGGAGTTATGTTTATGCCCAAAAAGAAAATGAGTTATTTTTAATCCCTTTGTAATAAAAAAGAAAGTAGGATTCCCTTTAAACACCAAAAGAAAATGAAGTTCATTTTAGGCCCAAAAAAGAAAATGCGTTCTTTTTAATCCCTTTGTAATAAAAAGAAAGTGAGATTCTTTTTAAATACCAAAAGAAAATGAAGTTCTTTTTAGGGCCAAAAAAGAAAATGAGTTATTTTTAATCCCTTAGTAACAAAAAGAAAATGAGATTCCCTTTAAACACCTAAAGAAAATGAAGTTATTTTTATGCCCAAAAAGAAAATGAGTTCTTTTTAATCCTTTTGTAACAAAAAGCAAATGAGATTCTTTTTAAACACCAAAATAAAATGAAGTTTGTTTTAGGCCCAAAAAATGACTCACGTCGGGTTCACCAAAATGATGTTGGTAGAAATGGGTACAAGTCACAAACAAAGTTCAACATTAGTATGTTAGTTCCAACCAAAAACCATAACCAAATGAACTAGAAACCATTTCAAAACATATCAAAGGAGATTTTAAAAACATAAAAGAAGCTTTAACAAAGAAAGAAAGGTGAAGAGCCTTCCCAAGATGCCTCCATGATGCCTGATGGTTCTCCCTTGTTCTTCTAGTCCTCTCCAAGATCCAAATGTGTGAGTGTAGCTCTCAACTTTAGCACTAACTATGGATGTCAAATGGAGATTCAAATGGTTAAGTATGATAAACTAGCTATAAGAAAGTTGTGTGTTTGATTCACGTCAGATTCACCAAAATGATGCATGGAAAAGGGGACACATGGCAAAAACACAAGTTCACATGTTAATAAGTTAGTTCCAACAAAAAACCATCACAAATGAACTAAAAATCCTTCACATACATATCAAAAGAGATAAAATCATACAAAGAAGCATAAACAAGTGAAAGAGGAGTAAGAAGACTCCCTAAGATGCTCCAATGATGCTTGATGGTTCTCCCTTGTTCTTCTCCTCGCCAAGATCCAAATGTGTGAGTGTAGCTCTCAGATTTAGCACTAACTATGGATGCCAAATGAAGATTCAAATGGTTGAATATGATAAACTTCCTATTGCTATGCAAATGCTAGAATAAGATTGCAATGAGGAAAGCTCTGTGATAATGTAAGTATAATAACAATGCTCAAAATGCTTCCACGTTTGCTTGAGGAATGAGGTTCTATTTATAGAAGAAATGGGCAATTGGATGGTTAATATTGAGTAATCTTAAAAAGGGATAGGATTGAATGACCTTCAATCCATGTGATGGTTTTCAACCCAATCTCATGTTGACAAGTCTCACCATGAGAAGGCTTGAGAGGAGATAGAAGAGACATTAAATTTTTGAAGGGACATGAGGGTTACCCTAGGAGGGTTTGGTTAGTGTTGAGTTAGTGGATAAAATTTTTATCCTAAGGATAAACTCTTGTGCAAGGGATAAAGGGATAACCATGGTCAAAGCAATGAATGCTTGGAGAGACCCATGAGTTAAAAGGAGGGTTAAGTTAGAGAGAAAGTCTCTAACCATGGGTCAAGGTTGAGTTAACTATTAATGGTTATGTAAGAGCCTTACAAGTTTTGGAAGACTTTGGAGGTTATCTTATTGAAGAAATAAAGACTTTAATTCTTTATGAAGACTTTACATGTTTTTGAGAATTGACCCCTTCTTAAGGAATGTGCAAATGTTTAGGAGGGAATTAGGCTAATTAGAATGGATTAGAATATTCTAGAAGAAGGGTTAGTGTGCAAGTGGATTTTGTAGGAGAATGCAAGTGGGAGGGATTTTTAGGATTTTTAAATAAATACAAATTTATTTAAATGTGCGCAACTTGCATTTGGATAGATATTTAAATAAATATTTTTTTATTTAAATGTGAGAGGGATTTTAATTAAATGTGAAAGGGGGATTTAATTAAATAAATGGGCTTAAGATGACTATAGAAGGAAGTCATTAGAGGCTTGAAGACTTTAAGGGAAACCATTAAAGGCTTAAGAAGACTGTAGAAGGAAGCCATTAAAGGCTTGAAGACTTTAAGGGAAAACATTAAAGGCTTGAGGACTTTAAAGGAAGTCATTAAAGGTTTCAAGTGGGAGAGGATAAATAGGATTTTAAATAAATAATTCATTTATTTAAAATAGTGGTGCAACTTGCATTTGTAGGAGAATGCAAGTGGATAAATATTAATTTATTTAAATGTGAAAGAAGATTTAATTAAACAAATATGATTTATTTATTTAATTAATAGTCTGAATTTGTTTAAGTGAATTAAATCAAATACATTGAATAATTTATTTAATTAATAGAAGAAGAGGGCTAGGGTGAGTTAATTAAATATTAATTTAATTAATTTTTGGTCGATGGTTAAACAATTAAATAAATACTAAGTATTCATTTAATTAAGTGGACAGATTTATGTGTCTACACAATCAATATCACCCTTACATGCACTACATCCATCCCCGTCTCGGTGGCTCAGGCATAGGGATAACTGAAAGAAACATAGCACCACCTAGTAATGGTTTGCAACATCAAATTAAGGAATTACAATAGCAAATGGTAAGTATGTGAATTCGTTCAAAGAATTACATAATTCAAGACATTTGTCCTTATCCTTTTGACAAAAGCATACTTATGCCACATTTTCATCCACACTTTGTGGTACCTGTATTTGATAAATATAAAGGAAAAGGAGATCCTAAGGCACATATTAGAAAAAATTTCATGGATTTCATTGAGTTATCTTAAAAGGACTTTTACTTAATGTGGTTATTCTCACAAAATTTAGGAGGACAAGCCATGGAGTGGTTTTCACAGTCACCACTTGGAACTAAGTCATGAGGTGAATTGGCAAAGGCATTTATCCAACATTTTTCATACAACATTGAATGCGAAGTTTCAGTGACAACATTATGCTATACCATACAACAAAATAGAGAATCCTTCTCTTCATTCTTGCAAAGATGGATATGTTTAGCTAGTTGATGCTCTTGTCACATTTCACAAAAGAAAATGGTTGAAATTTTTACACAAAATATAAATAGGGATATTGGATATGACCTTAGCAAAGCGTGTTTATCTACATTCCAAGAATTCATTGAAAAAGGTCTATCTATTGAAAAGATTCTCATTGAGAAAGGCACTATCAAGATCTTTAAAGAAAATAAAGATGAAGCTAAAGAAAAACCTTGATTTTGGAACAAGAATAAGAACATCATGAATGATGGGGTTATTGATGCGAATATGGTCAAAATGATGGTAAGTTTCCCACATGCTATCCCATCTAATAATATAGTTAAAACACAAAGGGCACCAAGACCTCCAAGGAAATGCATACCTTTGGGAGAACCAATTAAATTTGCATTGAAGAAACTTGTTGCCAATAAGATCATCACATTTCTTGATAATCAACCATTTTAACCAAGGTTAAAACCTTTATGGTGGAATGATAATGAATTTTGCAAACATCACAAGAGCACGGGTCATAATACTAGCAATTTTCATAAATTGAAGAATCTTATCCAAGATATTATTGATAATGGAGCAATTGAATTTGAAGGTCGCCCTTCCAATGAAGAACAAGTGATGTTTAAGGATCCATTTCCAAAAAATGACAAGGCAAAATCCCCTAAAATATATAATAACGCTCTTACACCACTGAATATTCTTTATGTTAATAGAGGTGATTGAAAATGTATTTGGAATGGTATGTGAGACCTATAGGAAGCGTGTGATCGTGTATTTTGGGTCTGGTATATGGTTTGGCAATAGATCTAAGCTGACTTGCAGCTAAATATTTTATTTTTTATATTTTGTGAAGCCGACTTGTGGGTGATTAATTTTGGAGTGTCTGTATATATAAGATAATTTGGGATAATAGATTAGGTATCGAATATAATATATGTAGTGTGTTTGGAGTGATTGAGTGCAGTTTCACGTGCGCACTCAGAATTGTGTTGGTCTAGTAGAGTAGAACATAGCAGTTTATCAGAACAGTGTAGTGGATCATTCTGTGCCTAACCGGAAATGATATTTGGCATAGTCAGATGCTATTTTCCAGTTATTTACTTACTATAATCAATTTCTAATCTTTTGTAAGGCAGTGAGCCTTCCTTCGGGGTTGTAGCCCTGTTTTTGTCACTTGAGCAGTGAGCTCTAGGGAGTGTGCCTGAATGCAAGTGCATTCCCCTTATGTAATATTGTTTTTCTACTTTCCATAGGGGAATAATATTGTGGGGTCAAATCCCACTGTGGGTTTTCCCATTTGGGTTTCCACGTAAAAAAATCTTGGTGTTATGGTTGCATGGTTATTTGTTTTTTGTTTCTACACTTTACTTTCTTTGCTATCCATCTGGTGGTTAAAGAATCAGATTATCAAATTCAAAATTTGTAGAACACTAATTCACCCCCCTCTCAGTGTTCATTGATTCCAAAAATTGGTATCAGAGCCTAGTTCCTCTGAGGAAGCCTAACTTCTTGAGGAAGGTCCGAGAGATTGAATCAATAAATTCCAGTTTGTAGAGACAACTTTGTGAGGCTCTTGAAGATCTCAATGCAGCAGGAAATGAGCTAAGTTATTTGAAGAGAAACTTGAATGCAACTGAAGACTTCATTAATTATTTAAAAGATCAAGTGAACACTTCAAGAGAGAAGAGGAAAGATCTGATGGACAAAATGAAAGAAAGAGAAGAACAAAGCATGGAGAACCAAGACAAGTTTGATGAGTGTGAGAAGCTTGCTAGAGAAAATGTTGTATTGAAGAATGAGATGCAATCCATAGTGATGAAGCTAACTAAAGAGATTGAAGACCAGAAGAAGAATGAAGAAAGTTTGGCTCAATCATTGAAAGATAGATTAGATGAATGCTTCAGGCCTACCTACGAGAATGATCAGTTGAAGCTTGAGTTGACACAATCAAGGAATGATGGACAAGAACTTGAAAGGTAGATTATTTCCTTAAGAGATGAACTTGCTACTGCAAATGAATATAAAGACAAATTCAATGCTACCTCAGCAAGGCTGGATGAGATGCTGGATAGTTAGAGACATAAAAAAGACATGAGAGGACTTGGATATAAAAAAGGAGAATCCTCCAGTTCCAAACAGAGCAATGCAAATCCTAAGAACAAGAATCCTCCAGTAAGATAGCCTAATGCTTATAAATTCAATGGTAGATGTTTTACTTGCAATAAATCTAGTCATGTGGTAAATCAATGCAGAAGTAAGATGAGAAATGGAATGATGAATAATGTGAACAATGGTGCTACCTTTATCGGTCAATGTTTCATATGCAACAATTTTGGTCACAAGTCAAACATGTGTAGAGCATTAATGAATAAATTTCAGAACATGAGATTTTATGCTTGTGGAATGTTTGGATATATCTCTAACCAATGCAGGATGAGACCAAATTAGATGAATTTTAGACCTATGTGGAGAAATGTTGTTTGCCATGCATGCAACAAGCCTGGTGACGTTGCAAAATACTACAAAAGCAATAATAATGGTTCGATAAACAAAGGCATATCAGAAGAGAAAGGAAAAGCAAAAGTAGATGAGACTAGAGATCAACACAAGAAAATGTGGGTAAAGAAAGAAGATTCCAATGTGCAGAATGGCTCCACACTTGAATCCGATGATGGAACCTCATCTGGTAACTAGGGCTTTTTGGCCTTAGGGGGAGCTTTACATGTAGATTCATAGAACCCCCTCTTCGGTGATCTATAAACAATTCTGGTAGGTTGTAGAAGGCTTAAATCATGTGTGCAGATGTTATCCATAAGATTTGATGGAGATTTGAGGCTCTGGTAAGCAATTTCATGAAAATTATAGTAACCGGTTGAAGCATTTATTACAACGCAAAATGAGGTTTTTATAGGTTAAAAAGGGCATTTCAAAGGTTTATTCTTTACAATGCGATCAAGAGAAAAGAGTAGTGCAGTGGAGAAAAGAGATTTGGCAATCAAAATCGAGCTTACAGTGATTCAGAAGTGATTTCTTGTGCCCAGTTGAATTAAAAGGTATTTATCTGTTCCGCGAAGATATCCATTTCAAAGCCTAGATTCAAAATGGCTTCAATATCTAGAATTGCTATCCTGTTGGTTGTTGAGATTAAGGATAGAGCCATACCTTTTTTCAAGAAACACCCCTTCAAGTCTGTCGAAGATGATCCAGAAGGAGCATTTTCTTCGGTACCCTACGATGTTCTTCACAATGACAATATTAGGGCATACATCCATTGTGATCTTGAGGAGCTTGGCAATGCTGATATGTTGTCCCTATATAATAAACATCTGGCAGACAACTTGGGTAACCTCAAATCTGAATATAAGATACTTTGAGACAAGGGTTTTTTGTAGTTCATCCATTTCCTATTGTTTGATGAAGTGAAATGGATCCGGTATATCCCTAGTCGAGTCCATGACGAGTTCATGTGTCTTGATAGGCCTCATAAGATCACTAAGAAGGCAATTCAAGTTGTGACATGCCTAAGTGAAACCGGTGAAGTACCTGGTCTGAGAAAAGTATCGAATAACATTGTGATAGCCACTATCACTTCCAAGTTTGTCAATAGAGAAATGACTATCAGCGACATCTTGGAGCATGATGTGAGGTTCACATTGGTGGTAGTTGGTTAAAAAGTCTATCAATCAAGCATACAAAACTCTATCTCTAGAACTACAATATATACAACATATGAGATGCTCAAGGATGACAAGAGGTATGATTTGTTTATAGTCCTTCTAAATGAACTGATGAGTAATTTGAAGAAAATTAAGAAAGACAAGAAGCACACTTTTAAGTATGGGTCTCTTCTTATTTGTTTGGCCTTATATTTCTTTAATAAGATACCTGGTATAAAAGGAAAGGTCCAATGAGCCTATGATAGATCGGTGGCAATGCAAATCAAGGAGGCATTGTGGGGAATAGGAGATGCTACTATGATAATATCAGCATTTTGGGGCTATTTAAAGACATTTCAAGCTACCATGAAGGGAAGAGAAAGAATCCCTAAGGAGATTGTAGAGAAATATGAACAAACTATTTCCTTCATGGTTGATAAAGATCAATGTTAGATGGAAGCAGTTGAGCCTAGGATAGTTTGGATCATGTCCATGGGGTATGAAGTTGACGCTATCATGCTTGAAGCATATACTCAACACCTATTGAGCTAATCGGTAGATCCAAAAGAAGAAAGATTTGGTACTTTCAAGGAAAAGGACTTACATCTGCATAGATAGTTTACTGATGCCGGAATTAAGAGGAAGATCGAAAAGGAAGTGGAGGCTGTTGCAGAGAAGATGGGATTGACAAAGGAATTTGTATAGAGGGAAAGAACTCAGAACATTCTAAGGGAAGAAGATGTAATCATATCATAACCCCAATCAAAAAATCCTTCCATGCAGTCCAAAGCTAAACCTAGTAAGTCTGAACCTATTTCTAGAGTGAAGAAACTGGTTCCTCCACCCAAGTCCAAGCCTGCAGTATCAACTAGTGGAGATGAGAAGAGGAAAAAGGAGAAGCCTTGTAGGTAGTATGTTGGAGAAGAGGAGGAGACAAAGTCAAATGAAGAAGTTCAAAAAGTCAAGAAGATTGCTACTTATGCTCGAGTAGTCAGAAAGCCATTTGGTGATGCTCCACCCTCTAAGAAGACAAGGATTCAAGGTGAGCCATTCGGAAAGCCTAAGGGAACTAGGAAGAAGAAATATGAAGCCTTGGAATCTGGTAAGATTAAGGTTATTCCTCCTAAATCCTTAGAAGATATAAAGAATGAAATCATTAGGGATGGAAATTTGAAAATTCTTGGTGTATCTTATCAGAATGCAGATGATAAGGAGAGGAGAGAAATTGAGGAAGCAGTTGTACTATATATGAATAATTTCAGTAGAGCTCTAATTGATTTATCATATGAGTTGCCTAAGGAGATGTATGATATCCTTGATATCCGGAGAAATACTGCCTGTCGAAAAGATGAAGAAATGCAGGAGTATGTTTTGGTGAACATGTGTTTATCCATCTCTAGGGATGAAGTTGGAAGATTATTAAAATTAGCAAAATAAAAATTCAGGAGCAAGAGAAGAGTTAACAAAATTATGCTTGGCGAAATCGATGAAGTTCCAAGTGAAACAGAACAAATAATGAAATACTTTTTACTTGAGCTGAGATATGAGGTAAATCAACCCAAGGATGCCTCCCGCTTGGAAGGACAAAATATTAACACTTTCATTCTAGAAGTGCATGTAGAAGTCTCTGGTGGTCAGGTAGATCACCAATCTATTGAGAAAGAAGTAGCACTAGATGCACCCCACTGAAAATCCAGTTGTAGATATCTTTGGTGAAGCTACTCAGGACCCTCCTGAGATAGAAGTGATTGCAGAAATGATAGCAGAGGAGATAGCAAAAAAGTTGAAAAGAGTGTGAATGTAGAGGTTGAGAAGGAGAAGAGTGATGAACAAACAATGTGATGGAAATTGAAGGAATTAATTATGTGTTGCATTGATGTTTTGTCATTGATGGCAACACCGATTGTTTTGGCTGTTTACCAGCTTCCAGTAGGCTCCGGTGGAGTGGTTGGTTTATGATATTGATCTAGTGTGCTCTGATATTCTTTGGCTTGTGGATTTGGTTTAAATATGCCATTCATTCTATTCAGATGGGTTTCACAATTAGTTGGTTCAAGATTTGATGACTTAGAAGCTATCATTTGTTCTAGTAAGCCTTTTGGTCACCGGTAATGGTTACGTCGGTAGAGATTTGTTGAAGACCTTTTGATGCATGTGATAAGTGGTGTTGGCGTGGCTTCTAGATGGCTTTTGGGATGTTGTTGGTTATCTTGTTCGTGTTCATGTTGATCAGTGGTGTTGGATTTGGGTCTGGACCTAATGCTATCTTATTCGGCTAGGTTATGGACCGGTTTATGTAATGTGTTGGTGGATGATCCCGATGTGTTATTGGTTGGGTTTATTGATTGGACTATGTTGTTTTGATCTTAGGCCAACTTGGTTGATAATTAGATTGTAGGTTTAAGCTATGAACTTATTGTATTATCTTTTAGGTGGCCGACCTAATTGTTTAGGTCCCGAGTTGGTATAAATATGATGTAAGATCTCTTTGTAGATCATGGCGATTCATGGGATTAATGTGGTCATAGGTTATGGGATTATCTATGTGCGAATAAAGTTGTAATCATATGCAATAGGTGATCGAATTGGGTTGGTGAAAGAGGTTTAAGACCTTTGGCACTGAGCTTAACCAGAATAGTACTCAAGCATAGGAGATGCTATTCTTGCAGTTCATTCTTCTTGTGGATTATAGTATGGATTTATTTAGTAGTCAACGAGGCTCCTTTTGTGATGAGAAGTGCACTCTAGGTTGTTGGCCTTTTTGCATGTACAGGCCCATCTTATTGTAATCACATACTTACTGCAGAAGTATTATCTGAATGTGGGTAGGCTTCCCACTGTGGTTTTTCCCTTTACCAAATTTTTCATGTACAAATCTTGGTGTTATCTTTTGTGGATGGTCGCTAGATGTTCTATAATTTATATTTGTTCTTAACTATTATATCTTCTATTCTGGTAATAGGGTTTTAATGCTTAAAGTTCTATAATTTGTCGATAATTGATTCACCCCCCCTCTTAGTTGTCCTTCGGTTATCTGAGTTGTCTAACAATTGGTATCAGAGCCTGGTCCTCTCTGCAGAATCTTAACCACTTGAGGAAGATCCTATGGCATCTAATAGTGCAAGTTCATCAAGTTCATCTACTGCTATTTTTCAGAGAGAAATTCCTAGGCTTCATGGAACAAATTACAGAGTATGGACGATTTAGATGGGGACTCATCTGATATGTCTTGGAAAGAAGATTTGGGAGATCACTGAGAATGGCTATACACCTCATAATTTGGCATCTGGAAATCCTCCTCCAGTAGGCTTGGATAAGGACATTGAAAATGATTGTAGAGCTAGAGAATCCCTTTTGTGTGCACTTTCTGATCAGCAAATTATGGGACTATCTAACGAATCAACTCCAAAGGCTATATGGAATAAATTTTGGACTCTGAATGAAGGTGACCCTACTATTAAAATTTCTAAACTTGATGGTTACCGAGCAAGATACGAGAACTTGAAGATGGAAGAAGATGAAAGGATTACTGCTTTTATGGAGAGAGTTAATGAGATTCTCATGGGAATTCGATGTTGTGGTCGATCTCTGAGTGAAGATGAAATAGTTTCTAAAGTATTGAGAGCTTTGCCACTGGCTTATAAGATGAAGACTAATGAAATTAATGAGTTGAGAACTATGAAAAATACCTTTTTTAATAGGGATACCTTGGTTGGGAAGTTATCTATTTTTGAGCTTGAGGAATTCAGTCCTTTTGGAGTTGCAAAATTTGAACCTTCTTTTCATGCATCTACATCATCTACCGACAAGAGTGATTGGAAAGCCTTATATGCTAAAGAGCTGGAGCAAATGACAAAAGAAGATGAAGAGTATGAGCAACTTGAAACCCTATTTTCTAGAAAAGTACCTAAAGGTCCTACAGGAAGTAAGTATGAAGGAAAATCACCTTTTAAATATTTTGCATGTAATAAGATAGGTCATTTCACATCTAGATGTCTTGAAAGGAATTCAAGATTTGAGGAAAGAGTTAGAAGATCTTTTAGGCCTAACCATGATTGTCAGAACAAGCATAAGTACATGAGAAACAAAGACAAATCATGCTACTATGCTGATGAGGAAGGTGTGACTGATTCTGATGATGAATCGACACAAGATTCAACTAATGGATCCGGAAATGGAAAGGAATGGGTATTTTTGGCTATCAAGGAAGATGATCTGGTAGCTGAAGAAAAGGCCCTTGCTGCTAAAATTGAAGACAAGGATGAATGGGTGATAGATGGTGGATGTTCACATCATATGACTGGAGATAAAAGGAAATTTCTATCTTTGCAAGAATTTGATGGCGGTCTGGTCAGATTTGGAGATGACAAAGCATGCATGATCAAGGGAAGAGGAACTATATCACTGGATGGTAAACATGATACTGATAATGTTTATTATGCTGAAGGATTAAAGCATAATATTTTGAGTGTAGGATAATTTGTGGATAAGGGATTCCAGTTACAGTTGAAGGATGGAAAATGCAAGATTATCAACAGATATGGATTGGAGATTGCAACTGGTACTCAGACTAAAGGTAACATCTTTCATTTAAACTCCAGTGAGAAGACATGTTTGATTGCACAAATTGATGAGAGATGGTTATGGCATAAGAGGTTGTGTCATGTCAATTTTGATTGCATTGTAAAGATCAGTTCTACTAAGGCAGTTAGAGATATATCTAAAATTGTGAAGCCCTATAATCCAGTATGTAAGGAATATCAAATGGAAAACCAAGTTAGAAATTCTCTTAAGAGTATACAAGACAAATCTAATGATGTTCTTGATCTTATTCATAATGATTTGTGTGGTCCTACTAGAATCAAAAGTTTTCAAGGTGATAGATATTTTATGCTAATCATTGATGACTATTCTAGAATCATGTGGGTTACTTTTCTAAGGGAGAAATCTGAAGCATTTGAAAAGTTTAAAATCTTTAAAGCTAAAGTTGAGATAGAGACAAGATTGAAGATTAAATGCTTAAGATCAGATTAGGGTGGACAATTCACATCCGGTGAATTTAACAGTTATTGTGAAAAGAATGGGATAAGGAGACAATTATCTACACCCTAGACACCTTAGCAGAATAGAGTTGTGGAAATGAAGAACAAAACTATCTTGGATGTAGCTATAACTATGATGATGGAAGCTAATATACCTCATATCTACTAGAGAGAAGCTGTGAGCATGACGGTATACACATTCAATAGATTTCATATCAAGGGTGACATCGATAAGACACCTTATGAGTTATGGTATGGTCATACACCTATAGTTAAGTATTTCAGAATATTTGGTAGTAAATGCTATATCAAAAGAGATGATTCCATTGGAAAGTTTGATCCTAGAAGTGATGAAGGGATATTTCTTGGTTATTCTAATGAAAGAAAAGCATATAGATGTTATAAAAAAATATTGTAGAGAATTATGGACAGCACTAATGTCAAGGTGGATGAGCAAAATAGAAATCAAATCAGAACTTATGAGAGAGAACCGGTAGTGGAGATGATCATAAATAAACCGGTAGCAACTGCACTGAAACAAAATGTTGAACCAATTACTTCGGCATTATCAGAAAATTCAACAGTAATTGAAGATCAAAGCAGAGGAATAGAAAGTCAAAAGACTCGCTCGGTTTGTAAGGTTAAATCATTCAGAAGATCAGATCATTGGAGACAAGAAAAAAAGAGTGATGACAAGAAGGTTGGCAACTGATGAGGTATGTTTAATTTCTCAAATTGAATCGACATCAATAATTGAAGCATGTAAAGATGAAAGTTGGATGAAAGCTATAGAAGAGGAATTAGATCAGATAGAAAAGAATAACACATGGACTTTAGTTCCCTGGCCTAAAAATAAGAATGTTATTAGAACTAAATGGGTTTTTAGGAATAAATTGAATGAAGATGGACAAGTTGTGAGGAATAAAGCTAGATTGATTTGTAAAGGATATTCTCATAAGGAAGGAATTGATTATGATGAAACTTTTTCTCCGGTAGCTAGGATTGAAGCTGTGAGATTATTTTTTGCTTATGATGCCCATAAGAACTACAAGGTTTATCGGATGGATGTTAAGTGTGTATTTCTAAATGGAGATATTGAAGAGGAAGTTTACATTGAGCAACTTCATGGATTTTTACTTTCAGATGACAAAAACATGGTTTGCGGCTTCAGGAAAGCTTTATATGGATTAAAACAAGTCCCCAGAGCTTGGTATGCAATATTGGACAAATATATTTTGAATCTTGGTTTCACTAAAGGTAATGCTGACAGTAATTTATACTATAAGATCATTGATGATGACATATTGATTGTTGAAGTCTTTGTTGATGATATCATTTTTGGAGGTGAGGATAAGTTATGTATGGAATTCTCTGAAAATATGAAGAATGAATTTGAGATGTCTATGATTGGGGAGATGAAATTTTTCTTAGGTTTGCAGATTACTTAGATTGATAAAAGTATTTTCATCTGTCAAACTAAGTAGGCTAGAGAGTTGTTGAAGAAATTTGGTATGGAAGATTTTAAACCAGTTGGTACACCTATGGTTACAAGTGAGAAGTTGAATAAGAAAGATGCATCAGCACTGGTAAATCCTATAAGGTATAAGTTTGTGATTGTAGGTTTTTTATATCTGACTTAGACTAGACTGGATATAATAAATGCAGTTTGTATTGTATCAAGATATTAGAGTGATCCTAGAGAGAATTATGAGAGTGCAGTGAAAATGATTTTTCAGATATTTGCAAGGAACAACTGAATTTGGTTTGTGGTATCCTAAAAATGATGACTTTACACTATGTACATATACAGATGTTGATTGGGTTGGAGATGTTGATGAACGAAAGAGCACATCTGATGGAGATTTCTTTATTGGAAAGAAACGTGTTTCATGGATCAGCAAAAATAAGTCATGTACATCTTTGTCTGCTACTGAAGCTGAGTATGTTTATAATGCCCCTCCTTGACCTGGTTGATGTGATACCTGTGATAGGTTTGCCAAGGCCATTGAAGGGTGTTTAGGATTTCAATTAGGAAGTTAGATATTATGGGGACTCACGTTATCGGTTGGTTGCATAGATGATTATGTAGAGTTCACCCTTGAGCCAAATCCCATTCCACTTTAGTAGACTTGATCAGATCTTTATTTTGAGCGATGGGTATGATAGATATGATTAGGCATACATGATGCGTGGAGGTTATTATGGTTTTCCATGTGTAGTTTATTGATGATTGTAGATATACATTGCATGATTTCATGTTTCCTGATAATAGTGAGTATGCTCATGTTTATTTACAACTTTATGTGATTTAGATGTTAATATGATGATGATTGATTTCTATGTGTATTTATGTCAAAATTGATACATAGACAGATAATGTTAGCATTTCGATTTATCATGTACTTTGATAGATTTTACTGATTTTTCTTTATTGTGTAATGGATATGCTAGCCCTAGCTCGATTTACCTATGATGTGATGTTGCATGTGCTATGTGTTTATAGCATGGTTACTGTGTGACTGTCTGTATGGGGGAGTCAACGTCACATCACTCATTGCAAGTGAGACGTGTCATTGTGAAATTCCTCCACTTGTCTGCTATGTATATGTATATATGTATGTATGTATGTATGCACATGTATCATTTTGTGGTTGCAAGTTTGTAGGTACTAAGGCATTCATTACCACAGACGATTCTATTTCCAACCTAACTCCCTGACATAGTAGGATCTACTTTCTTTCTCTCTCTTTCACCATGATATAACACTTCATTATGCCTCCATACATGTTGTGGGCACCTCACCACTCCACTTATCATCTAAATCTAGGCCATTACCCAAGATTCATCAATACCTCCTTATATGCTTAGTCATAGTCTTAACTTTCCTTTTACATGTTTTCCTTAATCACCCAAAAGGAAATAATATAGAAAGAAAACCCTTTTCAAAGTATACAACTCGAGTTGAGGGGTTACATGCAACCCTTTTCTAAACACCCGAGAGTAGAGAAAACAACTTATGTACTTAGGTAGACACTTGAATTAATATGGCCAACAAGACTACTTAGGGTCATTGAGCACCCCCTTTCTATTTGAGAAAATGCATGCAAATTGATCACTTGCTTAACATACGGTTGTGATTGTAAGGTAGGGGTTTAGAAAGGTACAAGTGAAAGCACCTATGATCAATGGGACACCACAGTGGTTTACATTGAGAACATCATGTGGAATTCTTTACAAGTGGTCAATAAATTGTGAACAACAAGGACTACCTTATATCTTTGTTATATTATATATCTTACATTGTTGTCTTGGTGTTCTATATATATTGATGATTGGCGATTGAGGGTCTCCAACAATTTCAGCTTTTGGAGGTTTTGTTAGTCCTTTGGTAGGTTGCTCAAGGCAATACCCTTACCTGATCCAAGTTACACCTCTTGGAACCCTTTCCCTCAATGAAAGCGGCTCGCAGTTCAAGTCCTAGGTGCAAGCTTATGTCAAGTCAATTTAGGGTAGTTTAGAAAAGGGTTCCATGTAACCCCTCAAGTTGAGTAGTATACTTTGAAAAGGGTTTTATTTCTATATTATTTCCTTTCCAGTGACTAAGGAAAACATGTAAAAGGAAAGTTAAGACTATGACTAAGCATATAAGGAGGTATCGATGACTCTTGGGTAATGCCCTAGATTTAGATGATAAGTGGAATGGTGAGGTGCCCACAACATGTATGGAGGCATAATGAAGTGTTATATCATGGTGAAAGAGAGAGAAATAAAGTAGATCCTACTATGTCAGGGAGTTAGGTTGGAAATAGAATGGTCTGTGGTAATGAAAAAGATCTGTGTAAGGACTTATAGCATTTACTATGAAGAAAAATTGGTGCACGACCACCTAATCAAGGTCAAGGTCATGAGTCATTTTGTGTGTATTTGGGTCTATGATTGGATTTAAGGTCATTTTAATGTCATTTAAGTATAATGAGTCCTTTTGATGTAATTACAAGCATAATGTAACTCATTTGAAACAAGTTTCTCAAGTTGTACAACATGATCCTGATATGGTCAAGGAGGACAAATTGTGTAAAAGTATCATGAAGGGTAAAGAGGATGTAAATGGTTGTTTTGAGTCCATATACATGTGTTTTGAGGTTTTGATAATTTACTTGTAAGGTTTTCTCAAGTTTGGAGTTCAAATTGGAAAAGTTGTCAATTATGTAAAATATGGTCAAGCAACATATTATGTTGTAAAAGTTGCACCAAGGCTCTGATTCGGTCTTGGGCAGTTGTAACTAACAAATATGTTGAAAGTATTATAAATATTCCTTTTTTGGTTGAATCCAATGAGGGTGATCAGTTGGAGGAAGGATTTACAAAGGTTGTTAATGCAAACCTCTATCTGTCACACCTAGTCTAGACAAGGTGACAGTCATTAAAGTTTTATGTGAATGAAATGTAATCACCCAAGAAGGGATTGTGGAAGGAAGGAAGTAAGGATGATTATGGATCATCTCAACATTTATTTGTAAGAATATAAAAAGAATAAAGGAATTGTTTGATGTAATTCGTAATTGTTCTTCTATGACTAGCCATGTTATTTTCTATTTCCATACACATTTGATTGGCCTAATGGATTGAATGAATCTAAAAATTGATTGAAATATGTAGTGTGAGGAATATACTTTTATTTGAAAGCAATTTGATCCTCATCCATAGAGTATGGTGAGAGTTTGAACGTGTTTTGCAAAATCTTCCTAGAAACCCTCATTGACAGGGTTAAGTGCAAGGGATTGATCATTTAACTGTTCAAAATTTGTAATATTCTAGATTATATTAGTGGATTGGTTGCCCTTTCATATGTTTTTGGTTTCATGTTGA
This sequence comes from Cryptomeria japonica, assembly GCF_030272615.1. NCBI lineage: Eukaryota > Viridiplantae > Streptophyta > Pinopsida > Cupressales > Cupressaceae > Cryptomeria > Cryptomeria japonica. The sequence continues at coordinate 441,681,327 of NC_081410.1, forward strand.
ATGGTTGTGCCATTTGTGGGATAAATGATGCCCTAGGCGGACTGAACATACATTTATTGTTCTTTTATGACAGTCAAAATAATCTATGTACAAAGGGCATAACTTTTTATTTCACCATTGGATCTTTACGAAATTTGGATATGTTTTTGCTAACCAAGTTATCTACATTTTTATAAGAGACATTTTCTTAATGTTCTCGGGTGTGCAAGTTATGGATGACAGAGTTTTGTACTATCTAGTTTGTTGCACTATTTGTTATTTATTGATGTCTAATGATTGAATATGTTTGGGGCAGCATTAAATATCTTCTTTGGTATGTTGGATAATGGATCTATGAAGGTGTGATGGTAAGTTACATAAATACCATCAAAACTGTCATAACTAGGACAATCATAACAATGGAAGTTTTCATGTGTTGTATTGACATTTTGGACCCATGGAACACCTATGGAGATTGGTGACAGATTTATATTGATATGATATGGATGTTTGTTGTTGGTGGATTGATTTATTTTTTGCTGATTGTAATACCCTAAAATTGGTCACCTAAACCGTGGGCCCCTAATCTCGACAACATCACCAAGGTCCTAACTAAAGACAATTAAATCAACTTTGAGCACACAATTAATTAATTCTTCAATCATTAAATGTCACATGGCAAGTGAATTATTCTATATTAATTAATATTTATTTAATTAATTAAATCATTCCAAGAAAATCATTTTGATCAATTATCCTATTTAATTTATTAAATATCCTAGCATATTTAATTAATTAATAAATTTGCCATTTAATCATAAAAAAAGAATTAATTTATTACAAAAGAGGAATCAATATGCAAAGCAAGAGTTAAATTGAAAATAGAATAAGGAATTGAATTGAGAGAGAAATCCAACTTGAGATATTATTTCTTCTTCTAAATTGAGACAACTTGAAATAAAAAAAACAATTAAATGATTTATTAATCATTCTCTAAAATTGGAACTCAAAGCTTTTGAGAAAAGAAATTCAGTTGCATTGAAAAGACATTTTTCTTGAATAAATCAAAGAAATCGCATGGAATCACCTATTTTTATCACAAGTGCATGGAATTAATTGAATTTTATCTCCAATGCAAACTCAAACTTATAAACTGAATGCATTTCAATCAAACTATAATTGGAATCTATCTCAAGGTTAATTGAATCTGATTTCTCAAATATTTCAATAATCCTAAATTGTGCTTTTTCTTGAATAATCTCAACCGCTCGCTGCTAATTGATCTTGACCATTGGTCTCTCTTGTGATTCTCTATAAATTCAACCTTCATCTCTCATTCAAAATACCCTAGAGATTTATTGTTATTATACACTTTTTTCTCTGGAATCATTGAAGATATTGTGCTTGCTTTTTTTGAGATTATTGCATCTTAGTTTAGCTTTTTTTTGCATGTTTAGCTCAATTATGATTGATTGAATTCATATAGCTTAATATTCATCCATCTAGAATAATCTTGCATCCATTTAGCTTATTCTCATGCTCATATAGATTAAATCCTTTATCTTGGTGTAGTCTAGTCATTGGTATTGCTTATACAAATCTGAGAGCAAGTCTACACTTGCATCTTTTAGAAGACAATTGGTCGATTTGTTATGGTTTTATTATTCATGCTTATCTCTGTCTAACCATACATGCAATGACTTAATTGAAGTGTTGTGTCTTACAGATTGTAGATACTTATTCCACTTTTAACACACACATTTCTGGTGCCCACCGTGGGGCAGAAGACTACATCTTTCAGCCTCGAAGACTAAATTTTTCTTATTTTTCAGATTTTTATTTTTCTGGATTTTTTGTCCATACAATTATTGCGAAATGTCGTACGAGATTTCCCACCTGCCCAAACGAAAAACTGTAGGTATCATACGAATTATCGTACGACTCGATGAGAATTGTCGTACGGTATTCTGTTTTTTTTTGGGTTAAAGCAAATTGCATTCTTCAGGTTCTTTATTGGATTTGATCATACTAATGCTGACCCTGGCTTGTTGTCTGTTTGTCTAAGGAATTTTCACAGCCTAATCATTTTTTTGCAGAACGCTTGTCTAAGAATATGCTTGTCGTACAAAGACAATATGACTATTGATTCATTGTCTTTGCAGGTTGCCTAAGGAGATTCAAGTAAATATTGTGTATTCTATAAATTCATTTTTAGGCACCTAAATTGCTATCTGGTTAATGAAACAAGTTGTCTTTTGTGTTTTAAGAAAATTCTGAGAGGTAGGAGAGTATGGTCTTGTCTGCACAAACAATCAGAAATCTAGACCCTTGAGGCTTTTTCTAAGTTTAAGATTTGTGTACCTTTAGCAGGCCTATCATAGTGGGAAAAAGTAATCACCTTGTGAGAACGACCCAAGTGAGTACATTCGGACCTAGGCATTCTAACTCACTATAATCAATAGGCCTCTGGTTGATTAAAGTCTCAGAGGATAGGATTATTTGAGTTTTCTCTTTGAGATCTCTCATATTGAGCATTTTGTAGGGCCTCGTGGTCTCAATCATGTTTACGTGACTATAACTTGTTTCCGTACCTTGTCAGACTATAGGCCTCAATCATGCTTGTGTGACTTCAAGGGGTAATCTCGAACAAAATTCCTGACTAAGAACTATAAGATAGAGGCTACCCGGTTCACCTCCGAAAGGGGGGATAATCTTTGTGCAAGAGAGATAGTAACTCTCCCAAGATACTTACCATTTCATGCCCCCATTAGCATTTGGAGTCAGATAATATGGTGTTGAGAATCCATTGTGTGAGACTCAACGACCATATTCTAATTAGTTATTGGGTGTGTACCTGAGTTTGCAAGAAAAGGTTTTCTTCTCTCACCAATTTTCATAGGGTTAGCATGTTGTGATTGAGGTCATTATACATATTGTGTGTTTACTGTGTTTTCATCCCTGAAACTGAAACTAGAATACCAAAACTGGAGAAAACAATAAACACCTTAGTCATCAAAACTTTGTCCGTATTAAAAACTAGTCTACCTTAGTCATCAAAACTCTATCTGTGTCACAAACTAGTCTACATCAACTATCAAAAACTCAATCCATCTCAAAACTGGTCATTGTCAATCATTGAAAACTCTGTCTGTCAGAATCTCGTCTTTGTCCAGTAAACTACCGTACGAGTCTTCTGAAATATCATCCTACTGCCTACAATTTGTCCTACGAGGTTTCATCAATCTTGACAGTTTGTCATCTGAGCCTCTATTCTGTGTCGTACAAAATCAGATAAATTATCATCTAGGTTAGGGAAGTGTCGTCTGAGTCTCTATTATGTGCCATACGAAAAAATCTTCATATCCATCAGTTTATCATCTGAGGTATACCCACATGTCATAGGAACCTAGGCAACAACTCATACAAAATATTGTTTTCATCATCCTAAAGCTATCAAACTGTCATCTGGTCTTGTAAACCCTATCATACGAATCTCTGATTTTGCCATCTAGAGTAGTCAAACTTACCTAAAAACAGTCTACAACAAGCATAAAACTGGTTATCATCATCCTGAGCATAAACAAATCTAAATAGTGTACTTCTACCATGGTGTTGCACGATTTTGTCGATCATCTTTCAGCTAGTTCAATCAACCATTTATCAAACCTAAGTTACTTAGATAACGTCTTACACAGGATAGATCGTTCTTGAAACCAGACTAAGTCTTAGTCACTTCTCTCAGATTAAACTAGGTAACTTAGATCACGTCTTACACAAGATAGATCTTTCCTAAAACTAGACTAAATCTTAGTTGCTTCTCTCAATCAATACGTTAAATAAACAACTAGCTTTAAATCTGATCTTGACTTATGCATCACAAATAGCTCTAGGTCACATCAGTCAATAAAAATGCCTACTCAAACCAGAAGTTCTCGTAAGAAAGCGGACAAAGGAAAAGGACCATCCTATTCATATTAGGATAATCCATTGTACGTAGAGGACCCTATCACTAATAAACCTTCATAATTAGTTATACTAGTTTATGACCAACCCTTGTCTCCCACCATATCTGGAACAAAACAAGAAAGATGAGCTGCTAAACGCAATGCTTATGACGATCTCAGTATCCATGCTACTGATAGTGATTCCTCATCAGATGGATCTGAAGCCTCTGAACCTACCGAAACTGACATTCATTAATGTCAAAAGGATAAAGATTTTTGAAAAATGATGAAGGTTATCATGGCTAGAGAAAAAGAAGACTATTTTCTAGAAATAGAAAAGCAAGGCGCTAAACTTCCTACTGGTTATAATGTTGAGGCCCTCATCACTAAACATGAAGAGACACCCTTAGCAATGGTAAACAAACAATTACAAGTGTTATAGACTAAGATCAAAGAACTGAAAAACAAGGATAAATCATCAAAACAATATTCTCTGGACACGATATGCCCTTTTCCATTTGATAAAAACCTTTACATACCTTCATTTCCTTCATGAGTGGAGATTCCAAAATTTGAAAAATATGATGGCAACTCAGATCCTCAAGACCATGCCAGAGAATTTTGTGCTTTATGTATGGAGTTCATGAACGAACAAACATATCTCATGCACCTTTTCCCAAGAAGTTTATGAGGGAAAGCTATGGAGTGGTTCTCAAGCCTACCTATGGGAATAAAATTTTTTGAAGAATTAATCCGATTGTTTCTACAACAATACTCCTATAAAATTAGTCATCCAGTCACTATGATTGAGCTTTGCAATACCAAACAAAAAATAGGAGAGCCCTTTCTCACTTTCCTCCAACGTTGGAGAAATATGTTCTCTAGATATTCACGGCCTATTCCAGATTCTGAGAAGATGGATATCTTTGTCAACAACTTGATCCCTGAATTGAAGTACAATATCCAAATGCAAGTATACCCTTCATTTAACAAAAAGGTAGACAGTTCCCTCATAATGAAATATATGCTTATAAAGAAAGGAGATATCTCACTTTGGAAAGAAACACAACAAGCTTCAAGTTCCAAAGAAAAGAACAAATATTGAAAATATGGAAAAGATAACAACAGAAATGTTGTTAATGATGGAGTGGTAGACATTGTTAAAGAAAAATCAAAATCCATGATATTTAATCTAGCTAGTGGAACACAAGCACTCAAAGCGGCTGAAACTGCAGTAGAAAATCCTCCAAAGAAAGTAAAAGAGTGGTTTAAAGAGAAACCTTGGCTTTGAAAACCTAAACTCGACTTCACTCCTCTGGAAGAATCATACGAATCCACTTTCAAAACTTTATTGGCAAATGATCTGATTACCTTACTAGAAAATTCTAGGCCATATGATCCCAAAGTCAAACCAAAATGGTGGAGAGAGAACAAATACTATGAATACCATTGAAACAAAGGTCATAACACAAACAACTGCATGAAGCTCAAGCATGAGATTCAAGATCTCATTGACGCTGGGAAAATTGTTGTTGGAAATCACACAACTAATATTGATTGCAAAGCTTTTAAAGATCCCTTACCTGTTTATGAACAAGGTGATTCCTCAAAGTCAAAAGGAGGTGCCAAAGTTAATTAGACCTATACCAAAAATGACAATGTGATCAACATGATTGAGTCTTCCCAACCCAAATATTGCAATATGATCATAATCAAAGATAAACAAAATGAATCACAAAATGCAAATACTGTGACCCGCACTCAAAAGAAACTCACTCTCCAAGGAGCTAGTTCTTCAACTCCTGCTCAAACAACATCAAACCTACCAACTTCTTTGAACAAACAAACATATACAACCATGGCTAAATCCAAAAAGTTGGCTTCATCATTCTCTCCTGGTTATAGCATTGTCGAACAATTGAAATGAGTGAACACTCAAATCTCCATCTTTAAATTGCTCAAAATCTCATCTGCTCATAAAGAGATACTAGACAAAGCCTTGCTCACTACTAATGTACCAAAAGATTTAGATATTGATCAGTTACAATCTATGGTGAGTCACCTGACTTCACCTCATTATCTCACTTTCTTTGAAGAAGATGACAACTTGCTGAATCACCCACATAACCAGCCATTGCATATTGAAGCTATGATCCATAAACACCGAGTTAAAGAGATGTTATTTTCCAGGTGCTTGATCTTCCTCTGTCATACAACATCTTACTGGGCAGGCCATGGATTCACAAAATGAATGTAGTTCCATCTACATATCTTTAATGCTTAAATTTCCTTATAATGGAGTTGAAGTCAATATTCTTGCTGATACAAACTCCCCCTGTATTTCATTGATAAAGAGTGTCGATACCTTTGTGCCTCATAATAGAGTAGCCTCTATAGCTGAAAGTTAGGAAATCTTGATGAAGGACTTAGAAAAGAAATTGAAAATCACAAATATTGGCATGGATGGATACAAGATAGAACCAAGACTTTCACTAATCTCTCTCCCTCCATCACCAAGATAGTCGGGAAAACCATGAGAGGTTATGAAGCCATAGACTTCCACTCCAAATGTCATATATGATGGTCTCTTTGTACAATCCTCTACTTCCCTTACAGATGAAATAGAAGAGGATGTTGTTCTCAAATGGCTTTTCAAAGAAGATAGTGAAAATAAAGAAGTACGACATTGTGAGATTTCCCCGACACAATATGGTCCAGGATTAAAAATGATTCAATGCATGGGATATTCTGGTATTGGTCCTCTAGGAAAACATCAAGAAGGTATTGTTGAACTTGTTCAGCTACAAACTAAGTCTATAAATGACAAAGTTGGACTGGGATACAATTCAAGAAAGACATCAAACCAGAAATATACATTCCATCATCAGTCTAAGTGGAAGAAAAAGATACTACCTTCAGCATCACAAGAAGTAAACACTCAACAGACTCAAGAAGAGTATGAAAAAAAGCAAGAAGAACTAGCAATCAAGAGAGAGGAAACAATCGGTACTCAAGTTCCAATGGTATCAACTACAACACTGCAAGGAGTGGAAGCCCTAGAGGATATGAGAGAAGAGGTAGAAAGAATCAGAGAATTGTTCGCACCACTAAAAATTCCAGTCACATACACTTTTAGATAACAAGTAGATGATTCAAAAACTGACTTGAACAAGTATGAAGGGGGTCTAGATTATCTCTCAGATACATCTACTATAGAAACCTTTGAAGAATCTAATGATATCGCAAATGACACACAAGAGCTGATGTGCTTAAAGCTGCAAAAGGAGATAGAAGAAATCAGACTAAAAAGACAAGAAGACTATGAACAAAAGCTGAAAGAAGGAACAACACAAGAAAATTATTCACCTACTATGTCTCCCTCTAATAGGACAGAACAAATCAAGCATGGAACTACACAAGAAGAATTGGAAGCTACAGAAACAAAACTAGTCATTAGTCCAGAAGAAGCTGAATGGAGTAGATGATAGAGATTCACAAAACCATCAAGGTTATGTCAACAGGTATGTCAGATAAAAGTGATAAATGAACCAAATCATGAAGGAACTTGCATCGTCAAAGATGTAGGTGTTGACACTATACATACATTCACTCAATCACTTGAAGAAGAGTCAAAAAATTCCTCTTAGGACTCTGATGACTTTGACAATAATCTTATTTATGACAATACCTATTCAGCATCAAACGCTGACTCCTCCATCATGAATGTCGAGAATCTGTCTACTGATCTTGTTACTATCGAACCACGATATGCAGTCTAGTCTGGCGTAGAGAACGATACTAGAAGTAGGTCTATTGGATTTTGTCAACTAAATATTAACATGCACTTCAATGATCATGTTGTAACTCTTCCTAGTCTTGAGACATTTACACATGGTAGTCTTCTAGAACTCGACTTGTCAGTCGAAAGTTATGATGATAATACTGTGAACTCCCTCGAACATGTTCAAACTTTATCCTTGGTACATCCTAAACTAATTGACTGTAGTCTCCAAAACCAACCTATGAATGTACCTATCTTTGCCAATGAGTACACATTAACCTACTACCTTAATGCAGTTGAACCAATGGACTCTTCCACCAATGAATAAAGTGATAACATGACTGAAAAAGATATCAAGTATCTTAGTCGCAAAAATTAAAAAAGAAAAAGAAAATATCTCATGGTGAAAACCACATTGTGGTGGTGTCAAAATCAAAAATAGAAAAATAAAGGATGTGCCTAAGGGTGAAAACCTCTCCGAGGCACCTAAAGGTGAGATACTTGATATACTACCAAGTCACTTCCAGGAAAGGTCTTCTATATTGATTGAACCAACTCAGCCAATAAATATTGGGAGTCAAGAGACACCACATATCATCCACTTAGCTCAATCATTATCAGCAGAAGAGTTAAAATATTTCAGTAATCTCTTTTTAGAAAAGAAGATCAACTTTGCATGGACATACTTTGATATGCTAGGCCTAGATCCTGATCTTATCATGCAGGATCTCTCTATTACACCAGGAGTTAAACCAGTCAAGCAAAAAATCTGTAAGATGCACCCTCATGTAGCACTAGTAGTCAAGGTTGAGCTAGAAAAATTACTAAAAGTTGGATTTATAAGAGCTATAGACTATGAAGAATGGCTTTCAAACATAGTACCTATATCAAAGGCAGAAAAATTCATTAGGGTTTGCATAGACTTCAGAGATTTCAACAAAACATGTCTGAAAGATGATTTTCCATTGCCTAACATTGATATGATAGTGGATATGACTGCTGGATATGAGATGTACTCACTAATGGATGGATTCTTCAGTTTTAATTAGATCAAAATAGCTCCCGGAGATCAAGAAAAGACAACTTTCACCTGTGCATGGGGAACCTTTTGCTAGAACATCATGTCATTTGGGCTAAAGAATGCAGGAGCAACTTACCAAAGAGCAGTAACTACTATCTTTAATGATATGATGCATAAAACTATGGAAGATTATGTTGATGACACCTTAGTAAAGACTATGAAGGGATCCACACATATTCAAGAGCTAGGCCTCATACTAGATAGAATGGAAAATTTCAAGCTCAGGCTAAATCCTAAAAAGTGTGCATTCAGAGTGACATCGGGGAAATGACTTGGTTACATTATTTCAAAGAAAGGAATTGAGGTTGATCCTAAGAAGCTCCAAGCTATAATGGAAATGCCACCTCCAAAGAATATTAGTCAAATGAGAAGTTTACAAGGACATTTCCAGTCAATCAGATGCTTTATTTCTCAGTTAGCAGATAAAGCTCAACCCTTCACAAAAGTATTAAGGAAAGGAGTAACATACAACTGGGATCAGGAATGTGAATAGAAGTTTTAAAAAATCAAAGAATACTTGTCTAATCCACCAACACTGATGCCACCAATTCAAGGTAAGCCATTGATTCTATACATATCAGCTATTGATTAATCACTGGGGGCACTTCTGGCACAACAGGATGAAAATAAAAAGGAAAGAGCTATATATTATATCAGCTAAACCTTGGTGTCTTATGAAATGAAATATACTCTAATAGAAAAATCATGTTTGGCATTAGTCTTTGCATCAAAAAAATTGAGACACTACATGTTAGCACATTCCATCAAGCTAGTGGCTAAGATTGATCCACTCAAATATCGTCTCAGCAAAGTAACACTTACCGAAAGATTGGCTAAATGGGTCATGGTTCTTACAGAGTTTGATATTGAATATGTAGAACACAAAGCCATCAAAGGACAGGTAATTGCAGATCAACTTGTTGATGCTCCACTTGAAGACACTCAACCTTTGCATATAGAATTTCCAGATGAATCTATCATGCACCTTACTCAACAATCATGGAAGATGTTCTTTGATGGGTCTTTCACTCAACATGGTTCCAGTGCTGGAATACTTTTTATTACTCTTCAAAAATATTCAATCCTGAAGGCTTACAAGATTCTCTTCCCTTGCACAAACAACATTGCAGAGTATGAAGCTTTAGTAAATAGGATCAAGTTGGCTATTGAATGGAAGGTTTTGGAATTACACATCTATGGAGATTCTCATTAATCATCAACCAAATCAATGATACATGTCAGACTCGAGATAAGAAACTGATGCCTTATAAGAGAATGGTGGATGATCTCAAGAAATATTTTACTTTTGTATCATTTTAGCAGATCCCCAGATCAACAAACAGAGCAGTAGATTCTATGGCCACCTTGGCATCTATACTAGAGTTACAAGAATCTAATTTTCGCTTTGAATTCTTGGTGGAAGAGTTACATTACCCTGCCTATGATTCTCTTGAGTCCTAGATAGTTTGTTCTATTATTGGACATGACTCATCTCGCTACAGCCACATTTACTCTTATCTACGAGACCAAATTATCCCAGAAAATCTTACCTGTAATGAGAAAAGGAACCTAACTTGAAATGCTTCATGGTACATCATCATCGCTAATGATCTATTTAGGTGAGGTTTGGATAGTACTTCACTTAGGTGTCTGGAAACTAAAGACTCCCAACGCGCATTATCTGAAGTCCATGAAGGTATTTGTGGATCTCATTCAAATGGTCTAACTTTAGCTCGGAAACTACTAAGGGTTGGCTACTACTAGCCAGATATGGAGAAAGATGCTATAAAGTTTTCTAAAACTTGTGAGAAGTGTCAGCTACATGGGAATCTCAAACATGCTTCAGCAAGGGATCTCATACCCTTCATTACACATTGGCCTTTTTAGCAATGGGTGTTTGATCTCATTGGCCAAATATATCTTGCATCATCTAACAGACACAAGTTTATTATAATTGCCACTAAGTACTTCACTAAGTTGGTAGAAGCGGTTCCGCTCATCAAAGCAACCAATAAACAAGTAACTTTGTTCATCCTTAACTATATCATTTGCAAGTATGGGATGCCTTCATCCATTGTGATTGATAATGGAGGACAATTCAAGAATAAAGATCTAGACAAGCTTTGTTAGAAATTCAAAATCAAACAGGACTGGAGATCCATATATTACCCTCAAGGTAATGGACAAGCTGAAGCATCTAACAAAAATCTATTGACTATCTTACACATAACAGTAAACAAATCTGGGAGGGTTTGGCATCTGCAGCTCAATCCTGCACTATGGGCTTTTAGAACAAGTATTAGAACACCTACTGGGGATACACCTTTTTCTTTGGTGTATGGATCTGAAGTAGTCTTACCTATTGAGGTGGAAATACTATCTTTGAGAGTTTCTTTGCAAGGTCTCGTTACTGATAAAGACTACATAATATCTAGATTGCAAGAACTTGAGTTGTTGGATGAACGTCGGCAAGTGGAGTTCGATCATCTGAGAGTGTATTAAAAGAGAATGTCTAAAGGATATAAAAAGAAGGTTCGACAATGATAATCTTAGGTTGGTGATCTTTCTTTGAGAGAAAATCCTAAAAATCAATAGTTTCGAGACAACAAGGGGAAGTTTGAACCCAACTGGTTGGGTCCCTAAATCGTTACTGTAGTCTTTGGCTCTGGTGCCTATCAACTCTCAACATCAGAAGGAGAATAGCTCCGTGAACCGATCAACAGCATCCACTTGAAAAAACTCTTCACTTAGTATTCTCTGCTCCAGCAACCTATACAGCTGAAAAAGTCCTGAAAAAAAAAAAAAAAATCTTTGCCAAGCAGGTGAAAATTTGGCAAACAGGCGCCTCTTGTACTCAAGTGCTCCATCTATCAACGCAACATTGGAATTTCCTGATTTCTTGTATCTTTGATTTCACTTGTACATATCTTTTAGTCGCTTTTTGTGACATCCTGGTTCTTTTAGAACCCTCATGGCTTGAAATTGATCAATGTCCTAGTCTTAGGGTAATCAAATGAGAAATTTACGTGTCCTAAGCAATATCAACCAAGTCATCATTTCAGCAGTGATACCCGGTCGTCGAATCTAAGTCAGTCACCTATCTCATAACTATTGAAGAGTTTTATCACTGAGTACACAGGAAAAAAAACATTACTAAAAATAATCACTAAACAGTTTGAGATATGCATGAAATTTTCTTTGTGTGTTGTCTTTTATATTGTTTTTCGATTATTATTCCCTCTGAGTAACTCGAGGAAGTCTATCTTGACTAAGAGGAGCAAGGATTGGGGGCATAATATTTTATTTGTTTTCTGCTTGTAAGAATGATTCCGATGATCTGGAAACATCTAATCAACTGGGTGTCTGTCATAAGTGCGTTCACATCAAGGTGAAATAACCACACATACCTTGACTCTGCTTATTTGTATGCTACAGGGAGGTTGGCATCATTTCTTTGTCTATTTTGAGGGAATTTCTTTAAATGTGCAATCTAGATGCATGCGCAATCTGTCCAAGGATATGAACGAAAAAAAGGGTCATTGCGGACAAGATAATTAATATTGCACATGAAAAGGAAGGAACTCTATTCTGCCTACTATGTTTGTAAACGCTCAGTGATGAAAATTAGGCATTTCAAATCCAGTGACTAGGTTTAGTTTGCATTCATTCTACATTTTGTGCATTTCAAGTGACTTCTATATGATAACAATGATCTCTTTATCTTCTGAATAAGAGTTTGAAGCATCATCATTTCTTAGCTAAGTGGTCTCTTTTTCATCATTTCTCCAATCGAGTACTTGTGTATTGAGATGTTAGCTACATACATAAGCATCTTATATAGATCCATACATTTCATTATATACTTGTTTGCATTCATATTATTGCATAAGAAAAATATTTTTTTGCATTACTAGTTACTCATTTTCATCATTTATTTGCATATGAAAAGAAACAAAAAAAAAAAACATCCATATTCATCTACATTACATACATCCATACTGAATAGAAATATGCATACATATAGAATAAAGCATATAGAAAAACATCTCATGATCAATCAACACAAGTACGATGACATCAAACCAAGATCTCGTATGTATCATCATAAATATCTCGGAGTACAAATAAAAGTTTTAGGGTACAAATGATATCAACTGTCATCTACAATCTCTCATCAGAGTAAGAATCATATGGGGTACAAAAAAATGGGGTATATAACAAAATCTAGGAGCTATAAAAAAATCTAGCTCTCTCCCTCTCCCTCATTGCCAGATGGTGGAGGAGGTGGAGCCTGCTGACTAGCATCCTACTTAGGTGCCCGAGCTCCCTCAGATCGAGCCATATACGGAGAATATGGGACAACCTACTATGCTACAGGAACTGCTACACTATATTCCACAATTTAATAAGCCGCTCGACTAGTCTAATGAAAAACTTCCCATTGAAGAGCATCTCGCTCTACCCTAACCTCATCCAGTTGTCGATCTCTCTCTATCTTAGCAAGCTAACAATTGCGCTCAGCTCTGACATCCATCAATTGTCAGTCTCACTTTGCAAGCTATGTCTGAGCCACTGCTAATCTAGATCTCATAGATCGTGCTGCATCAGCTGCCCCCTACTCCCTCATAGGCTCTCCACCTCCATCTTTGCCTCCATCTCCATGTTGCTCATCCCTCCACTGTCACACCTATCTAGGAGCTGCTCGCTCCTCCTCTCCTCCACCCTCTATTATCCTGGCACCACTAGTCCCAACACCAATAGCTCCAAGGGATCCACCCTCCCCTCTCTGTTGTTGTCTCCACCCAGCTGGTACTCGTTGTTGCTAGCACCAGGATCACCACCTGCCTACCTAGAACTCACTACTCTTTGTCCCTGTTCCTATCCCTATACATGTGCCTATGTAGGGACCTCATCCTCAACCTCCTCTATGAGAGGTGCATTCTCAACTGGATCCGTAAATCTAGGAAAGGGATGACTCTGAAACCAATCCCTGTACTGGGGAAATACCCCTGCATCTGCAATATCCTCCAAATAGTCCCATCGAAGTCACTATAATCTGGCAAGCACCTACATGCTCAATGCATATGAAAACCTAGGGGGCCATCCTCATCTCTCCTCCTCCCCATAATGGGCGTAGGCAGTGAACTCCTGTGAAATCCCCTAAGGCCTGCCATACTACCTCATCACTCGAGATACAATAAATCGCTCAATACAGATCTGCCAATAAGAGGATGGGTCATGAACAGATCTCTCTATTGAGCTCTCCAGTCATCCCACAGCTCTAGACCCCTGTATGGTCTCCATACAATAACGATTAGATCTACAAGCTATCGTCGCCAATATTATGTCTTGCCCAGATGGGGCTGAGTAATGTATCCATAATATCTATAAATGATCGGTTGGTGTGGATCTCTGCCATCATCAACAATAGGTCTACAAACTGGGATATGCTCCCAGTCCCAAATCTGCAGAACCAACACTCCTGCTGCCATGCTCTTTCCATCCCTGTATGCAATCTCATGCATCTCATGATACATGTGGGCTAACAAACAAGATCCCCACCCTAATCTCTCAGGATGAGTTAGTTTCTCTGGAGCATCCCAGCCTAACCACATAAGAAGCCATTTTGTCCACTGTCTGGCATAACGAAACAACCAATGAACCCTGCTAATACACATACCAACAGAAATTGCTCATTGTACCTAGCCATCATATCATCCTAGGTGATAGCTCGCTCAAGAATGTCCTCATCATGAAATATGCGTCTCAAGGCTAAGATACCAAGACGCTGAGTAGAATCATAGTCAAACTTATCCCAAGAAAATGGAATCCTCAAAATCCTACACACATCCTCTGGAGTAATAGTCATCTCTCCCACTGGTAGATGAAAGGTGTTATGCTCTGAATGGAACCACTCAACAAGTGTAGTAAGCATCCCGTGATTCACACGGATATCATGCATCTATAAAAGGTGAGTAAAGCCGCACAAATCACTATGTGCTCTATCTATATCTGATAGGTCATGGACTAGCCTCATTGTAGGAGGATAGACACACCAAAACAAGATATATGGTAGTTGAACCTGCAAGAATCAAACAATAGAGAATCAGCAAGTCATCCCAATTACACTATACAACATGTTAAACATCACGCAAATCCAAATACACCAAATGCCAAATCAAAATTTCATGTTTTGACCCTTAAAAATGCTCACTATTTTTCATACGACATTTCATAGTGTAAGAAGAAACTCATACGAGTCAGGAATTCATGTAGCATGATAAAAGACTCCCATACGATAAAAGATGTACTCGCACAATAAAATGGGCTCTCAAGCAAACTCTCGTACGATACATGAGATGACCCCAGATGAAAAAACATATAGCATAAATATAATAAACCACACAAAGACATTTTGTCGTATGAGAGACAGTATTGTCTCGCATGACAAAATGATCATGACTGATTTTGAACAACATGAAAAAGCAAAAAATTCAACCAAAATTCAAAATTGATGAAATGCAAAGGCTTAAAATTGATCTTACCGATGGATCGTAGTTTTGCAGTCTGTTGTGATGTCTCTGGTGCTCACATCGATGCTCCTAGATTAGAATGACCATTTTTCTTTGCATAAGGCTTTTCAAATTTCAAACTTGGAAAGGTTAAAATGAATTGAAAATGACACTTGGACCCCTTATATAGCCAAAAAAACCCTAATTTTTTAACTTGCTCCGATGAACATGAAAATTGTACCCTTAGCTAAATTGCTCGTCCTGATTCCATTTTCGGGATCAAAATCAAAATTCAAGATCATTCTTCTAGTCAATTTCGTACAACTGAGACCACTTAGTGCTTTCATCAAATGCTCATTCTTTTCTTCAATTTACGCTCAATTTCTCATTATTCAATGCTAAATCTTCAAATATTCCTTTGCATCATTCTTCGTGCTCAAATAATTATCATCACCAACAATTTCCTATAATCATCATGTACCCTCGCTATCTTTTGATTTCGCTCCCGAGGGGGCATACTCATGACCTCATGACCTCACATCTTCAATGTCAAGAAATTTTTTAAATCTTCATCAAAAGTCGAGCAAAAATCTTTTCAACTAAAGAAAATCAAACAAATTCTTATCTCTAAGGGCATCTCAGCTTCATCGCTTCATATCAAGTTGAGATTTCTTGATCATCTAAATCAAATCAATCGCTAGGGGCATATCAGTTTCATTGCTTCAATTCAAGCTGATATTGTCTTCATTTGAATCAGTCTCTTTGTAAATGATGTTCAATTTTCAATTCAATATGCAAGATATATTCTAGTTTATATTTTCTTGATCTATGTATTATCTATTTATATGATAAATCTGATTATCTTCTTTTGTATGGCAGGTGAGAGGAGCATTTATTGATGTCAATTTCCTTCTCACAAATATTGATTGATATATATATGCAAGAGGGGAGGATCAAGCAATGCCTTGACCGGTCATGTCTTTTAGACATTACTTGATCGCACCCTTTGACTTATAATTACCAATCAGTGTATACTTTAATCAACAATCCGATACTAATCGGTGCATACTTAACTAATTATCCAATGCCAATCAATGTCTACGTAACTTTTTAATTGATACCAATTGGTGATCACTTAATTAATAGTTCAATACCAAGCGGTGTATGCTTTGCCACCCGATAACAATCGGTTAATCCCGACAACCATCATTTGTTTACTATTAAGAAATCAAACGATATAAATTGGGATACATGGTTAGCCTGATAATGATCAATGATCATAGTTATAATGCAAACTGATATTAATCGGTATACTATGCTATGATATGATTATCGATAGTTTGAGCATTGATCAAGCTGAGAGATAAATGAAGAATGATCATCAAATGAAATAAAAATAGCTTGAAGTTTTTCCTAATAGTTTATCGATAGGATAAATGATTGAATGAGAGACTTTATTTATCTCTCATTTAGTCATTTATCTTATCGAAGCTATCATGCATTAACACTCCCTCTTAGCTAGGTAAGATAAATGAAAACAATATATCAAGCATCACAATTCAAATGATGGTTAGTATTCTTTACACAATCTGACTCTCTAGAAAATCATATCACCTAATCACATGATATGAAGTATCACCTAAACACATGATACAAATGTCCATCACGTCAATCTTGTGATGACAGGATATCACCTAAGCATGTGATATCAGTATTGCCTAAACACGTGATACTTAAAGATAATCATATGATAAAGATTAAATTCTCATCTTATCCAAGTTGTGGTATGTGCGCTAACATCTTATACAAATGTTTTACCACAACACAATCATGGCACATCCATGACACACCAGAGATCCAACATGATAACTGGTTTGGAAATCACAAGATTGTCACCTTATAATGTCTACATACAAGTGTTCATTATCTTGAGAGATCGTCGCCTCTTAGATATGAACCCAGGGGATAAAATCCAAAATGTCCTATCATGACAAAGAAGTTTACACATTAAACATCTTATTGATATGCAAATACAGATTACAAAGAAAATTACCTTTCTATCATACCTAAACCTTTTCTAAAGTGATCAACCTTCACTCTGGAAAGAGATTTGGTCATAATATCTACAGTTTGATCTCCTGTACAAACATATTCTAATTGAATCACATTCCTGTCTACCATATCTCACACATAGTGGTATGGAATCTCAATATGCTTGGATCTGTCATGGAACACTGGATTTACTGAAAGTTTTATGTAGCTCTAATTGTCACAATGTATAACAGTGGGTTTCATAGGCTCTCCAAACAACCCCACAAGCAACTTCCTAAGCCATACTGCCTCTTGGGAAGCCATAGAAGCTATAATGTATTTTGCCTCGGTGGAGCTTTGAGCTACAGAAGATTGCTTCCTGCTGATCCAAGATATCATAGCTGAACCTAGACTGAAGCAACACCCTGAAGTGCTTTTTCTGTCAGTCACACTTCCAGCCCAATCTGAATCTGTAAATCCATGTAGGTCTATATCAATTTTCTCATATTTGAGACCAAGGTTTAGGGTACCTTGTAGGTATCTCATAATGTGTTTAACTGCAACTAGGTGTATCTCCTTAGGTTCACACATAAACTGACTTAGAGCATTAACTGCATAACAAATATCTGGCCTTGTATTTACCAGGTACATCAGGGACCCAATCATCTATCTGTATTGAGTAGGGTCAGTGGGTTGTGACTCTGTTGTTGCTTCTTTAAGTTTATGTAAATTAGTTTCCATAGGAGAGGTCATGGGCCTATAATTTAGCATTCAGAATCTCTTCAAAATATCCAAGGTATACTTTCCTTGGTTTAGTATAATGTTGTCAAAAATTTTCCATACTTCCAGTCCTAGGAAGTAATGAAGGAGTCCCAAGTCCTTTGTATCAAATTCTTTGGATAGATATTTCTTGCATTGATCTATAAGGTGATCATTTCCTGTGATTAATAAGTCATCAACATATAAAATCAATATTAGCATATCACCTTTATTTCTTTTGTAGTAGAGATTAAGATCTGCATCATTCTTAGAGAAGCCTAGTCCTAAGAGATATGTGTCAATTCTTTCATACCAGGCCCTGGGAGCCTATTTAAGCCCATAGAGATCTTTCTTGAGTCTACACACATGAGACTTTGCATCATAAATTTCAAACCCTTCAGGTTGCTCTAGGTAGACTTCTTCTGAGATCTCACCATTTAGAAATGTTGTTTTAACATCCATCTGGTGTACCTTCCACTCCTTTGCTGCTGCAATGGCTAATACAGCTCTTACTGGTGTATACCTAGCAATAGGTGCAAAATTTTCTTCATAATCTATTCCTTCCCTTTGTGAGAACCCTCTAGCTACAAATCTAGCCTTGTGTTTTTCAATACTGTCATTTGTAGCATGTTTGATCTTGAAAAGCCATTTAGATGAAACAACAGATTTCTTAGTTGGCCTAGGAACAATCTCCCAAACATCATTTTTCATAATGGACCGATACTCTTCAGACATGGCATCCTTCCATACTTGATGTTCAAGTGCATCTGATACATTGTTTGGTTCGGCTTTAGAGAGATCATTCATAAGGGCAACATAGCTAGTGAATTTATCAGGCCTTTTGCTTTCCCTAAAGGTTCCTGGAGGAGTAACAAACTTCTAAGCTTCTGCTACAGTCTTGGTGGCCCATAGTGGTCTTTTCTTGAGGTTTTCTCTAAGTGGATTTTGAGTTTCACCTATAGTTTCCTCAGGATTCTCCCTTTGAAGCTCAGGAGTAGGATCTTCATCTATGTTAGGGGTAGGGATATAGACTTCAGGGTCTAGCGAGTTTTGGGCTCTTTTGAAGGCTAAGTCTTCTTCAAAGATCACATCCCTACTTAGTTCAAGATTCTTTTCACCAAGTATATAGATCCTGTAGGCTTTGGAGGTTTCACTATATCCTACAAGGATTCCCCTTTTTCCAGAAGGCTCTAATTTTAATCTCTTCTCCCTAGGTACATGAATATAGACAGGGCATCCAAATATCCTAAGGTGATTGATATCTGGTTTTGATTTAGTAAAGACTTCCTCAGGGGTCTTATCTTCAAGATGGGAGTGAGGACATTTTTTTGAATATATACATCAATGCTAGTTGCTTCTGCCCAAAGATTGATATTTAGATTCTGATCAAGAATCATAGCTTTGGAAGCTTCAATGATTGTCCTATTTTTCCTCTCAGCTACCCCATTTTGTTGAGGATTATAAGGTATTGTTAACTCCCTCTTAATCCTTGAATTTTTACAAAACTCTTTAAATAATTCTAATGCATATTCCCCCTCATTTTCAGTTCTTAGGGTTTTTATTTTATTTCTTGAGTAGTTCTCTGTTAGTGATTTGAATTCTTTAAACCTATTAAGGATCTCTTATTATTCTTTACATTTCAAAAAGTAGATCCAAGTTTTCCTAGAGTAGTCATCAACAAAAATTACATAATACAAAAATCCCCCCAACGAAGGTACGAACATGGGTCCACATACATCAGAATGAACTAACTCTAAAATTTTACTTGTTTTCCTAATACTATTTTGAAAAGCACCCTTAGTATTTTTACCTAGGGCACATCCTTTGCATTCCGCTGAATGATATTGCTTTAACTTAGGTAGACCTGTGACAAGGTCTCCCATTGATGATAAATCTCTAAAATTTAGGTGGCCTAGTCTTCTATGCTAGACTTCATTAGCATCTGTAGTTTCATGGATTAGGACTAAGTTGGGCTCTGTGCATAGCTCGTACAAGTAGCCTTGTCTTTGACCAATAGTTTTAGCTTTCTTGATGGATGAATTATTTGGCCAAGTCAACACTCTGTTGTCCATGAAGGTCACTCTGTATCCATTGTCCTCGGGTGTTGATATTGAGACTAGGTTTCTCTTGATGCCTGGAACATATAGTACTCCTTTAAGTTGTAATGATACACTTGACTTTAGTTTGATGGTGCAGGTTCCAACTCCTTTGACTAGATGTGTAGAGTCATCTCCGATAGTTACTTCCTCATCATTCTCCTCTTTCATGGAGTCTAGCACTTCTCTGAATCCTGTAATGTGTCTGGATGAGCCAATGTCGATCACCCAGGAGTTAACTTTGTTTGATGCTTGGTTTGTGAGTTCTGAATAGAGTACATACTTCTCGGGGTCCTCTTCCCTTTTCGATTTTCCTATTTTGGAAAATGTGTCTTGTTGCTTAGCTCTTTCTGGACATTTGGCAACATAGTGCCCAAATTTGTCACATCTGTAACATTGAATCTGAGAAAGGTCCTTCTTGAAGGTGTTCTTGTTGTGACGACCCTTTATCTTTCTAAATTGTTTCTTCTTGCTTTTCTTGTTTGAGTTTGTATTTAGAACTTGGAGATCTTCATCTATATTCTTTTTCTTGATCACTTTCTTATGTTGCCTTGATTCCTCTTGGAGACAGTCAGCCTTTAGCCTATCGAATTTTGGAAATTCATCCCTTGCACTGATGCCTTGGACGAATGTTTCCTATATGCTAGGCAACCCATCTAGAGAAATGAGTGTTAATTCTTTGCTTTGGATCTCATATCCAAGGGTTGCCAGTTCATCCCTTAGGGTTGATATTCACATGAAGTAGGCATTAACTGATTCTCCTTTGATCATGGCTATGTGATTTATTTCTCTTTTTAAAGCCAAGGTTCTACTGGCATTAGATATCTCAAATGCATCTTCAAGTGCTTTGAACATGTTTCAGGATGTTTCATGTTTCCTTATGATGGGCATAATATTATTTCTCACCCCATAAACTATGATTTTGATGGCCTTTTCATTTCCCTCTCTCCAAGTTGTTTTATCAGGTTCAGTCTCAGGTTCTACAGTTTTAGTTTTTACAAATGATTCGACTTTATTTTCTTTTAGAATCATCTGAATTTTGAACTTCCATGTTGAGAAGTCATCACCTCCTCCAAGTCTATCTTCAAATCTGATAGCACTAGCCATTAGAAGAATTGTGATGTGAATATATAGTTGTTTTGAATTTTCCACAAAATTGAACAGGCTCAGATTTGATTTAACTATAGCTCTGATACCATGTAAATGATGTTCAATTTTCAATTAAATATGCAAGATATATTCTAGTTTATATTTTCTTGATCTATGTATTATCTATTTATATGATAAATCTGATTATCTTCTTTTGTATGGCAGGTGAGAGGAGCATTTATTGATTTTGATGTCCTTCTCACAAATATCGATTGATATATATATATGCAAGAGGGGAGGATCAAGCAATGCCTTGACCGGTCATGTCTTTTAGACATGACCAATCAAGACATTACTTGATCGCACCCTTTGACTTATAATTACCAATCGGTGTATACTTTAATCAATAGCCTGATACTAATCGGTGCATACTTAACTTATTATCCAATGCCAATCAGTGTCTATGTAGCTTGTTAACTAATACCAATTGGTGATCACTTAATTAATAGTTCAATACCAAGACGTGTATTCTTTGCCGCCTGATAACAATCGGTTAATCCCGATAACCATCATTTGTTTACTATTAAGAAATCAACCGATATAAATCAGGATACATGGTTAGCCCGATAATGATCGATGATCAGAGTTATAATGCAAACCAATATTAATCGGTATACTATGCTATGATATGATTATCGATAGTTTGAGCATTGATCGAACTGAGAGATAAATGAAGAATGATCATCAAATGAAAGAACAAGAGCTTGAAGTTTTTCCTAATAGTTTATCGATAGGATAAATGATTGAATGGGAGACTTCATTTATCTCTCATTCAATCATTTATCTTACCGAAGCTATCATGCATTAACACTCCCTCTTAGCTAGGTAAGATAAATGAAAATAATATATCAAGCATCACAATTCAAATGATGGTTAGTATTCTTTACACGCTGATCAATTTCATTGCTTTTCATCAAGCTGATTATTCATTTAAACTCAATCAAAAGTTTAAAGAGTATCTTTGATCACACGCTCAATCTAAGCAGGTGTTCAGTTTCATCGCATCAAATCAAGCTGGACAATTTATCTTCGCTCATCGTGTCTTGATCCATCAAGTTCATGATCAATTTTATCTTCGCTCACTGTGTCTAATTCAACCAAGTTCAAGTTTTGTATCGTTTCTCTTCATCGGTCCTAGTTCAATCAAGTTCAGGATCAGTATTTCTTTAACCAACTCTGTTCAGTTTCATCGCTTCAAAATAAGCTAAACACCTCACTCTTCATCTGTTTCATGATCAGTCGAGTTTAGAATTGGTATCTCCTAGACATCAACTATTCTTTGAACCAATGTGGTGCTCGCACATTAATTCAAAGAGGGGCAAATGTAATACCCTAAAATTGGTCACCTAAACCATGGGCCCCTAATCTTGACAACATCACCAAGGTCCTAACCAAAGGCAATTAAATCAACTTTGAGCACACAATTAATTAATTCTTCAATCATTAAATGTCACATGGCAATTGAATTATTCTACATTAATTAATTAAATCATTCCAAGAAAATAATTTTGATCAATTATCCTGTTTACTTTATTAAATATCCTAGCATATTTAATTAATTAATAAATTTGTCATTTAATCATAAAAAAGGAATTAATTTATTACAAAAGAGGAATCAATATGCAAAGCGAGAGTTAAATTGAAAATAGAATAAAGAATTGAATTGAGAGAGAAATCTAACTTGAGATATTATTTCTTCTTCTAAATTAAGATAACTTAAAATCAAAAAAACAATTAAATGATTTATTAATCATTCTCTAAAATTGGAACTCAAAGCTTTTGAGAAAAGAAATTCAGTTGCATTGAAAATACTTTTTTCTTGAATAAATCAAAGAAATCGCATGGAATCATCTATTTTTATCACAAGTACATGGAATTAATTGAATTTTATCTCCAATGCAAACTCAAACTTATAAACTAAATGCATTTTAATCAAACTATAATTGGAATCTATCTCAAGGTTAATTGAATTTGATTTCTCAAATATTTCAATTATCCTAAATTGTGTTTTTTTTTGAATAATCTCAACTGCTCATTGCTAATTGATCTTGACCGTTGGTCTCTCTTGTGATTCTCTATAAATTCAACCTTCATCTCTCATTCAAAACACCCTGGAGATTTATTGTAGTCATTGACGATATTGTGCTTGCTTTTTCTGAGATTATTGCATCTTAGTTTAGCTCTTTTTTTGCATATTTAGTTCAATTATGATTGCTTGAATTAATATAGCTTAATATTCATCCATCTAGCATAATCTTGCATCCATTTAGCTTATTCTCATACTCATATAGATTAAACCCTTTGTCTTGGTGTAGTCTAGTCACTGATATTGCTTATACAAATCTAAGAGCAAGTCTATACTCGCATCTTTTAGAAGACAATTGGTTGATTTGTTATGGTTTTATTATTCATGTTTATCGCTGTCTAACCATACATGTAATGACTTAATTTAAGTGTTATGTCTTACAACTTACAGATACTTATTCCACTTTTCACACACACATTGATCACATTATTGGAGTTGTCATTGTTGGACAGATTTGAAGCATGATTGGATGGAGTAAATGGACCCTTTGAAAGTTGTTTGAGATGAGGATGAGACTCACGAGAGGTGTGATAGAGTTCATTTGGATTGAGAAGGTATGGATAGAAATGCAATGAATAGTACTTGTTAATAATGAGTATGGATATGTTTAGAAGGTGATAACCTAATCTTGAGTAAAGGAGAAGACCTACTAGTAGGTTAAGTGTGTGTTGGAGTTAAGTACTTAATGATGTTATGAAGGAAACTTAATTGCCTATATGTTGTAGTTGTGTGTAGAGTGTAATGGTGTAAGAATGTTATCCCCTTAAGTGATCATGGAAGACCTCAAAAATTATGTTTGTATAGTGACATTACAAATATGGTCATATGGTATATGGGATATGTGGAAGCAACAAAATTTATGTGAGTGTGTCTCTTGTGTGGACCAAGATGTGTTGATCACTCCAACCATTTTCTTATAAAAGTATTTCTTTTCATGGCTCTCATGTGGATCTTTTAAGAAGGGATGCATTATATTAAAGGAAATTAGGAGAATATGGGAGCTAAGAAAAGATCATAGTCGCAAGACATGCACTCTCTACTCATTCAAGGGTATTGTACCCTTGGGTGTCGTGTAGAGGTTACTCCCTCTGGTGTGACTAATAGCAGTCACCTCGTGATGTGGATTTAATAAATTATTTATTTGATTTTGAATCTCTCATTATTGTGAGTAATGTGGTTTCAGATTAATCTTTTTTTTTTAATTAAGTGCTATCTGTTGTGGGGATAGCGCCCTATATTAATAATAAATAGTATTACGTATGCACTGGACCCTCAAAAAGGATATGGTCCTTACAATAACAAAAACATTATCCAAACACAACCATTCCACTACATTAACCTCAAAATGGTAGCAATGCGATCACCCAAACTCGCCACCTTTTTGATATTGTTTTCTGACAGCCAGCCTAGATCTTCGTTCATCATCCTTCTACATGGACCGAAATCACTAGTGGAGACCCCTGCACGGAATACGTCCCAAGCGTTTCCCATGAAGTTTTATTTCTTTGTCCTCAATTCTTTTGTAGCAACCTAAATCTCATCTTCATAGTCTGAGACCTCCACGTCTGAGAGGAAGTACGCTGGGTTGAAAAAAGGACCCAGGATACTCACCCATTCTTCTTCCAATTCCATGACTGCATACCTATAGCATTGCCATCAACTACCCCGATGAACCCATCCATTTTCTCAATGCAAGCTTCCTTGGATGGAAGAACATCCACTAACAAACAGAGAATGGTTTCGTAGATAAAACCATCACACCAATGCCTCTCTCTGTTGAACACTTCCTCAACGATCGCGACAATAGTTGCCTGCCCATCGACATCATTGTCAAACAGTCGGTCACATTGTTCTGCTAACCGCTCCTCGCGACACATGCAACTCAGCCCAAAGTGGTGAACCATGATTCTGTGACAACTGGAAAGGAAGCTTCATCAAGATACAGATCCAGTCTTTGCAATTTTCTAACCCAGTTTCAGATTAATCTTACTTGGGTCAGGTCACCAATTTTTTGTTTCTTTTACTTGAATTATTTTCAGTGGCTCTTGCCACAATAAGTTCTTGATTGGATTTTGCCAGCAATTTTTCTTCCTTTCCTGATTTTGAATTATGGACTTTTTTTTTCTTTTGCTTCGCTTTTCCTTTATATGGTGACCTATCCCGAATGTGGTTGCATTGTGAGTCTATTATGTGTTAAGTGTTATTTCTATCATGTCCCCTTTGGACCTCTAATAGTATGTGCAAGGGAGAACACCACAAAGAGTTACATTGAATTCGTAAAATTGTTGAGTAGTAGGGACTTTTAGTAAATAGATGAAATACACTAGTGGAGTAAATATGTTGGTAAATCCTTGATTATAGCAAGGATAGAAGTGCTTGGGATCGAATGGTCCTATGATGCTCAAATAGTCAAGTTAACCAGATGATTGAATCTTACGTTTCCCGAACTTGTGTGAGTACTTTTGTGTAGTTAATAGATAAGGATAATCGAAATGAGTAGCGTAGCAGAAGCGTGGTGGAGAAATTTATGGTTTACATGATGAAAGTTTCACAGTTCTGAAGAAATAGGTCACCTAATTTTAGATGTTCTAAGTGAAATTGACTAAAAATTTGCCTAAAGAGGTGCACTTTTGAGAAATTTATCTCTTGCTTGGACCCATGTCATAGACTCTTTAGTGATTTTGGGACGTCTTAGAAAGGAAGTATAGTGCAAAAGGCCTAATTGTCTACTCATGAGTATACAAATAGATGTTAAAGGAGTATTGATATGCTTAATAGTATAGACTATCTCGATTATTCCTGCTCGATTGATAGAAAATAAGAACTTTGACCTTCGCATATGTGGTTAAAGGATGTTACCACTGTAATGTCTCAATAATTCAGTAATTACCTAGTAGCTAGTAGAAGAATTATTACTTATTGTCTCTGAAGGAATGCATTTGCATTGGACGAATAAGGCAAGAACGTAGAAACTTTGATGTTGAAACCTCACCTTCGATCAGGAAATGACTAGATAATACATAGTTGTCGAAACCCGATATTAGGTAGAATGGATGGACTATTGGCAAGTATGTTGTAGTAGAACTAATTATTGCTTATGCTTAGAGGATTGTTTGGATCGAGTAATTCTTGATGTATCTTAACCTTTGCGACTTTTGGGAGTAAGTCAAACCCAAGGGGGGCAGGATGTAATGCCCCTCCTTGACCTGGTTGATGCGATACCCACAATAGGTTCGTCGAGGCCATTGAAGGTTGTTTAGGATTTCTATTAGGATGTTAGATATTATGGGGACTCACATTATATGTTGGTTGCACGAATGATGGTGTAGAGTTTACCCTCGAGTTGAATCCCATTCCATTTTAGTAGACTTGATCAAATCTTTATTTTGAGCGATGGGTATGATAGATATGATTAGGCATACATGATGCGTGCAAGTTATTCTGGTTTTCCATGTGTATCTTATTGATTATTGTAGAAATACATTGCATGATTTCATGTTTCCTAATAATAGTGAGTATGCTCATGTTTAGTTATGACTTTATTTGATTTAGATGTTAATATGACAATGATTGATTTCTATGTGTATTTATGTTGAAATTGATGCATAGACGGATAATGTTAGGATTTCAATATATCATGTACTTTGATAGATTTTACTAATTTTTCTTTTTTGTGTAATGGATATGCTAACCCTAGTTCGATCTACCTATGATGTGATGTTGCATATGCTATGTGTTTACAGTATGGTTACTATGTGACTGTCTACATGGGGGAGTCAACATCACGTCACTCATTGCGAGCAGGACGTGCCATTCTGAAATTCCTCCACTTGTCTGCTATGTATATGTATATATGTATGTATGCACATGTATCATTTTGTGGTTGCAAGTTTGCAGGTACTAAGACATTCATTCCTCCTAGGAAATCAGGTGCG
Source organism: Cryptomeria japonica (assembly GCF_030272615.1). Taxonomy (NCBI): domain Eukaryota; kingdom Viridiplantae; phylum Streptophyta; class Pinopsida; order Cupressales; family Cupressaceae; genus Cryptomeria; species Cryptomeria japonica. Next base: position 441,708,680 of record NC_081410.1, read on the forward strand.
AGCTCCCCTGGCTTGATAGGTGCAAGTGTACCTCTTCCCAATGGCAATATATGGTTGGAGATGTCATTAGCCCCTACTTGCACACTAGGTCTAGTTGGTCACTAGTATGGTTGTCGGTCTTGGTGAGTTTCACCATTTTTTCATGTTGTCTCGGTATGTGAGTACATGTATGGTAAGTTGTGTGTGTGTGTGTGTTTGATTATGTTTATTTGGATTTAATTACTAATGATTGCTTTAATGTCTTTGATAATGTTTATTTTAAATTATTTAATAATATTTACCTCGATTTGTGTGATAATGCTTATTTGGTTTATTTAGTTAACATTTGACATTTTAATGATTTTTAATTATTTTATTAATTGTGTCTTGAGAATTAAATAGTGTTGTTTTGATTTTCACCATTTGAATTATTACGATTTAGCAATTCTTTTTTTAATTTTTTAATAAAAGTGGAGAACCACTAATTTTATTAATATTTATAATTTATACAACCTAGTTCAAAGAGCACCAGTAGGAAAGAAACAGGGAAAGAAAACCTCTGGTCTAGCTCATAAAATCCCAATGGGAAAGTAGTACAACTAGTTACATTCAAAGATATGAAGAGAATAATCCAACCAGTCCTAGAAACATCCCCAAAAGACCATATGGGCCAACATGGCCATTTACAACAAAAAGTCCTAGCCCCCTAGAATATGTGAATCTAATACAAAAATTATTTGAATGTGAGATTGAAACATCATGAGTACAAAAACCAAGTACTGGAACTTTCCTCCGTAGGAGACAAAGGCTGGAAAATCTCCTCATTCTAAACCTTTGGAGCCAAAACCTGAAGAGGCACAACTGCACTTGGAGGAGACATTATTGCTTTCAACGAGTCTAGAAGGAAGTGAATACTTGAAAACACATTAACAACTGCAGCCAAAATATTTGGAGATACATGATCTAAAAAAGCTACAAGAGCAAACATTGTGTCATCATAAAGATTAGAAATCAAACCACCTCTTATAATTGAAAGTAGCTCACAGTGCTAGCCACTAGATAATAATTGAGAACGAGGTAGGAAACCACCATAAGGAAAAGAACCAAGCTCAAAATGATAGAGAGATAAAGCATTATCCATATCAGAAGAAGAATAAAGAGAGGAATGAACGTATGCATCCAATAACGCCTGCACCAAAGAAGAATCCAAGAGCATGTCCATACACACAGAAATAAAATGAGAAGCAACTTCAGCAAGAAAAATATTAGCATTCTCCACCAAACATCGTCTACCCACCACCTTGCGAAAGCAAAAGAGAATTGCAAAGAATGAATTTTAAATAGTCGACCAAGCTTCTCATTGTCAAAAGTGTAAGGATCTTGAATATCACATTGCTTGACAGGCAACAAAACTCTATAGCTAGCAGCCTCCATTACCAACAAACCACAAAAGAAAATAGTGTGGTTCAAGAGAAAGAGCAAGCTTATAAAGAAAAAATAGGCCATCATTAATTAAGAAGCGCATCCTCCAAAGGAAAGAAAGAGATATGAGAACAAAGATCGACACAAGCTAAATCATAGTATGCCGTGCCAACAAGCTTCCACAGACTACCACCTCTTAAAAAATAATGAAAACTTCCTCAATAAATCATGACCATAATTTATACTTAATACCCCATAAGAAGTGCAAGATATTCGCACGAACCAAATTCCCAGAGTCGTGATAACAAGTATACCCAAATTTCCACCTCAAAATACAAACAATAAAGCAACATAATTAATCATATGTGCAAGCCGCCACTGCAAGTGCAAATGAAACCGTTTATATATCAATTGAAGAGGAACCATGTGAAACCACCAACATCAATCAAAGAGTAAAGAACTAAGGAAAATGCAATCAAGAAAAGTACGACACTCAGAGAGAGTCTTGCCACCATACAGTTATAAGATAATAAGAAATAAAGAAGAAACAAAATGGTAATGTAGCACATCTTAAAAATCCCCATACACCCTCAAACTGTGCATTATAATCAGTCAAAATACCATAACCCAAAAGCTAGGCATCAGCTAGTACCAAGTCTAAAATTACAAGCAAGCATGCAGACTTAGTGAGGTGATATAAACAAGACCAAGAAGGCCCCATACACCATCGCACTAAACTACATACCTGTTGGCCATCTCAAACAAGATACAAGGTTGAAGCAAAGCAAGAGAGTTGGTAGTTAGAAAATTAAAGTTTTGTAGGATGAGGAGGCAAGCAATTCTTATCAATATCAACCAAAGACTGAATGTTTTCATTTAAGGCCTTATTTGCCAAGAAATCCACAACACTATTAGCTTCTCTATAACAATGAGAAATAGAGAAAGAACTAAAAAAGTACGATTTAGTGATTCTTGAATTGTGGCATTTAATAATTATTTTAAACCATTTAGCCTCAAATACTTAATTGATTTTGAAAATATTAAATTTATCATGAATAATAATAATCAGGGAGAATAGTGAAATAATTCCCCTTTATATTTATTTTTATATTCACTTTTATATTTACTTCCATATAATTATTTTAATAATTACATGTTTTGACGCATTTATAATTCGAAAATAATAAGCATATATATCTGTGTGTGTGTGTGTTCTTTATGATTTTATTTTTCATTTCTGTGATTGTAATGGGAAAAATAAACTAAGTAATGAGGGTTATAATAAAATAAGAATCAAGGAATAAATTATTAATTAAAATTAGGGCCTCTTGCTTTGGGAAAAAAAAGATAGAGTTCCCATGGATGTTTTACATTCTTTTGTCACAATTTGGGGAAAAAAACAAAAAAACAAAAACTCTCTCTGCATTTTCCGAGGGTTTTCTTGTTGGCCAATGAGCAATTTTGAACTCCATAGTCTGGATTTTGGTGGCAATTTGATGATTGAGGAAGTTGCTTAAGGAGCTTTGTGGTTGTGCTAGAGGTGAGCAAAGGATTGCTTCAGATTTCCCCTCCATTACATAGGGAAAAGGTAGGGCTTGCTCCTTATTTTTCCCCATGCTTAAGTTCTCAAAATTTCGAAAAAAAAACTTTAGTTTTCACTCTGCCCAAATTTCATTATTTGAGTATGTATTGATATTTTATTGTTGCTGAGTGCAAAGAAAAATCACTATTAAATGGCTTGGGGTTATGAGTTTTCTGTCAATTTGATGCAAGAAACTTGGGAACCTATGGGGGGAGGTATTATTATTTATGAATTTATATTTCTGATTGTTGTGATAATTGGTAAACTATAGTTGTGGTTGGAATTCTTTCTTATAATTCAAATTTAGTTAGTTTAGTGAATAAACCTGTTTATACCTCTCCCTTGTTTTTTTTGACAAGGCAATTTTCCCTTGTATGCACCTTTGTATGCTGAGTTTAAGCCTCTATTATTCTGCATGTGGGCAGAAATTGTTTTTATAGTTTTTTTTACTCTTTTTATTTGTTGGCCGAATTTGTTATTGTCACCCATGGAGTGGGTTGGCATAGCCCCCACTCCCCATGTTGTGGGGAGATACCTTGCACCACCCACAACATGGGGTATTATCTACGCCCCAAGCAGATTTTAAATCTGCAACAAAAAAAAAAAGCCAAAATATAAGTTAATACAAATTTATAAATAAAAACATAAATTCTATTTGCTAAAAACAAAAAAAAACAGTGACATTTACATGTTGTTGAGACCCTATCTGCCATGTTCATGTGGCATGGTATTTTGATATTAGCCTGCAGTAACTTAAGACGAAAGTTAACCCAAACCTGCATTATGTAAATTTGTATACCTGATGATTTTAACCAGTAACAAAATGTGGTTTCATGTGGGTAAATGAATTTGTTAATTCGTTGATAATTTAACCTGCAATGCTTATGTAAATATATATATATAGATAAATGCTTGAATATTAATAAGTGTATGAATATCAACATTTTCTCTATTGGTTGTGTGGTTGCAATCAAACTAGTTTCCAGCCTACAACACTTGCACCATCAGCTACAAAATTATTAAACCATAGGATAACTAGTACCATTTTTCAGGGAACGAAGTTTGAAACCAATTCCCCATGAATTCATTTGAGTATGTATAACACAATATAGGTATATGAATGTGCTCATTTTGATTTCCAAATGTTTGAAATTGTTCTTTATCAGTTGAATATTTGAATGTTATTGGTTGAGTCAAATAGAGTCCATCTTGTGAGTTTCAGCGAGAGCTAAGAGCAAATTTTTTGTTGCCCCGTAATTATTTTGTTGTCAATTTAAGGTAAACGTCATTTTGTGTTGTAAGCTATTTTAATTTGTTGCCAGAGGCCCCTTTAATTATTACTATCATTTTTGGTTTAGTTATATATCAGCTAGTTCTCTATTATTGCATGATTTTGTTTCTTTCACATCCTCATGTTGGTTTATGCCATGAGGTTGTTTTTCATTCACTATTGTTTATTGGGCAGCGAGAGTGGAGACATAGTTGAGTTGTTAAGTTTGGTTGCAGCAGTCTTATTTTCTTTGGATTGCGCTCTTGGGTCAAGAGGCTCGTTGCTTTCTTATTATTATTGGAATTGTTTAAATATGTGTTTGCACGTGGTTATGTATGGCATGTTGTCTATGTTGGTTTGGTTTATCTTGTAGAGCCTCTTGCATTTTGCACGGGTCCATGTCAAGGGAGTGGGCTCCTTTATGTTACCGAGGGTCATGAGAGATGGGCTATCATGAGCTTCCTTGTAAGGATGCATGAATTCCTGACCTCACGGGCATAAGGGAGTTTTTTCATTTATAAACAAGTGATAACTGAATAATGAATGGGTATGGGTAGTTAGACAATCTAAAAAAAGAGTGTAATTTATCAGTGCCTCATGACTTAGACCTAGGGAGGATGTTTTAGGCTGAGCATGAGAAGACCATGGAGATGGTAAGTCAACCTCCCTTGGTCTCTCTCCCAAAGTCGAGATGGCTCTGCATGCCCATAGGCTTGTGCTCATTTTTTGTTTCCGGCATGCAATGACACTCCCTTGAGCATGTGAGTCCCTTGTGCTATTTTCATGATTTGCTTTATGTTACCGGCCTCTGGAGTTTAATGTTCTTTGCACTATTTGAATTCATGTTGAGTATTTGATGTGTTGAAGTTATTCCTTTGGTCAAGCGTCAACCCGGCTTAGTGTGTGAGTTGGGACCTAGTGACATCTCCTAGCTCGGGGGGTGGTTCCTTGTAGGTTCCACATTTGGTCGGGTGTTGGATATTTTTTCCATTGAGGTTTTTCCCTTTTGCTGGTGTTTTTCTTTGTGTGTGGTCTTGGAGCTTTCTTCTTGTGTGGACTTCCACCTTGGAGCAAAGCATATTTTGTACCTTATCACCACATGGTTGAGACCTTGTCATTTTGTATTAGATTTGGATTATTGTAAAGAAGTGAGTAGTACTCACAATCATACTTATTATATCAAAAGCATTATTGTATTTATGAGTATATGTTAGTTGGACTTCCAACAAAATGATGCCATTCTAATTATTCAACATGGAAACTAGTAGATGTAAACTTGTGTAATGATAACTGGAACCTATAGTATTGAAATCTTTGAATAAGTACATGTAATTTGTTGGATTCATTATGTTCACTTATGAGTAGTTAGTTGTTGTTTAAGACTTCATTTTCTATGAGTAAGATTAGTTAATTTCCAGTAGCTTATTCAATTATGTCAGTTACTATGTTGATTAAAGTGATGCAAAATGTGACAAAGGCAATGAATGGAAATGCATAACTTATACACCATGGCACGCTTGATGCATGAATGAAACTAAAGAGAGACAAATGGATGCATTACATGTTCACAATGCAACTAAGAATTTACTTACCTTATGTGACACTATTACTGGATTAACGACATTAAACTAGACCATGTTGAAACCACTCAAACTAGACCAAAACAACACTCATGAGGATGACATATATAGTTCCATGGAAATCAAATCAGCCCAAGGCTTAAATCTGAAATAAAATGAATTAGCTTAGCATACTTAGTGTTTTGAATGAGAATGCACATGGTAATATAACTGCTGCAATAAAATTAATAATGCCTAGGAAGTGTCTATGAGCATGTAGTTGTATTAGTGTGATTACATGCATGTAATAGTGTATTAGTGTTGTAGGATAACTCACTAGAGCTATATTAGTGAGCGGACAGTAGCATAGAGGTTGTATTTTCGTTTATAGTAGCTCATATTTTATCATGGTGGTGTATGGTATAAGGTTCTAGGGTTCATCATGCATGAGATATCATTAGTACTAGCAGTAATGTCAATGCCCTAGGGAAATCTTGGAAACTTGTAAATGCTAATCTACTCATGTTAAGAGCATAATATGTCAACTGTTAAACTAAACAACTAACTTGAATCAAACCATTGAATCAACTCACTAAATTAATTCATTAGTTAAGCAAATGTAAACCATATTAGTAAACAAAAAAAAAATTACCACTTTTCAAGGTAACTTGTTGTAAGTATCCCTAGGGTTTACTGGTGGCACTAGAATATTGTTGCTGCTACTAACTGTACACAAGTTCTATGGATGAAGAAAATGTTGAAGGATATAAGAGTGGATTGTAATGAACTGGTAGTTATTCACTGTGATAATTCTACTGCTATTGATATATCAAAGAATCTAGTATTTCATTCTAAGACAAAGCACATATCTATCAAGTATAACTTTTTGAAGGAGAAGGTGGAAGCAAATGAAGTCAGACTGGTTTATGTGAACACTAAAGAGAAAATTACAGATATCTTCACTTAACCTTTGCCTAAGGAATCATTTGAGTACTTCAGAGACATATTGGGGGTTTTTGCCCCTCTGGTAGAGACCTGAATGATGTTGATTGACATCAATCCGGCATGCACTTACAAAGCTACTATTCATTCTGGATTGATGTGTTGGTGCTACTACTCAGGAGGAGTAGTCAACTATGTGGTTCAGTGGATTTATGATTTTTCTTTGATGTTCAAGTCAGATTTTTGGCATTGATGTCAAAGGGGGAGAGATATATCTGAAAAATAGAGCTTAATAGAGATATCATTCACAGGGGGAGTTTTCTACTTCATTGTTATATCATCTTTTGGGAGATTGTTGACTATCTTCCTTTGGGGGAGACTTGTTTGGTATTTCTTGGCACTTGGATGTTTTTCACATCTAGTGTTGCCATCAATGCCAAAGGGGGAGATTGTTGGCAATCGGAGGAATTGATTATGTACTGCATTGATCTTTTGTCATTCATGGCAACGCCAACCATTTTGGTTGTTTACCAGCTTCTGGTAGGCTCCGGTAGAGTGGTTGGTTTATGATATTGATCTGGTATGCTCTGGTATGCTTTGGCTTGTGGATTTGGTTTAGATCTATCATTCATGCTATTCAGATGGGTATCACGATCAGTTGGTTCAGGATTTGATGACTCAAGAGCTATCACTTGTTCTAGTAAGCCTTTTGGTCACCGGTAATGGTTTTGTCGATACAACTTTGTTGAAGACCTTTTGATGCACGTGATAAGTGGTGTTGGGGCGGCTTCTAGATGGCTTTTGAGATGTTTTTGGTTATCTTGTTCATGTTCCTCTTGATCGGTGGTGTTGGATTTGGGTCTGGACCTAATGCTATCTTATTCGGCTAGCTTATGGATTGATTTATGTAATGTGTTGGTGGATGATCCCGATGCATTACCAGTTGGGTTTATTGATTGGATTATGTTGTTTTGGTCTCAAGATGACTTGGTTGATCATTAGATTGTGATTTAAGTTATGAATTTATTGTATTATCTTTTAGGTGGCTGACCTAATTGATTAGGTCCCGGGTTGGTATAAATATGATGTAAGATCTCTTTGTAGATCATGGGGATTCATAGGATTAATGTGGTCATACGTTATGGGATTATATGTGTGCAAATAAAGTTGTAATCTAATACAAAGGATTTGGTCGATCATAGGTGATCGAATTGGGTTGGTGAAAGAGGTTTAAGACCTTCGGCATTGAGCTTAACCGAAATTATACTCGGGCATAGGAGATGATATTCTTGCAATTCATTCTTCTTCTGGATTGTAGTCTGGATTTATTTTGTAGTCAGTGAGGATCCTTTTGTGATAAGCAGTGCACTCGAGGTTGTTGGCCTTCCTGCATGTACAGGGCCCTCTTATTGTAATCACATACTTACTGCAGAAGTATTATCTGACTGTGGGTAGGCTTCCCACCATGGTTTTTCCCTTTACCGGGTTTTCCACATACAAATATTGGTGTTATCTTTTGTGGATGGTTGGTAAATGTTTTGTAGTTTATATTTCTACTTAACTATTATATCTTCTATTCTAGTAATAAGGTTTTAATGCTTAAATTTTTATAATTTGTCGACAACTAATTCACACACCCCCCCTCGGTTGTCCTTCAGTTATCTGAGTTGTCTAACATAGTGAAACCTTCGGTAACCATGACTGTGGCCATTGTCACCGACAAAGGTAAGGAGATTGATGTAGAGGATGACTTTTCTCATGGTTTAGTTGATTTGAGCACTATTTCCCCTCTTCAAGATTTGAAAATTACCACCCAAGCTCAGATCAAGACAAGTGAAGATCTATTGAAATCACAATCTGAAGATGAAGGAGTCATTTCTATTGTCGCTGATCTTTTGGAAAAACTTTTGCCCAGTTTTTGTTAGGATTTTGGTGCTTGTCCCTTTAGAAAGCTTAAGAACTTGTTAAATATTGTTAAGTCCAATTTTATATCATTAGAAAAGGTTGTGGATGAATCTATACAGAAAAGGTTTAGTGAGATAAGATTGTAGGAAAAGTTGAAAGAAGTAGAGAGGGATAAAGCGAGCCTAAAGTCTATAATGAAGAGTGTAGAAGAGGCATTAGATGAAGGCGGGGAAAATTTCAAATCATGTTTGTTTTTGCCCAAGTTTACTACAGACATTTATTGGCAAATAAGAGATCTTGAGGGAAAGCTATCCAGTATTGGTCATTCTTTTGCACCTCAATCCATCTTCCCAAGTTCCCTTGAAGCACAAATTTTGGATTATTCTGATAAAATAAAGGGCTTGAATCATGATAAGGAGAGAATGTTGAGTAGAGTAGGGGAACTGAGGATCTTGATAGTTCCCTGGATGGATATCTTGTTGGGAGCTCAGAAGGATGCAATAAGTCCCTTAGGTAAATTGGTGCCATTTGATCTTCAGAGTGTTGAGATTCATGCATTTATGTAGAGTGCCCTAATAAATGTCTTTGACTGTTTCCTGAGAGGATGGAACGAGTATCTGAAATCCTTAAAGGAGACTTACTCTGAGATCTTTAAGTTCATGTAATCAAGTGCATTCATTTATTCTTTTGTATATAAGTTCTGGTGGATTCCAACCCTTTGCCATTGATGTCAAAGGGGGAGAAAGATAGAAGTGAAAAATGGAGCAAGCAGTTCAGGGGGAGTCAATCAGATTGAATGTAGAGAGTTCATATTTTTGACATGTTTTACAGATTTTGGATACTTATCATTTTTCACCCTATGTATCCATCAATACGAAAGGGGGAGATTGTTGGCATTCTAGTGATTCTTCATTGAAGATTGATGGTGCTTGATGCTTGTAGATTCTTAGGAGTTTTCATTGATGACAAATCAATCTACTGACCTGATCTGGTATGAAGTTTTTGTTAACCGGATGTCTTGTACTTTTGGACTAAGACTATCAAAGCAGCTTACTATACAGTTTTATAATTTTCGATGAAGTAGTTTTATTTTTGTTGATTAGTGATTAATTGGTTAAGTATATGAGGTAGATTATCATGTCAATCCACCCTCGAGAATTGATTCCTACACCTTTTTGAAGGTCTGGTATCCGGTAGAACAGTAAAATGAAGTACTCTTCATTTTTTATGGTGTATCATGTGACTAGATTCTTTATGTTAATGTCAGTGATTGAAAATGTGTTTAAAATGGTATGTGAGACCTGTAGGAAGCATGTGATCATGTATTTTGGGTTGGGTATATGGTTCGGCAATAGATCTAAGCCGACTTGCAGCCATACATTTTATTTTTGATATTTGGTGAAGTCGACTTGTGGGCGATTAATTTTGGAGTGTCTGGATATATAAGAACATTTGGGATAATGGATTAGGTATCAAATAAATATATTTGGTGTGTTTGGAGTGATTGAGCGCAGTTTCACATGTGCACTCAGAATTATTTTGGTTCGGTAAAACATAACAAAGCAGAACATAGCAGTTTATCATAACAGTGTAGCGGATCATTCTGTGCCTAATTGGAACTGATATTTGGCATAGTCAGATGCTATTTTCTAGTTCTTTACTTACTATAATCAATTTTTGATGTGGAGGTATCTGGTCCTAAACACTTCCTTGGATAAGAATCCTAATAGGTTTACTCGAAACCTTTCAATTCCCTTAAGTCTTTTACTCCTTATAAGCATGCCAACCCACTCAAACTTGGATTTTGGTTCTCATAACTCTCTCCACCCTTCTAAGGGCCTTGAAACACTTATTATATCTCAACTCAAAGCCCCAAACTTTCCTTTTGTGGATTTTTGACTCCTAACACCAAATTGCTCTTTCTAGGCTTCAATACTACTAGCCCTTCCAATCGGGTAATTAGCACTTAACCCAAAAAAATTCCAAAACACAACCAAAAAATTACATTTCCTAATACCCTTTTGGGAGTAAAATAACTAATGCCAAAATCAGGCATGACTCCTTTGGAAAAACTGTATGGACCAATACCTTGCAACTTTCCAACTAGGCCCAATTAGCCCACTTTTCCAAAGAAACTACCAAAATATCAAATCCCCTCAATTATAAACCTTGAAAAAGTCTTAATAAATGTCTCCAAACATCATATTTTCTAGGTTTCATGAGGCACCATGCCAATCTACCCACCCAAACACTTAACCCTCATTTCTAGGAACCCACACTTGGGGTTTTCACAAACTCACACTTCCAAACACTTTGAGACCCAACCAAAGGATTAAAAACCTTCTATCCAACCTTCATAAACATAATCCACCATAAAATATTACCCTTATTAAATGAAATCCTTCAAACCTTCAAATGGCACTGGCTACTCACTAAGTCAACTTGTGACACTCACCCAAAAGGCACTCTCCTTACATGTTCATGATCTTCCCTGCATTCTCAAAAAAAAAAACACTTATAGTACACTTTTCAGACTCATCCTACAAGTTAGAAGTTACATAAATTAGGATGAGTCAATTTCACATTTTTGACTCTCAAAACCCTTCAAAACTATCACCTTCAGCAGTATTTAGGACAGTCAATATAAATGGATCAAATTTGAGTGTAAAAACTTTAATAAAAGCACCAAATCAAATAATAAACCCTACTTTACACTTCCCAATCCATGATCAATAAAAATTTAAGCAAATAGATGAGAGTCTCAGTCCAAATAAGGGCAAATTTTAACCAAAATATGTAGGAAACTGTGAGTTTTTATTGACAATCAAAGACTATTACATTTGCATATGTATCCCTCCTCATTTTTGGCATGGAAACCAATTTTTAAATACATATTCTTCATGAAAATGGACAACCAACTCTTAACCACCCATACAACCACCTTTTAGGCGTTACATCCCTAATTTGTTGTCAACTTGACACTTTTAGTTGTCAATTGACAAATTTTAATCTTTCTTGATACATGACTCTAATTAATCATTCCATTACAACAATAGGGTCATATGAGACCTTATGAAACACAAAATTCTTATTAAACTCATATTCTACCCATTGAGCCCCATTACATTACTTATTTTGACATTGTTTTGACCTCATGACAACTTATTACAATCTGATTACATTGACTCAATACATGAATAGATATGGATTTAATTGCCTTAATTACATATCCAAATGGTCATGATTGACCTTACAACACAAATATCTTCATGATCTTCATTGTGGCCTCATGATGGTCATTCTTGCCTTCTCCTACACCATACTCCCGGGTGTTCAAAATTTCCAAGTCCCCTTGGAAACACCTGCAAAACACACAATAGAGAAACAAAACAAAAAATTCATCTTGACTTTTGGTTTGTACTTGTCCTCCTTTTGAAACCATGCCCTTTCTTTTCCTTTACTCACTTGGAACTCCTCTACCTCCTTTATCTTCACTCTTGGTTTGCCTCCACTTGGAAAAAGTAGTACCACCTGCTATCCTTTTCCATCCATCGGCAACTTCATCATGCTCAACATCACTAATAATGTTGCATACACCTCCAACCCAATCAATTTAATTACCCAAAGACATTTCTTTGTCTTGGCAACATCAACATACTCAATCTCTATGCTTGGGGAATACACTAACTCTTTGGCCTTGTCATGGCCTACCACCATCATTTCTTCATCCTTAGTCTCTTTCCTTGAGACCATCTCATCCTTCTCATGTCATTCCTCTTGGCATACCAACTCATCATCTATCTTCATGGCTACATCATTAGCCTCACAACTTCTTGTCATAGGAGTACTTTGTTGCTTTGTACTATTTTCCACTCTCAATGGACATAACATAGTCCCAATCATGACTACCTCATCATTCTCAAGCCCTTCAAGACTTGAATCCTTGTTTTCCTCATTAGCATCTTTGTCTTCCATCTCTGTTTCAACATCTTGAACCTTTTCATCACTATCTTTCTCAACTTCTTGTTGTTGCACCTTGCACTCTTTCCCTTCCAATGGACAACTTACTTCTTCCTTAACATATTCATCCATGAAGTCTTCTTCTGCATCTTCAAAATCTTCTTCTAATAACTCAAGTCCTTTTTTCATCTCTTGGAATTCCAATTTCCATCTTCTCACTTCTTGCTTCAATGTTGCTATCTCTTTATCAAGTTTCCTTTGCCTCTTTCTCTTTTTCTTTTCCTCCTCTGCTTGCAAATGTCTTCTTAACACTTCCATCTTTTCTATTATTCTCCTCAACTAGAAACAACCTATAAGGACCTAATCCATTTCTCTAATACCACTATGATGTGGAGGTATCTGGTCCTAAGAACTTCCTTGGATAAGAATCCTAATAGGTTTACTCAAAACCTTTCAGTTCCCTTAAGTCTTTTACTCCTTATAAGCATACCAACCCACTCAAACTTGGCTTTTGGTTATCACAAATCTCTCAACCTGTATAAGGGCCTTGAAACACTTATTATATCTCAACTCAACACCTCAAACTTTCCTTTTGTGGAGTTTTGACTCCTAACACCAAACTGCCCTTTCTAGGCTTCAATCCTACTAGCCCTACCAATCGGGTAATTGGCACTTAACCCAAAAAATTTCCAAAACACTTAACCAAAAAATTACATTTCCTGATACCCTTTTGGGATTAAAATAATATATTTAAAAACAAGGTATGACTCCTTTGTACAAACTATACGGACCAGTACCCTGCAACTTTTCAACTAGGCCCAATTAGCCCACTTTTCCAAAGTAACTACCAACATATCAACTCCCCTTAATTTAAAACCTTCAAAGAGTCTTAATAAATGTCTCCAAACATCATATTTTCTAGGTTTTATGAGGTTCCATGCCAATCTACCCAACCAAACACTTAACCCTTTTTTTTAGGAACCCGCCCCTAGGGTTTTCACAAACTCACACTTCCCAACACTTTGAGACCCAACCAAAGGATCCAACACCTTCTATTTAACCAGCATACACATAATCCACCATAAAATATTACCCTTATTAAATGAAATCCTTCAGACCTTCACATGGCATCGGTTACTCACTAATTCAACTTGTGACTCTCCACCCATAAGGCACTCTCCTTACATGTTCATGATCTTCCCTGCATTATCAAAAACAAAAGCACTTTTTTTTCTTTATAAATGTCTGGTAAACATTTTAATGTGATCGGTGATACTGGCATGACACACCCTCTGGCTCCACGTGAAACGCTTTTGACTTAGAGCTATGAACCGGTGAGGCCACAACTGAGGGACCTCATCCCCACGCTTCACTTATTCAAACCTGCGAGCACAATGGCCCAGCAAAGACACAAGGCCTGCGGGCATAATGGCCCAACGGGAGTTTGAACCTTGGTGGCCGCTTCACCAATGAAGTGTTTTAACCATGACACTACATGTCCGAAGACTCAAAAACAAAAACACTTATAGTACACTTTTTAGACTCATTCTACAAGTTACAGAAGTTACATGAAGTAGGATGAGTCAGTTTCACATTTTTGACTCTCAAAACCCTTCAAAACTGTCACCTACAATAGTATTTAGGACAATCGGTATAAATGGATCAAATTTGAGTGTAAAACCTTCAATAACAACACCAAATCAAAGCATAAACCCTACTTTACACTTCCCAATCCATGATCAATCAAAATTTAAGCAAATAGGTGAGAGTCTCAGTCCAAATAAGGGTAGATTTTAACCAAAATGTGCAGGAACCCGTGAGTTTTTATTGACAATCAAATACTATTACATTTGCATCTGCATCCCTCCTCATTTTTGGCATGTAAACCAATGTTTAAATACACATTCTTCATGAAAACTGACAACCAACTCTTAACCACCCATACAACCCACCTTTTAGGCATTACATCCCCAATTTGTTGTCAACATGACACTTTTAGTTGTCAATTGACAAGTTAAATATTTATTGCTACATGACTCTAATTAATCATTCCATTACAACAATAGGGTCATATGAGACCTTATGAAACACAAAATGATTATTAAACTCCTATTCTACCCATTGAACCCCTTTACATTACTCATTTTGACATTGTTTTGACCTCATGACAACTTATTATAATTTGATTACATTGACTCAATACATGAATAGATATGGCTTTAATTGCCTCAATTAGATATCCAAATGGTCATGATTGACCTTACAACACAAATATCTTCTTGATCTACATTGTGGCCTCATGATGGCCATTCTTGCCTGATGGTACGATGAAAGAACAAGGATCCGGTCAACTACTGAGAACAGGGGGTGAATCAGTAGATAGAAAAGCTGATAAAACTTCACCAATCTCAAAATAAATCTCTCAAAGTAAACATAGAACTATCAAAGCAATATCTTTGTCAAGCTAAAAACTGTCAAGCTAAACCAGTTGACTATTACTATAGATAACATTAATCAACTTGTAACTTACAAACATCCAAATACTTTTACTAATATAAGTAAAACTTCATATTGTTTTCAGTTATAATAACTTATCAAAGTGGATTAAGTAGTTAAGCAAATAAACCATAATGAAACATAACCACAAAAACATTCACCACTTGACATAATATTTTTGACGTGCAAACCCAAATGGGAAAAACTATGGTGAGATGAGACTCACAAGATAACTATCTGAACTCTTCTGAAGTTCGCTCTGTTAGGAGCCAAGCCTGTTAAAGCTTTTACAAAAAGTCTTGTTAAGAATTGATCCTGTTAAGAACCACCAAGCTAAGGGATTGACTATAATGCCTTGTTAGAAGCAATTCCCTATGAGGAGTAAACTTTGTAAAGGATTTAGAATCCAAGCTAATGGATCACCTTGTTAGAGGATTTGAATAACACCAAGCTTGTTCGAGCTTACCCGGTTAGGGGATTTAACTGTTGTAATTGTTAGAAAACAACAGGAGTTTGTTGATCTATTTGAATAGCACTTCACTTGCTTGTTCAGATCCTTTTCATGCTCCTATCTAACTTTACTCAAACTGTAGATACAACATCTCATTCGGTAACCACACACTCAATTCAACTTTGCCAACACACTCAAACTAAAACAACTCATCGACCTTATAAACAACTCAACTAGGTAGATAACACAACAAAAACCTAATTCTCATAGAGATTACAAACAAGTCGGTTCAAGTATGACCGTTAGATTACATAACAATCTCTACACATCATTCAAGAAAACCTTGACCGCTCCTTGATCACCACTTCATCGAACTTAGTAACTCATCATGCGCTTTGCATTATATGCACTATACTTGCTCATTCCCAAGACAAAAAATCATTACCTTAACACACCAAAATCACTTTGAAACTCTCTTCATACAATATGCATAAGTGTCATAATCATTACCGCTCATCATTAGATCATAAACCAATATAACCAATTCACCAAATTTAATCGGTTAGGGTTTATCAAAACAACAGGTAGGGTTTACCGGTTCAACTCTCCAATACATAGAAATACTGGTTCACTCCACAAAATAACCTACTGGTTACAGTTTCCTTTCACTAGCTCTTCCTACCAGTTACAAAACAACATTACAACAAAATCATTACCAGTTAATTAACATCAATGACAATATAACAAATCATTAATGCAATCTTCATGCAAATGCCAATAATCTCCCCCTTTGACATTGATGACAATACAAATATCAATACCATTGATTGCTATGATTGTGAATAGGAATCCTGGTTTACATTTTACCATGTACTCTCCTTGTCTTCAGCTTGTCTTTAGTTTGTCTTTAGTTACTAGCTGGTTGTACATCTTGCCTATGTTAATCATACAATTTTGCTCACAATGATCAAATAGTTCTTCTCCCCCTTTGACAATAATGCCAAATAGAAACTAAAACATGCAATGTAAAACTTCACTATGCAACATCAACAACATGCAACTTGATGCTACCCCCGTGGAATCGATGTAGAGGTCTTGTGCCTAGCTCTCCAATTCACCCTTACTCACCCAAATCTACAACTCACCCTTCTACTCAAGATCCTCCAAGGTAACTTGTTAGGGTACTCTCCTTAGACCTCTAAGGCCTAAACTCTACTGGCTTGGCTCCTAGGTATAGCCTCTTGATGTTTCTTGTTGGTTTTGACCCAAATCTCTAATTTTGGGATGGTCTCCTACTAGGTTCCCAAAGCTCCAACTAGGCTCCAAACACCTCCACAAAGGATCTTCACTCTCATAGCATGTTTAAAGGTTGTGGTTATGTTTTTCAATTATTTTCAAGGTCATTTTATGCATTGACAAGGTCTGCACCTTCCTCCCAAGCCCTAGGCTTTCAACTTGCTTCTACAAGCTGTTATTAGGCCTAATTGACTAGCCCTTCTTTGACCATTTTTTGGTCTTCTTCCCCAAAATTTCCTAACAAAACCTAGAATTTTTTACATATTTAGATGCTCATTTGGAAGTTAAACAAGATTACTCAATTTCCCATTTGGGTTTGTTGTACGAGTAGGGTTACTGAAAAAGAGCTATTTTTAAGGGATTTAGGGCTTCCAAGTAGTTTTGGAAGATGTGCTCCAAACTCTTCACCAGTCACAATCACCAACCCAAAATAACTTGGATTATTTTATTGCACTCATAGACCTTTCCAAAACACTATGGGTTGCTAGGGTGTCACTTCTCCATGGCTCTGAAAATGAGCAATCACTACTGCCCTCACACACTAGCTACAAGTTTGTGTGTTATTCATCTCACCCATTCTCGTCCTTGTGGCCTGCAAAAACACAAAACACCCACTCTAAAACTATTTATAGGGCCTAACCAAGTCATCCACTGCATTACAACTTGTGCCATCCGTGGATGCTCAGGTAAAATGCATTTTTACAATCAAAACCCCAAGTTTCTAGGATTTGTGAGCAACTTTTACAAAAATAGTGATAACTTTTGATCTAAGGCACTTCAAGCCTTCATATCATACTTGTTGGAAAGATAAAATAAATTCCTAACTTCCTCTTCTATTATGAGCACCATACCAAACTATACAAGCCATACAAAAGAAGAAAATCAAAGAAAAATCAATCCAAACGTGAGGAAAAGCATAGGAAACCCTTGGCAAATGAATTGAATTCAAACCAAAAGTTGATTAACCTATTATTGGATATTCTTAGAAGGTTTTATACACCATTTTAAGTTGTTTCCAACCAACTTCCAATGCCATTTCTTTCATGGACAACTTTTGCCTAAAGATGCAAAAGTTGTCATGATAATTTTGACAACTTTTACCTATGAGTGCAAAAACACACTCCAAGGCTCTCAAGGCCCGAAACATAACTCAAATGGCATCCCACAGTTGATTTAAACCATTTCCAAACATTCTAGCAAGTTTCCAAGCATCCACCTGTTACAAACAAAAAATTGACATTTTGACAATATTTCAGGATAATGACAATTTTGGATGCTGAGCACAACAAAAGTGTGGACAACCAAACTATGGCTTCAAAAAAGCATCATAGGATTTATTCCACCTTATTACAACATAAAATAACTTGAAATCATACAAAAACTCTAAAATGCAAGAAAAGGCAACTTTGAGCTAGGTGCTCTACACCATACTCCCTTGGGGCAAGGAACTCAAGTCCCTTAAGTTATCAGGTCTGCTAGTTGCACTCCATGATGAATTATGTCAGCTTTTGACATCCACATAGCCTCTGAATCTGGTAGACCTACCCACTTCACAAGATAATGTTTGTAGATGCCATTTCTTGTCTTCTTGATCACTTTGGTACCCAAGATGCTTTCCAACTGAACTGGTTGACTAACTGGTAAATCCTTCACCCATTCCTCTTCAGATTGCAATGTGGTATCCATCGAAGAGGTCTGAGATTATCCTTTATAGGGATACAAGTCACAAATATTGAAAATAGGAGATATGGCCAAAGAAGGAGGTAGTTCAACCTCATAGGCATTTTGGCCAAACTTATGCACAATCTTGAGTGGCCCAATCTTCTTCATCATCAACTTGGTTGGCTATCCTTTTGGAAGTCTTTCCTTTCTAAGATAATCCAAAAATAAGTCTCCAACCTTAAATTGCAAGTTCCTTCTTGATTGATCAGCTTGTTCCTTATATTTTTCTGATTTTTCTCGCAAGGACTGTTGTACTTCATCATGAATTTCCTTAATACCTTCAGCAAAACTCTCTCCTTGAGAACTCTTGTGGTTCATTGTACTGATATCGCTAAGTTCTAAGATGCCTCTAGGATGCCTTCCATAAACAATTTCAAAAGGACTTTTACATGTGCTCCAGTTGACTAAATCATTGTGTGCATACTTTGCTTGGCTGATCACCATGTCCCAAGTCTGACCATGCTTCTTAGTGAGACACCTTAAGAGATTACCCAGGGACATATTGACCACCTCAATTTGACCACCCGATTGTGGATGGTAGGCAAATGAAAATGAGAGTCTAGTACCCAACTTCTTCCATAAGGTTCTCCAGAAGTGGCTCAAAAACTTGACATCCCTATCACTCACAATGCTAACTGGAAGTCCATGGATTCTTACTATTTCTTTGAAGAAAAGGCCTGCAATATAGGTGGCATCATTGGTACTCTTACAAGGGATGAAGTGAGTCATTTTTCTGAACCTATCTACCACAACATAAACACTATCAAATCCTCTCGGTTTTCTTGGTAAACCCAACACAAAGTATATGCTCAAACATTCCCAGGGCCTTTGGGGTATGACTAAGGGCTGATATAAACCTGCATTACTTTCTAATCCTTTTGCTCTCTGAAATATGGCACATTGTTCAACAAATATCCTTACTTCTGATTGCAACTTGGGCCAATAGTAGAACTGACTAACCTGCTTCATTGTTTTATCATTGCCAAAATGTCCTCCTAGACCCCCTTGATGTTTCTCTTGAACGATGTTTTGTCTCATAGAGAATTGGGGTATACAAAGGAGATGTCCTTTAAACAACAAACCTTCCTATATCATGTACTCTAAGTAGGAAACATGAGAAGTGTTAGAAAAATTAGAACATGTAGAATATATATGAGTCTCCTACTGAGTACATCAACAACTTTATTTGAGGTGCCCTTCTTATGCCTGATAGTGAAGGTATAAGATTGTAGGTATTCTACCCACTTGAGGTGCTTCTGATTCAACTTCTCTTGTCCATTGAGAAAACTAAGGGCAAGGTTGTCAGTATAGACCACAAATTCTTTGGGCAGAAAGTAATGATGTCACTTCTTCAAGGCTTGCACCATGGCATACAACTCCAAGTCATACACAGAGTACTTTTGTTTTGCTTCATTCAACTTTTCTAAGAAAAAGGCTATGGAAAGACCCTCTTGACTCAAAATAGCCCCTATTTCTCTTTGAATAGCATCACACTCAACTATAAATAACTGATTGAAATTAGGTAACCTAAGGGTAGGTAACTCATCTATCTTCTTTTTCAACAACTCAAATCCCTTTTGGGCCTCCTCTGTCCACCTAAACTGACACTTGACTCCCCCTTTGATAGTATTGAGCACAGGAGCACACACATGACTAAAGTTTCTTACAAACTTCCTATAAAAGGAGGCTAACCCATGAAATATTCTAACATCACTGATATTCTTAGGTGTAGGCCAACTAAGGATTGCCTCAACCTTACTAGGATCCATTTTTAGACAACCTTGTGAAATGACAAAACCAAGATATATAAGTTCAGTCTTGAGAAACTCATACTTTTCAAGGTTGATTTTGAGTTATGCCTCTTTCAGCTTCTTTGAGACCATCTCCACATGCTTGAGATGTTCTTCTTTGGACCTACTAAAGATTGGAATGTCTTCAAGATATATAATCAAAAATTTACCTATGAACTCAACCAAGACTTCATTCATGAGCCTTTGAAAGTTGCTAGGTGCATTGGTAAGGCCAAATGGCATGAACAACCACTCATAGAGGCCAGCATTGGTCCTAATGGTTGTCTTCCATTCATCCCCTGGTGTGATTCTTATCTAATGATAACCTAATTTTAAATCCACCTTTGTGAAGTAGCTTGCACCCCCAAGATTGTCTAACAGGTCTTCTATCCTTGGTATGGGGAACCGGTACCTTATAGTGATCTTATTGATTGCTCTGGAATCAGTACACATTCTCCATTTTCCCCCTTTCTTAGGTGCTAAGATATTAGGTACAGCACATGGACTCAAACTCTTTTTGATGAATCCTTTGTCCAAGAGCTCTTGCACTTGTTTGGCAATTTCTTCATTTTGACCAGGTGTCATTTTGTAGGCAGCCTTGTTAGGCAAACTTGCCCCTGGAATCAGGTCTATTTGGTGATTTACATCCCTCATTGGTGGAAAAGAATTAGGTAGAACTTCTCCTATTACTTATGCATATTGTTTGAGTAGACCCTTCACCTCTTGTGGCACTTCTTCCATTGGATATGTCTTACCTTCTTCACTAGGTTTGAGCATAATAGCATACCCTTGATCTCCTTCTTGTTTCATCACCTTAATAAACTCTTTCCCACTCATCATCATCACACTTGATCCCACTTGTTTTTCCTCTTTTGGATCAGGTAATGGATCCATTTGATACCTCTTACCATTATTGATAATGACATAGCTATTCTTCTCTCCATCATGTTGAGCCTTTACATCAAATTGCCATGGACATCCCAACAAAAAATGGCAAGCATCCATAGGCAATATATAACATAAAATCTTGTCCTTATACTCACCAATCTCATAGTATACCCATGCTTTCTCATCAACTAAGACATGTTGGCCCCAGTTGAGCCATGACACCTTGTAGGGAGTGGGATGTGTCAGCCTCTTTAACTTGAGTTTATACACCATTTCAGTTGAAACTATATTCTCAATTGAACCTGAGTCTGCAATCACTTTGAAAATCTTTCCTTGAGACTTACAAGTTGTTCTAAACAAACTCTTCCTTTGTGGTGGCTCTTGAGCTTAAGGAATCTTCAACAAAGACCTTCTTAGCATTAGAATTTCACCATCTATCATTGGGCCTGACTTCCTAAGAGGGGAAGACACACTTTGATTGTCTTCTTCTTGCACTAATTGTGTTCTTCTCTCACCCATGTATGAGTGTGAAGAGCTGGTTGCTTTCTCTAGACACCTTCCCATTGTGTGGCCAACTTGATTACAATTGTAACATCTACCAATGAAAATTGAATTTCCTCTTCCTGAGCTTCCAAATCTGCCCCTAGAATTGTTTATTCCTCTGATTGATCCTCTAAATTTCCCCCTTGAAGAGTCTTTACCACCTTCTTGCCTTGATTTTTCTTCATTCCTTCATATTTGATGTCCTCTACCAAAAGTGCCCCTTCCTCTAAAGGATCTACCACCTCTAAACTTTTTATTTTGTTCACTCCTCCTCTTGATTTTGTCTTCTGCCCTTAATGCTAACTGAAAACACTTATGAACGGTATCAGGAGTAAGGATATTGATTTCATCTTATATATTTTGTCTCAATCCATTCATGTATCTAGCCAATTTCTCCACCTCATTCTCATGCTTCTTAGCTCTGAGGCTTAGTTTATGGAATTTCTTCGTGTAAGCATTGACATCTAGGTCTCTTTGTTTCAGGTTTTGTAGTCTCTTGTGGGGTTGTACCTCATAATCCCCTAGTAGGAATTGTGCCTTGATCTTAATCTTCATTCTTTCCCATGAAGTGATCTTCTTTTTACCTCCTTTCACGCTCTCTTCTTGCATCATGTTCCACCATATCAAGGTGAATCCTCTTAACCTTGATTTTGCCACATTCACCTTTTTTCTCCTCTGTCACCTCCTTGTAATCAAAATGATTGTTTAGAGAATCCACCCAATCAGTTAACTCCTCTCCATTGAGATTCCCTCCATAGGTAGGTAACCCATCAAGATTGTCCTGAGAAATGGATGACCAAATCAAGGAAAAGTCTTTGGTCTTGTGGCATTGTAGTTGTCCCATCTTCCTTTTATTCTCCTTCTTCTTCTCCCTCAGTCACATCTCCCCTCTCTATCTTAACCTTTTCTTTAGCCTTCTTGGCATCTAGAGTCTCTCCTTCATCTTCATCCTTCATTTTCAACTCTTCTATCATCTGGGCCACCAATTCCTTGATGGCCTCTTGAGACATTGATTTAGGTGGGATTGAACTTGCTTCAGATTCTTCAAGGTCTGACATACACTGTCTGATTCTATAGGTTGGCTCTGATACCACTCTGATGTAGAGGTCTTGTGCCTAGCTCTCCAATTCACCCTTACTCACCCAACTCCTCAACTCACCCTTCTACTCAAGCTCCTCCAAGGTAACTTGTTAAGGTACTCTCCTTATAACTCCAAGGCCTAAACTCTACTAGCTTGGCTCCTAGGTATAGCCTCTTGATTTTTCTTGTTGGTTTTGACCCAAATCTCTGATTTTGGGATGGTCTCCTACTAGGTTCCCAAAGCTCCAACTAGGCTCCAAACACCTCCACCAAGGATCTTCACTCTCATAGCATGTTTAAAGGTTGTGGTTATTTTGTGAAGGTATGTTCAAGGTAATTTTATGTATTGACAAGGTCTGCACCTTCCTCCCAAGCCCTAGGCTTTCAACTTGCTTCTACCGGCTGCTATTAGGCCTAATTGACTAGCCCTTCTTTGACTATTTTTTGGTCTTCTTCACCAAAATTTCCTAACAACCCCCATAAATTTATACATATTCAGGTACCCATTTGGATGTTAAACAAGATTACTGATTTTCCCATCTGGATTTGTCGTACAACTAGGGTTACTGAAAAAGAGCTATTTTTAAGGGATTTGGGGCTTCCAAGCAATTTTGGAAGATGTGCTCCAAACTCTTCACCAGTCACAATCAGCAACCCAAAAAAACTTGGATTATTTTATTAAACTCATAGAAATTTCCAAAACACTATGGGTTGCTGGGGTGTCAATTCTCCATGGCTCTGAAAATGAGCAATCATTGTTGGCCTCACACACTAGCTACAAGCTTGTGTGTTATTCATCTCACCCATTCTCCTCCTTGTGGCCTACAAAAACACAAAACACCTACTCTAAAAATATTTACAGGGCCTACCGAAGCCATCCACTGCATTACAACTTGTGCCATTTGTGGATGCTCAGGTAAAATGCATTTTTACAATCAAAACCCCAGGTTTCTAGGATTTGTGAGCAACTTTTACAAAAACAGTGATAACTTTTGATCCAAGGCACTTCAAGCCTTCATATCTTACTTGTTGGAAAGATAAAATAAATTCCTAACTTCCTCTCCTATTATGAGCACCGTACTAGACCGTATAGGTCGTACAAAAGTAGAAAATCAAAGAAAAATCAATCCAAACATGAGGAAAAGCATAGGAAACCCTTGGCAAATGAATTGAATGCAAACCAAAATTTGAATAACCTATTATTGGAGATGCTTAGAAGTTTTTATACACCATTTTAATTTGGTTCCAACCAACTTCCAATGCCATTTCCTTCATGGTCAACTTTTGCCTAAAGATGCAAAAGTTGTCATGATAATTTTGACAACTTATACCTATGAGTGAAAAACACACTCCAAGGCTCTTAAGGCCTGAAAAATCACTCAAATGGAATCCCACAATGGATTTAAACCATTTCCAAAAATTCTAGCAAGTTTCTAGGCATCCACCTTTTACAAACCAAAAATTGACATTTGGACAACATTTCAGGATAATGACAATTTTGGATCCTGAGCACAACAAAATTGTGGACAACCAAACTATGGCTTCAAAAAAGAATCATAGGATTTCTTCCACCTTATTACAACATAAAATAACTTGAAATCACACAAAAATTCTAAAATGCAAGAAAAGACAACTTTGAGCTACGTGCTCTGCACCAGGAATAAATCCACTTCTACACCAATCCTGCTGTAAAATTTTGCAAGTAGCTCTGGGACTGATGTAATCTACATCATGCTCAATTTACTTTATGAAGGGGTACAACCCCTTTCTGACTTCTAAGATACTCAAAAGTAGTCACAGGCAGAGGTTTAGTAAATATATATGCAAGTTTCTCCTTGGTAGAAACATGCTCTAAGATCACATCTTTACTCTGCGTTGTTTCCCTCTAGAAATGATACTTCAATTCAATGTGCTTGGTTCATGCGTGCAAGACAGGGTTCTTTGAAATATTTATGGCACTGGTATTGTCACATAAGATCTTTAAAGGTTTTGTAAACTTCATCTTATAACCTTCCAAAATGTGCCTCATCCAGATAGCCTGGGTACAATTCATATAAGCTGCAACATACTCAGCTTCAGCAGTAGACTGTGAAATACAACTCTACTTCTTGCTACTCCATGAAACAAGTCTTCCTCCTAGAAAGAATGCTCCACAGGTTGTGTTTTTCCGATCATCAACATTACCTGCCCAATCTGCATCTGTCTACACCTTCAAATCAAATTTTCCTTCATATGGATACCATAATCCATAGTCAACAATACCTTTCAAATAGCTGAAAATCCTCTTGGTTTCTATCAAATGTGTTTCCTTTAAATTCTTCTAAAATCTTGCAACTAGACCAACTACATGAACTATATCCGGTCGGTTGTGAACAACATATTGCAATTTTCTAATTATTGACTTGTACTCTTTCTCATCAATAGATGTGGCCTCATCTTCCTTAGATAACTTACAACCTATAACCATTGGTGTTCCAACTGGTTTACAGTCACTCATACCAAATGTCTTTAATACCTCTTTCAAATACTTAGACCATGTGATGAAAATAACATTCTTCATTTACTGTATTTGCAAACCTATGAAAATTGTTATCTCTCCCACTAGAGACATTTCAAACTCACTTTTCATTTCATTTGCAAATTCATTGCTCATGTCATCATTTCCTCCAAATATTATATCATCTACAAACACTTCACTAACCAATATTTTATCTTCTTCAGATTTGAGATATATGTTGTCTTCACTCGTTCTCTGAAATCCTATCTTCATCAGGTGTGAATGAAGCCTTTCATACCAATCTCTTGGTGCTTTCTTTAATCCATATAGTGCCTTGTGCAACTTGCATACCATGTCCTTCTTGTTAGTTAAAGCACAACCATCTGGCTTCTCAATGTATACTTCTTCTTCCAGTATTCCATTTAAACATGCAGATTTCACATCCATCCGATATACTTTGAATCCTTTATGATCTCCAAAAGATAGTAAAGTTATGAAACCTTCCAGTCTGGCCACTGGTGTAAAAGTCTCACCATAATCTCTCCTTATTCTTGTGCATAACCTTTGCAAACCAATCTAGCTTTGTCGCGAACTACAAGACCATCTTCATTCAACTTGTTCCTAAAACCCCACTTAGTGCCTATCACATTTTTATTTATCGGTCAGGGTACTAAAGTCCATGTGTTGTTCTTCTCAATTTGTTCAAGCTCCTCCTCCATAGCTTTAACCCAATGATCATCACCAAATGCTGCCTTAGCAGTTCTAGGCTCAATAGTAGAGATCATGCAAGAATTCTCTCTAATTCTTCTTCTGGTTAGCACTCCAAAATCCTTATCTCTAATAATCTATTCTGAATTGTGATTGAGTCTCACATACATCGAAATAACATGATCATTATCTTCAGGTTCATCTTCATTATCATCATCTTCTTCTGAATTTACCTATTCCGGTTGAACTGGTACATCAGTATTCTCTTTATCGGTTTCAAGTTTCACAGGTTCTGGTTCCAAAAACAAAATGCAAGGATATTCATCCTTTTTCGCCACATCGGTTTCCCTTGAGACTTTAGGATACTCATTCACTCAAACATCAACACTCTCTATGATTCTCTGTGTCCAGTTGTTAAAACACTTGTGGGCCTTACTCTTGGTGGAATAACCAAGAAATATACATTCATCACTTTTAGCCTCAAATTTGCTAATATAGTCACCTCTCTTAATAAAACATTTGCTACCAAATATCTTGAAATAACCAACATTAGGTTATCTACCATACCTGTATTCATAAGGAGTCTTGTCCTTACATCTTTTTACCAAAATCTTGTTCATTGTGTAGATAGTTGTGCTGACAGCTTCTCTCCAAAAAGTTTTCTCTACATCTCCTTCTATCAACATCATCCTAGCAGCTTCAACAACTGATCGGTTGTTTCTCTCTACAATACCATTCTATTGTGGTGTCCTCAGTACAAAAAGTTATCATTTGATACCATTCTCTTCACAATATCTAGTGAATTCTCTGCCTTGATCTATCCTCAGACACTTTATCTTCTTTCCACTTCCTTTTCAGCTAAGGCCTTAAATGCCTTAAACTTACCAAATACCTTTGTTTTATCCTTCAAGAATGTGACCCACATCATCCTTGAGCAATCATTAGTGAAGATCATGAAATATCGATCACCTTGAATACTTTTAGTCCTTATTGGTCCACATAGGTCTGTATGAACCAAATCTAACAAATGCTCTGATGAAAAAGACTTGCTCTTGAAAGTTGAGGATGTCATCTTTCCCAACTGACATTCCTTACAAAGAGCATTAACCGGTTTGTCCAATTGAGGCAAACCTCTCACTGTCTTTGACTTACTCACTTTAACAATGTTATCAAAATTCAAATGACAAAATATCCTATGCCAAAGGAAAATTTCATCTACTTTATCAATTAAACAGTTGCTGACTTTAGGATTCAGGTGAAATAGGTTACCTTTAGTATTCTTGCAAGTTGCAATCAGTTCACCTTTGCTCCCATAGATTTTGCACATGCCATTTTTAAACTCCAATGGATATCTTCTATAATATAGTTGGGCAACACTCAATAGATTATGCTTAAGACCTTCAACCCAGTAGACATCATTTGCACTATTCTTTCCATTAAGAGAAATAGTTCCCTTACCTTTAACCATGCAGGGTGAGTCATTACCAAATCTTACAACTCCGCCATCAAATTCCTTTAAAGAAAGAAATTTGCTCCAGTCACTGGTCATGTGATGTGAACAACCACTATCAATGATCCAATCATCAGAATTATCCATTTGTGAACCTAAAGCTTTCTGATAAGATGTTTCTTCTTTAATGGATATGAACACAATGTCTTTATTAGCATCACCATCAGATTCCTCATCAGTGATACCACCATCAACTACAATAAGACAATCTCTCTTTCCTTTTCCCTTGTACTTCTTGAACTTGTCTCGCTTGTGCTTATTATCACCATTAGGACAATTAGAAGCTATGTGTCCAATCTTGTTGCATGCAAAACATTTCAAAGGTAATTTACCTCTATATTTGTCGATACCTCTGGGCAACCGCTTGGCCAACAAAGCTTCAAGATCAACTAAATTGTCTTCATCAATAACTTCTATGCTAGATCTAGATTCATAACTATGACTGACATCTCTAGTTTTTTTCATAGATGGGTTAGGAACAAAAGTTCTAAATGTTGATTCATATTTCTGAATACTACCATCATAACCATTTCATTCAAAATTAGTAAGCTTACCAATGATGGATTCAAGGGTCGCCTTAGTTTTGTCAATAGATTTCAACTCTTGAATGGCTGCAACTCGGATAGCGTAGATCAGTAGCAGGGTTCTCAATACCTTACTAAGTACTGTGGCATCATCCATTTTACCACTAGCACTCTTAATCTCACCAACTATCTCTTTTATCCTCTAACCATACTATTGGATATTCTCACCTTCAACCATATGCATGTCATCAAAATTCCCTCTTAGACTCTCTTCCTTGGAAATCTTCACATGTTAATCATTGCTATAAATCTCTTCAAGTTTATTCCATACCCCATGTGAAGTCTCCAAACCATGAACATCAAATAAATAATTGATAATAGCCTTCAGTGCTTGATTGTTTTCTCGTTTCTCTTTCTTCTGATCATTAGTCATAATCCTAGTAGGTGCAACATATTGAATATTAACATGTTCACAGTATTGATTTCCAAGACTCTTGATATAAATTTTCATTTTGTCACTCCATATCCTATAGTTCTCTCTATTAAACTTCGTACCTTCCTTATTCATCATGAACTACAAGATCTTTACCTCAAGTTGTTAGGCTTAGACCTTAGAGGACCTAAGAAGCTCTAATACCAATTGATGGTATGATGAAATAACAAGGATTCAGTCAACTACTGTGGGGGGGGGGGGGGTGAATCAGTAGATAGAAAAACTGATAAAACTTCACCAATCTCAAAATCAATCTCTCAAAGTAAACTTAGAACTATCAAAGCAATATCTTTGTCAAGATAAAAACTGTCAAGATAAACCAGTTGACTGTTAAAACAGATAATAGTAATCAACTTGTAACTTACAAACATCCAAATACTTTTACCGATATAAGTAAAACTTCATATTGTTGTCATTTAATGACTTATCAAAGTGGATTAAGTAGTCAATAAAATAAACCATAATGAAACATAACCACAAAAACATTCACCACTTGACACAATATTTTTGACATGGAAACCCAAATGGGAAAAACCACGGTGAGATGAGACTCACAAGATAACTATCTGAACTCTTCTGAAGTTCACCGTGTTAGGAGCCAAGCCTATTAAAGCTTTTACAAAAAGTCTTGTTAAGAACCACTCGGTTAAGGGATTGACTATAATGCCTTGTTAGAAGAAATACCCTGTGAGGAGTAACCTTTGTAAAGGATTTAGAATCCAAGCTAATGGATCACCTTATTAGAGGATTTGAATAACACCGAGCTTGTTAGAGCTTACCTGGTTAGTGGATTTAACTGTTGTAATTGTTAGAAAACAACATGAGTTTGTTGATCTGTTTGAATAGCACTTCACTTGCTTGTTTAGATCCTTTTCATGCTCCTATCTACCTTTACTCAAACTGCAAATACAACATCTGGTTCGGTAACCACACACTCAATTCAACTTTGCCAACATACTCAAACTAAAACAACTCATCGACCTTATAAACAAATCAACTAAGTCGGTAACACAACAAAAATCTAAATCTCATAGAGATTACAAACAAGTCGGTTCAAGTATGACCGTTGGATTACATAACAATCTCTACATATTATTCAAGAAATCCTTGACCGCTCCTTGATCACGGCTTCATCGAACTTAGTAACTCATCATGCACTTTGCATTATATGCAGTATACTTGCTCATTCCCAAGACAAAAAATTGTTACCTCAATGCGCCAAAATCAATTTGAAACTCTCTTCATACAATATGCATATGTGTCATAATTATTACCACTCATCATCAGATCATAAACCAATATAACCAATTCACCAAACTTAATCGGTTAGGGTTTATCAAAACAATAGGTAGGGTTTACCGGTTCAACTCTCCAATACTTAGCAATACCAGTTCACTCCACAAACTAACCTACCGGTTACGATTTCCTTTCACTAGCTCTTCCTACCAGTTAAAAAACAATATTACAACAACATCATTGCTGGTTAATTGACATCAATGACAATATAACAAATCATTAATGCAATCTCACGCAAATCCCAACATTTGCTTGGGTGCTCCTGCACCAATTTCTAATCTTTTGTAAGGCAGTGAGCCTTCCTCCGAGGTTGTACCCCTATTTTTGTAATTTGAGTAGTGAGCTCTAGACAGTGTGCCTAAATGCAAGTTCATTCCCCTTATGTAATATTGTTTTGCTTTTGGCCATAGTGGAATAATATTGTGGGTTCAAATCCCACCATTGTTTTTCCCATTTGGGTTTCCACATACAAAAATATAGGTGTTATGGTTGCATGGTTACTTGTTTTGTATTCCTTTTACTTTCTTTGTTGTCCATATGGTGGTTAAAAAATCAAATTATCAAATTCAAAGTTTGCAGAACACTAATTCACCCCCCCTCTTAGTGTTCATTGATTCCAACAGGTGCAAGGTGAAATATTTGTTAGAGAATGGAGGCGAATTTTGGTTTGAAGGCTTCAAAGAAATAGATGACCTTTTCGGGAAAAATCACAATTGAGAGATTGAAGACTGTCTTCACTACAAATGACCCTTTTCTTCCTTTTGTTGGTTTGTTAGGTTCTTGACTATGACTTTATTCTTGCAAATCATAAATACCATACGAACAGGGACATCTCATTCATTTTATGTGCTTGGGGGTTAGATTGTGCAAGTGTTAAAGAGGTGAAAAGGATAATGGGGAGATGTGTGAGACCAGAATGGAGGCAAGGTTTGGATGATCTCCTTGTATTTGCAGAGCCTGGTCGAGGGTTTGTGATGGCTTTAGGTGATTGGGTGGTTGTCCTAGGCTACCCTCCACATGTTAATCCTTTCATCCTTTGGTGCTCTCTTGAGGATAGGAATGTGATAAGGCATCAATTTGTGGAAGGATGGTGCACAGTACGTGACTATTACTGATTGGGAGTTAGTTCTAGCTTCGGGCTTGCCATAGGAGATGATGGACTTGACAAAACTCAAGTTCAAGTTGGCAGACTATTGGAGAGATGGACAACATGGGAATCACAGGGGTTGAACTTCACAGAGGAGAGAAGCAGCTAGTGGATAGAGCTCTAGGAGGAGGCAAAGGCAAGGAGAGGTGGTGGAGGCAAGTGATGTGCATTCTTAGTGAACTGGAGGGGTTTCTTTTTGTGACTGTATTTTTTTATAATGATTCTGATACTATGAATTTTGTTGTGATATGGATTTTTTTGTAGTAATGGTATTTTCCAGGTAGAATTTCTGGGTGAAAATATGAATACTCGATTGGAGGATAGTAGGAGTGGAGAGTAGGGTAGGGTTTGTCCATTTTGAGATATATATTTTAAAGTTGATGTATAAAAGTTATAGACTTTATTATAAATAAAATTACCTAAAATTTACTGACCAAAAAAAAATTATTGTTATTAGTAATTTCATAAAAAGACATAAATAATTTAAACTTAAAAAATTTAATCCTTAAAAGAAGAAAGCTAGATCTTTCGTTTTCATTTTCCAAACAAAATATAATATCTTAATAAAAGAAGATAATATTAAAGATATTCTTGTTAAAAGAAGAATATAGTAAAAGATAGATTTCTCTTTATTGTATGTTCTTTTTCTAATTAATAATATTAAGTATAGTTTTTAAAAATTTTACCATATTTTTTAGATTAATATAAATATATGCATACGGTTGAGATAATTTCAAATGTCTTGCATTCTTCTCCTCAATTGTGAAACATTGATTTCAACAAGTATGTTGCTTACTTCATATAGAGAATGCCTTCAACATAATAAGAAGTTAGATATACGAGAAAAATAATTCACCTCGATCAATGAACCGTTTGAAGATAGGTAACATTAGAATATTGGAATTTACTAGAATTTAGTGATGTAAAGTTGGAATTTAGTGATGTGAACACATAATACTTGTCTTTGGTGTGTAGTCTAAATTCTAATATTCTAGGTTACATATCTTTAAATGGTTTAATTACCAAGGTGAATTGTTTTTCTTGTATGTCCAGACTTATTATTCTTTTAATTTTTGTGTGGTACGAAACCAAAGGAAAAAAACACAAGTAGGCCTGGCTACCTTATGAACATAACATGGTTGGAAATGAATTATGGCATTTTCCTCATTAATCATAAACTACTCAAACGTCTAATTGATGATATCATTATCATTACTTAATTAAGAAAATCACATTATATTTTGGCAATCGAAACTCCAATATGTCCTAAAATATTTTCTCTGAATCTCTGCCCATCTAATCTCATTGGCATCTCCTAGCTGTTTGTTTTCTATTTTTATTTTTGTAAAAAAGAAAAAAAAAGAAAAAAAATAAAACAAAAATTACAGAAGAATTATCAAATGTTAATAGGTGTCTCTATAATTTAAAGAAAAAAGGTTTAAGGAAAGAAGTTTAGTTTTTAATCTCTATTATCAAGAATCAATGGAGAATAGAAAATCCAAAAAATACACAATATTAAAAATATCCAATAAGGATAAATCCATATTATTGAACAAGATAATTCAGAACAATAATTCATTCATGAGGAATATGAAAAAAGGATATGGAATCAAAGTTACATGAAAGGTGGAGAATCTATACTGCAAAATATGCCACTTGAAGAATCATCAAAACTCCCTTTACTTTAAAAAGAGACTAAAATAATAGAATCCATCTCAAAAATTACCTACTTTCGAACCCACTCACAACCTTTCTCCAAATCCACAAGGATAGCATAGGCCTCCATCTGATTATTAGTACCAAATCACATGGTAGAAGAGAAAAATAAATGAACCAAACTGCTACTATCATGTCCAAAACCACCTATTTCACTTTCACTAGGATTACCCCAAGAAAAACTATCAATATTTATTTTTAAAACATCATAAGGTGGAGAGGATGATTTGCACCCATTATCTTTATAATAAAATTTGAGCTAAGAATTAGCAAGAACTGATCAAATCCAATTGCCCAAATCTAACTTCCTCAAATTCAAAATATTAGAGGGATTAATGACTTGATCAAAAGAGCACTGTCCTACTAAAGTTTATTTTAATGAGCTTAGAATCTTCTGCTAAACATAACCAGTGAGACTTTCATATCCCTAAAGTACCTAATTATTTCTCTCTACTTAAATTCACCAAAGGATAAAGGTATGCATGGCCAATGTCCCAAGAAACCAACAAGTAAGAGGAAAAGGTAGGAGGATGCCCTAAACTAGACAAATAAAGAAAATCCCCAAGATATAACATCATCCTCCTCTAAATATCATAAGGTTGATTAGCTCAAATATAAGAAAAGGTAGCATAAGATTTTGGAGCTCCCCTTGTAAGCCAAAAACTCACATATTTCCAACGAAAAATGCAATAATTTCACACCAAATAATAACCCTTAAAATCATAGGATTTAGATCAAATGATATTGAAAAAGATCTTTCTCAAATCCTAGTGGAGAAGAGAAAAGGAAAGAAAATTTTTGGGAATGAAGATCCCATGAACTATTTCAAAGGAGAGTCTGATCACTTAAATTAACAATTCAAAAAGACCATGCTTAACAAGAGAAGCACCCCTCTTGATGGTATTCCAAACTATACAAGTTTTATCAACTAATTCAATTCTCAAGACCTCCTTAGTATAAATCCCATGTAAATATTTATAGTTAAGAAGATTATCTCATGGATGATTGTGCTACAAGAACCATCTCTAATAAAATTTGGGAGCTATACCCTAACTATTAAGTTCTATATTTCTAAGACCAACATGACTACTTTGTTTAGGTTAAAAAACCTTATATAAATTGATTACTCCATTTCGAGTCTTTAAATTATTTTCCCACCAAAATTTCCTAGGAAGATAATCAAAATCCTTCAAAAATATTTTAAGAGCAA
This sequence comes from Cryptomeria japonica, assembly GCF_030272615.1. Lineage (NCBI taxonomy): Eukaryota > Viridiplantae > Streptophyta > Pinopsida > Cupressales > Cupressaceae > Cryptomeria > Cryptomeria japonica. Next base: position 441,742,666 of record NC_081410.1, read on the forward strand.
AAAGCACCAAAACAATTATAGACAAGAAGGGCCTATGGAACCAATTTTTAAGAGGGTAAGATGACTAGAAAAAGATAACCAAAAGAATGTTTAGTGATTGATTTACATCCTGAATATTACAATAATATTTTCTCACTAAAATTAATTATGACGACCGAGTAACAAAGGAATAAAAGATAATCCAAAAGAAGTTGATTTTTTTACTATATATCTATGTGTGTGTGTGATAATTCATCTTTCCTATGTGTCCTCACACATGTGTGAGAGGATACTTTTCATATTACTCTTCACCATAAATATTCAGACATGTGCAAAGATGGAAGGTAGATGTATCTAGGTCCCATCTCTCCATCAAGGTCATTAGCATCGGCTCATGGTACTTCATCACCATCATGCGACATATCCAATATAATCCAACTACGTGGAGAAGCCTCTTCTCATCCCAAGAAAGGTGAGGAATCTAACTCCAAAGATGGGTGTATATGCGACCCACGGTATGCTCTTGCATATAGAGTAATTCCTACAAACATCAATTTCATACATCATTATCATCATCTCAAATTTGTCCTATCCCCAATTGTGCCACATGACTCCCTTTCTAGGATCATGGCACCTTGTGGGACCATGGTGCCCTAAGGAGACCATGGCGCCTAAAGCGGACCATGGCGCCCCTTCTAGGTGGAGCATGTGAAACCTAGGGCTACAAGCATAAAACAACAAATCAAACAAAAACACATCAACAAAGTAAAGTTGGTAAGCCTACCCCGTCTAGTGGCAAGTCCTAAAAGACTATTGCTTAAGGGTCTCCATCCTCATGGGCATATCTGCTTGTCAAGTGCAGTATCTTTCACTCTGTGGGCTCTCCTTTTGCACTTCAAGACAAAAAAGTGAATAAGATAAATGAATAGTGTCCTTATCACTATTTAAAAGGTAATTCTTCCTCAAAACCCTAAATCTCTATTTTGTGCTTAATCTTTGACATCTCAGGTTAGAGAGCTCTAATTCTTGCACCTCTAGTTGCGTTGGAATCATGATTTAGATCTGTAGATGCCTAAAATTAACTAAATTAATATTTAATTAATTTATCCTTTTTCACATAATTAATCAAATTAATTGTGTTAGTCCTCTTCCTCTTAAAATTAATTAAATCAAATTTAATTAATTTTATTACTATCGCCCTTATAATTAATTTATCAAATTTAATAATTCCTTATTCTTCTAAAATCATTGTGTCCTTCATTATTTCTTCTAAACCCTAATTTGTTAATTAATCTTAATTAATTAACCTTGATTCCTACAAATCACCCTTATTAATCCTCAGTTAGCCTAATTAACCTATCCTAATCATGCTTATCATTTCCTCCAGTTTTATATTCTTTCACTCATTCTCTCTCCTCATGTCCCATCATCCTAACTTTCCCACTTTCACTTCTAATCCCTCATTAAGCCACCTAATATGTCCTCTTAATCATTTACACATCCCTAATCACCAGTCAATAACATGCCATAAATTGCCTTTGTCATCTCACCTTCCAAACCTTAAATGCACCAACTTTGGTCCATTCAAGGATGTCACATTCCTTGAATCTCCCCATGCTCCCTCTTCCCAAAGAATTTTTAATTCCTTTCTCCATTTATTCTCCCCACACAAATCATTAGCTTGGAATTTTGAATTCCTCTTGTCCTCTCCCAGGGAATTTAATATTTCTTCTTCTCTTGCCAAGGTACTTGGGGAGCTCTTCCCCATGTACTTGAGAAGTGTGGAGACACGAAATGCCTTTATGGAAAATCTCTTGGATCTCCCATTTTGTCCTCTCAATCCTCCCCCACCTTCTTTCAATCATATCCCTTCATTCCCTTTCAATCTTGGCCATCCATTTCGGGTCCCTCCCATCTATAAATTGGAGTCTCCACTCCTCACAAATCACCCACCTTTTGAGTAATTTCATGTTGTCCATTTGAGTCCCAAAATCATTCATAGCACCTGCATAATGTCAAAATATTACCTCATCTAATCCATGTCTATCATTCAATCATACAATCCAAATCTATTTGTTGTGTAGTGGAGATCAATCCACAATCCACCATCTCATAGGAGCGAATCAAGTGGAGAATTGGGGCACACTTCCACTTCAAGCTCAATCGAAGGAAGAAGAGAAGACAAGGTATTAAGGTTTGTTTATTTGAATGCTTTCTTGTTTTTTATTTGATTTATGCAACTAATATTTGTCCTAATTCTTCCACTCTTCATTTTGGCACACCTAGTGGGACCCCAAGTCCCTAAAATTTAACAATTTTTGCAAGTTTTTGTAAAAGATTTTCTTAGGTCATGGATCGACATCTCTGTCGTGGATCACTGCTTGCGTCTATCCATCGATGTTTGTGTTCCCAGAATGGTGTCTTCACTTTTTTAAACTTATCCCCTAACTGTGTCTTTTGTAGGAACTATAGATCAACATCTCCATCTATAAATCAACGTCTACGCTTTGGTTTCGACATCCCTGTCTGCCTGAATCATCATCTATGTTTTATTAGTTTTTCTTTGTAGAATTTTATTTTGTTGGCTGATAGTTCGAGGGCTCCGCCCAACACCATAATGTGTAGAGCAATAATGTGAGAGTTGAGAAATACAACACCATATGAGCCCAAATGAACTTTGCAAGCTGAATAAACCTTTTACAAGGAGAAGCAAGGAAGCAACAGAGAAAAAACCAAATACACAAGAAATGCTCAAAAAGATGAGAGCTTTGTATTCACAAAAATGTGTAATAGAATAATGATACAAAGAAAAGAATTCAACCTCTAATAGGTCAAGAAACCCTAAAAGGGAAAACCCTAGGCTTGCACATAATAATTAATAAAAGAATTAATTATTATGCACCTGATGTTAGCTTAAGTGTAAAAGAGATAAAGGGGAACTTAATTAATTAAACAAATATCATTTAATTAATCTATTAAAGACTCGATTACTCTAACACCCCCCCTTAAGCTCGACTTAGGGAGAAGTTAAAACCTAGAACAACTACTGAAAGCAAGAAAGATGGGTCCCAACAACAAGGTTTGATCAGGTACCCAAATACAATGAAATCTCTATGAAACAGAGAAAAAGAAGAAAAAACAGTGGGAAAAAAACTCCTCTCCATGCTAAAAGAAACAAGAAGGAAGGAAGGCCTCATAAAGACCCCCCAAGGAAAACTTCCTTCACCCCAAGCATGGAATGCAACTGAAGATAACATGGCGATGCAAAAGGTTTCATGAAGATGTCTGCAATATGTCTGCAGCCTGCTCGGCAGTGGGAATGTACTCCAAAATGAGAGAACCATCCTGAATCAACTGGCAGATGAAATGCATGTGAAGCTCAATGTGCTTCATTTGTTGATGCTCTACTAGGTTGCGAGAAATGTGAATAGCACTCTGATTGTCACACCAAATAATAGTGGGACTATCAGGAGGAAAACCAAACTCAGTCATCAATTGTCGAAGCCATAAGATCTCCTGACTGCCAAGCACAACAACTCAGTACTTAGCTTTTGTAGATTATAATGCATGAGCACTCTGCTTCTTGCAAGACCATGTGATAGTACCAAAGCCAAGATAGAAAACAAAGCTAGAAGTAGACTTCCAATCATTGACATCACTAGCCCAATATGAGTCAGTGTACCCAACAATGTGAGGTTCCCAAGATGTGTAGTGAATTACATGAGAAATAGAGCCTCAAATGTACCACAAAATACGTTTGGCAGCATGCCAATGAATCTCGTGAGGATCATGGGAGAATCAAGAGACAAGGCCAACCACAAAGGAAAGATTAGGATGAGTGTGTCTCAGGTAAAACAAACTGCCAACCAACTACTTGTAAAGTGTAGAATCTACTGAAGGAGTGGAGAAAGTAGTAATCAAAACAACCCCTGACTAAAAAGGAGTGGGAGCAGGCTTGCAATCAAGCATGCCAAAGTTTTGAAGCATGTCAAGAGCATACTTTTGTTGGTAAATGAAGATCCCATCAGAAGACTGAATCACCTGAAGACCAAGAAAAAAGTGTAGAAGACCGAGAGCTGTCATCTCAAATTGATCCATCAAAGCTCGCTAAACATGCTAAATCATAGAGGATGAGCTACCTGTGATGAGGAGATCATCAACATATAGCACAAGAATCAAGATCTCACCCTCAAGATGTTAACTATACACTGTGTGATTGGAATGATAGCGTGTGAAACCAGTGGAGAGCAAGAAAGAGTCCATCTTCTCATACCAAGCCCGAGGCGCCTGTTTGAGACCATACAATGAACGTTGAAGTCTACAAACCAAATAACTGTCCTACACAAATCCCTGAGGCTACTCCATATAGATTTCCTCTGGTAGGTCTCCATGTAAGAAAGCACTCTTCACAACCATCTAAAAAATGGGCCATCCCCTAGAAGCTACAAGGGATAGGACAAAGTGAATAGAGTTCATCTTGGCGACAGGGGAAAAAGTATCGAAATAATCAATACCCTCAACCTGTGAGAAACCCTTCGCAACAAGACATGCTTTGTACTTATCAATCGAACCATCAGCAGCATACTTGGTGTGATACAACCATCGGCACCAAACCATCTTTCTGCCTTTAGGAAGAGGACACAAATCCCAAGTATTATTCCTCATCAAAGAAGAATACTCCTCATCCATAGCACAATCCCACTCAGGGTGTCCTGTTGCCTCTAAAAACTTTTAAGGATCATCTAAAATGGCATGACTCAAAAGATTATAACCCACAATATGAGAATGGGTGTGACAAGTATCTGAAGGATCACCGGCCATAGATCTTGTTGCCTCAACAGTAAAGCAAGCCCACTTGGGCATCTGAGGTGGAGAAGGTGGAGGTGGGGATGGTGGATCATCAGCAGCATCATTAGAATCATCCTCAAAATAATCCTGAAGAGATGTAGTGGGAGGAGTAGGTAGAGGGGTAGACACTGGAGACAAGGTATCCACTGTGGGAAGGCGCTCATCAAACTGAACATCCCGTTGAAATAGGACCTCTCTGGAATCAGGATCAAACAACCAGTATGCCTTAACATCCTCACAGTAGCCAACAAAAATGAGGGGTTGGCTCTTCCGCTCCATTTCTTTCCTCTGAGTATCAGGAATAAATGCACATGCCTCACTGCCAAATATTTGGAAAAAAGAAACATCAAGCTTGTCATGAGACCAAGCCTCCTCGGGAGTGATATGTCGAATTGCCTTGTGAGGCATCCGATTCTAAATGTAGTTGGCACAATTGACTACCTCAGCCCAAAAAGATGAATCCATGGACCTGGACTGAATTATACAATTTGCCATCTCTCGTAAAGTTTTGTTCTTTCTCTCAACAACACCATTCTACTTAGGGGTGTGGGGAATAGTAAACTGATGTTGTAAACCATGCTCAGTGCAAAAATATCTAAAAGTCTGATTCACATACTCCCCCCCATTATTTGTGTGTATCTGCCAAATAGAACAACCAGACTTCTTCTCTACAAATATCTTGAAGATTCTAAATGAATCAAAGACATTATACTTGTACTTAAGAAAGTACACCCATGTGCATCTGGAGAAGTCATCAATAAATGTGAGTACATACTTGGCTCCAAAAAAAGGAGTAGGGAATAACATAAGGTCACTATGAATCAACTCCAAAGGTGCCAAAGCATGAGGGGCTATTCCCTTCAAAAAGGGATCCTTGTGATGCTTACCAAGCACACAACCATGACAAACACCATCAGTCCAGGAAATCAGTGGGAGCCCAGGAACAAGTGCCTGTGTACTCATCTGCTGAAGATATCTGTAATTGACATGGCCCAAGCGCTCATGTCAAAGCTTACTCACTAAATCTGCATGTGATATAAGAGATGAACCTGCACCCGCAGAGGGCTCAAATCCATCAAATCTATAAAGATGAGATGCAGTATCAACACTCCCAGTAGCCACAACTAAATCTGAGTCATGGAGGTCCCGCATAACCACATCATGTGGTGAGAACTCAATTGTCTTACCAGAGCTAGAATGGAAAATCTAATAAATGGATAGGAGGTTTGTCGAGATGTCAGGAACAACCAGAACATCCTATAGAGTACCCCCATCCAAAGAGACAGAACCTGAACCCAAGATCGAAAGTTGAACAAAGTCACCCACTGCAATCTATGAGGTACCACAAGAGGCAAGAGAAGTAACCAACTGTTGAGTGTGAGTCATATGGTGAGAAGCACCATAATCGAAAATCCAAGTGGACCCATAGGTCAAAGCTCGAGCAGTGAGAGCATGACCTTTCCCTATGGAAGGAGAAGATGACTGAGGTGAGGAGATGTGATGTTGTTGCATCACTTCCTCTAAAGCCTCTAATCATTTCCAACACCTAGAAACTGGATGTCCTTCCTTGCCACAAAAACTGTAAGTATCTCTTAATTTATTCTTAGTCTTGGAGGAAGACTCACCAGACTGTGAATATTTCCCTTGTTTTGGAGGAAATGGTGGTTTAGAATCAGACTTAGGAGGTGGCTTGGAGGAATGCTCACTACCTGCAAAATTCTTCTTCAGCTTCAATTTCTACTTTTGCTTCTCCTTAGAGGACTGAGCAACCAATTCTTTGTTCTTGGACCCTAAGAGTGTGTCCAGTTGAGAAAGGTGAGACTGCTCATGAGAAAAACGCTCACAAAACACATCAAAGGTAGGCATGGTGAAACGAGCACCGAAGCCATCCATGGTGGAATAGAAAGAAGAGGCAAAAAACTAAAAGAGACCCCGAAGCTTCGAAAGGATCAAGTGAATGCACTCTGGGTCTGTCTTGATCTTTCCACACCCCTGGAGAATAGATCTGGTAGTCTTGAATTTGTTCAAAAAATCCTCAATGGTGGGAAAGGAATTAGGTGACAAGGAAACCAACTCTGCCTCAATTTGTAATGCTTAGATCTCATTAACTCTCCCAAAGAGAGTCTCAAACTTCAACCACATAGCTCGACGAGTAAGAAAAGCATCAAGGTGAAACAAAAGACTGTCAGAAACATGCAATGAGAGTAAACCCATGGCCTCATCCATCTTGTTTCTATGTTGAAGAATCTCAAAAGGATGCTACAATAGAGGTTGAACCTCATCCAAACAAGACCACAACCCTCATGCCCTGAGAAGCCTCATGATGTGAGGCTTCCAGGTGTGATAGTTGTGTGATGTCAACAACTCAATTGAAGAATCTGCCATGAAACTCTACACATGTACCTGCTTGTGTGATCTTTCAGAATAGACAGAAGATGCAGAAGGGTTTGGTTGTTTTGAGAGTTTTGGTGTTTTATATTTTTGATATAAATGACAAAAAGCGAGAAAAAAACACCCCCTCACAAGAGATAAACCCAAACCCTAGTACATATTGATGAGAAGGAAGCAATGCATAAGTAAAAAAACTTCAAACTAAAATCTCATGTACCTGATGAAAAATATGAGAAACAAGATCACATATCTGAATAGAGCATGCTGAGAGATTTCTAACGCCTATTTGTTTTAGAAAAATGGAGTTCATTTGCCCATTCTACAGCCTCGGAAGTGCAGAAAAGAGACCCCACATTGACTGGAAAAAAGTACAGTCAAACAGCAAAGTTGAAAAAAAAAAATTACAACACCACGAGGTCTGGCTCAGAACCATCTTTCTGACACCTATTTGTTTTCGAAAAAACAACTCAGTATGCTCAAGATATGGCAAAAAAACCAACCCCCCCACCTAAAAGAGGCAAGAGGGAGGTTGTCTAGTGGTAGGGTCAAGCGGAGGTGGCCCATGAGCGGCGCTTCGGTGGTGGAGCAGCGGAGTGGTGGCAGTGGCTGGGCTGCAGTGACAGGGGTTGGAGGCCGACGGGGAAGCTTCCAGTGAGCGGGGATCGGCGGGCGAGGAACTGTCGGCAGGCGGGGAGGCTGTCGGCAGGCGAGGGAGCTACCGGCAGGCAGAGGCCAACGGTGGCAGGGCCTGTTGTGTCAGGGTCGGCGGTGACGACTCCTACTATAGGCCAAGGGCCCACGGTACCCTGCGTACCGTGGGGTAAACCCCTAAAATTAAATTTTTGTTTGTTTGAAAACTTGTTTGCCAAAAAAAAACTTTTGATTGAAGATTTTTTGATTTTTTTTGTAAAAAACCAAATTTCAGCTTGCATGTCGTAAAAAGGCAAAAAAAGAATTATTTTTTTCTAAATTCTCGAACTGTGTGCTAGGGTCGTACGACCTGGTACAGAACAAAAAAATACCCCCAGAGGCTCAGGTGTCGAAAGTGGTCAAGCTTTATATGACCATAGGGGTTTTTGGGCCTTCTAAACACGATGGTGAGGTCTATTTAGGCCCAAAGTGCTCACAAAAAAAAAAAAAGGCCTATCCCTAGGTGCACAAAAAAACTTCTAAAAAACCCTAGATCTACTTCCAATGCAAAACACTCAAAACAAGAACAGGTAGCTGCACATCTAAAGCTCTGATACCATGTGAGAGTTGAGAAATACAACACCACAGGAGCCCAAATGAACTTTGCAAGCTGAATAAACCTGTTACAAGGAGAAGCAAGGAAGCAACAGAGAAAAAACCAAATACACAAGAAATGCTCAAAAAGATGAGAGCTTTGTATTCACAAAAATGTGTAATAGAATAATGATACAAAGAAAAGAATTCAACCTCTAATAGGTCAAGAAACCCTAAAAGGGAAAACCCTAGGCTTGCACATAATAATTAATAAAAGAATAAATTATTATGCACCTAATGTTAGCTTAAGTGTAAAAGAGATAAAGGGGAACTTAATTAATTAAACAAATATCATTTAATTAATCAAGTAAAGACCTGATTACTCTAACACTATGTTTAATTACTTTTTCTTTGTATAATTTTATTTTGTTGGCTGACAGTTTGGGGGCTCCACCCAACACCATAATGTGTAGAACAATAACACGTAGGGAAGCAAGTTTATGGGCGTAGGTCACAGACCCACCATGCACCACTGTGTGGTGTGTGGTGGGCCTATGGCTTCTGATTACTGTGTTTAATTAGTTTTTCTTTGTAGAATTTTATTTTGTTGGTTGATGGTTCGAGGGCTCTACCCAACACCATAATGTGTAGAACAATAACACGTAGGGAAGCAAGTTTATGGGTGTATGTTGTAGACCCACCACGCACCATTGTGTGGTGTGTGGAGGGACTATGGCTTCCGCCTCACACCATTGTGTGGTGTGTGGTGGGCCTACAGCCTCTGCCTCCCACCACTGCATGGACAATGATAGATAAAACGCTATAAATTTGAAAATAAAAAGGGTTTTCAAAACCCTAAGAATTGACAAAAACAACATACCTAGATTCAATGAAAACTCCTCTCCCAACTTCAAACAAGATAAAATGAATGAAGATTAGAACAAAAAGGGACTTTTAAAGAACTAAGTAAAAACTCCTATTAAAATTACTCAAGCAAGTAATTAAATAATTGAAGTGTAATAAATGAGTGCAAATCGGGTTTGTAAACCTTATTTTCACCTATAAGGTGCACCTGGATGGGCAAAACATGAAAAAGAAGTGTAAATAAAGTTTGAAAACCCGATTTACACCAAAGGGACACACTTGGTGTAAATGGGAAAAACAGGGGAAAAGACATGCTAATGACAACAATAATGTCTCAAAAATTGTGTAATTAGCATAAAAAATATGAATAAGCGTAAAATTTGTGGGGTACCCTCAGATTTTCAAAAAAGGAAAATCAAAGATAACATGGTTTTTAGCAGATATTTCTTTCAAAAAGCCAAAAAAGTTCATCAATTATTTAAAGGCATAAAAAAGAGAATTTATGATTAGTTGTTATTTCTCTAAAACCAACAGTTTTTTTATTTTTATCTAAATATATTGCACATTTTCAAATTTTTAGCTAGCTAATTCACTGTAGAAGGTGCTTCGATATCTTCATAGATGTTGCAATGTCTGCACTGATAGTTCGGTGTCTTTGCCTTACTGTTTTCCTGCACTTTTTATTTTTAAAAAATTGAATTTCTAGACTAACTGTTTTTACGCAGAAACTGAATTGGTGTTTGCATAGACACTTCATCATCTACTCCTGTACTTCGACGTCTCTGTTGTAAGTTTTTTTATTTCGGTATTTTGCTGATCTCTTGTGTTGTTGCAGCATTTTTGCTTGTCAAAGACCACAAAATTCAAACTACTAACTATTTTTGTTGAACAATTGTCGAAGGAAACATCTTTTGAACTAGTTTAGATTTCTTTCTTTTGTCTTAGATTAGCAAAAATTTCATTTGGTGCTTAAGAAGGATTATTGTCACCAATTTCTTGTGTGCTTGCACCTCTATAGGGTGGACCCACTGTTACACCAAGTATCCTCTCCCCTCACCTTCATGGACCTTGGGTGAAAGAGAAAGGTGATTAACAACACCCAATTTTTCTTTTTGAGTAGAGAATCACCTCTTGGGGACCTCATCACCCCAAGGGAGTATTTCAAGATTAAGGTAAATTGGGGATACCGTCTCTCCCAGCAGGCTCTCGAGCAGTGTTTTTTGAGCTTCTATACAAATATGTTGGTCAAATGGTCAGAGTGATGAGTTGATTTGGCTATGTGGAGGCCTTCTCTACATCGATAATCTCAATTAGAGTCTTAAGTGGCTTGCTTCACGGATTTGTTGCTGGACTAGAATCCCTCAAAAAATTACTAGACACCTTGTTTTAGCAACCAAAATCCTATTTTCTTGTTGGTGCAGGAAGTCAAACCTCTGAAGTCATCCCACATCATATTGCATGAAGTAGAGATAGATGTCCCCTGGATCCTAAGATCTTTGAATCTTTGGGATATGAGATTTTGGTATGCCTGAGAAGTGAGTTTCGTGATGGGGGAGCAAGTGCTACCAAATCTTTATCTATGTGATTCATTTTAAGTATATGGAGAAATCCAAGTCGGGATTCAACAAGTAGAATCCACTCTCCAGCCAAGATTGTATGTTTTTCATGTGTCATCTATTGTGCAAACCAGTAAATTTTCTCATATTAGGCTAGGCCCTCATTTTCATGTTTGTCTCAAGCGTCACCTTGGCCAACATGTATTCACTTCTTGATATCTCTTACCAAGTCAGACAAGTGCAAAAAATTCAAATTTGACCAAAATCCTTCAAATTTCACATCAAGTTGTCAAACCTGAGTTTCACCGTCTACGTTTCTGAATTTCATTGTCTGCATTTATGAGGATCGACATCTCGATCTGAGTTTTGTCATCTCTACCTTTGTTTCAGCATCTACATCGGAACTAAATTCCTATTCATTTTTCATCCATTCACCATAAACCCAAGCATCCCAAGAGGTCAATTTATTATCAAGTCAAGAAGAAGTCTAGTTACAAACAAATTCTCTAACGCCGCAACTTCTTGTATAAAAACTGCAAACTCTTGTTGAAACATTGTGTCTTTTTACATCATTTCCATGATTATCTACACAGTTATGGAAATGAGTTTGATGAAGAGCCCTTGAGAACCCGCATTTTCGATCAAAGGTTGGCCTTGTACCAATATTTCAATAGGAGTGGTCACATTTCATTGTCCTACTTTCCTCAACCAGATATCACTTATTGAGTCATTTTTTGTCTAGGGTAGCCTTCCCTCTCTACTTTTCTTCAACCCATCCTCATATGTCATCATTTTTATTTCATCCTTGAGGACTTAGTTCATCAACCTAATCAAACAACTTAAACCAAATCCAAATCAATCAATCATCAATCTCCCAATCTAAGATCAGCACTTCACAAATTCTAACTTAGACCTTTATCATTTATCAATCCCCAATCAGCCTTGTTCTTGAGAAAGAATCTATCTCAAGTACTTTTCTCAATCAATCTTAATCATTTGGGTTGATCCAAACCCTAATCCCTTACCTAATTTTTCTTAGGAACTTAGTCTATCCTAAGTAGAATAAGTCTTGATCAAATCAAATCCTAATCCAAACATCTGAGTTTAGCATAGCTTGGTTGTTACCTAGCTTTGTGGCTCGTATCATTGATCCCTACACCCCACCTAAGTTCTAATCTAAGGACTAAGGTGTCATCCTAATTTGAAATCAATCTCGTCCTAATCCAAGGTGTCAAATATGGTTGTTCATTGTTGCTACTAGGATATGTTGTTGTCATTTATGTCAACATATTCCTGTGATTTATTCTGATGAGCTTGGGAAGATTTTATAATCCGGTTTTGTAGTTTGGTTTTGTTGATCATTGTTTTGCAGAGTGCGGTATTTCCTCTGGTATATCCTAGTGTGATAAAATCTTGTGTTGAGGATTTGGGATATTGTTTGGGATGATCTTGTGTATATTCATTTCAGATGGTTTGTGACTTGGTGCCCTGCAAGTTATCTTTCTTTGTGGCAGTTACTCATTGGTTGTGTTCTTGAGCTTTCTGATGTTGATTGATGAAGGTTTGATAGGTGGTGTTGTTGTAGCTGTTGGTGATGGTTATAACATGCTTACTGGTGTTTTCTAGTCATTTCCTATTTGTTTTGGTGATCCGCATTGATTATTGTGTGAGTTTTTGGCAGTTTTCATCAACCAGTGATTATTTTCATGTTATGTAGTATTTTTAGTAGTGTAGCATGTTACGGCTGATCTTGGTGTGATTTCCAGTGGATGTGATCATTTGGGAGTTTGAATTAGGACCTTAGTATGCTATATAAATCATTATATTGGTCTAGTGATTTATCATTGTATTGTGTAATTGAGGGTTGAGGGTTTAGCTGACCTGGTTATCAAGGTTGATGAATTGTATATATAGGTGAGTTATTCATTTAGTTTGTGTGTTGATGTTATGTCTGCATTATCAGAGAGAGATTTGTCTGTGAACAAGTAATTTATCATTCGGTGTTGAGTTTGAGGAGATTTTGGTGTTGTAGAGCAAACAATTGTGCTTAATCGAAACTGTAATCAGGCATTTGGAGATACTATTTTTTCAGTTCACTTCTCTTGGATTGTAGTTTGAATTATATTGTAAGTCAGTGAGACTTCCCTGAGGGTTGTAGCCTTCTGGGAAAATATCTTTTGAGCAGTGAGCTCTAGGAAGTGTGCTTGAATGCATGTGCATTCCCCATTGTAATATTTTCACATACTATTGCAAATTATCATCTTACTGTGGGTAGGTTCCCACCATGGTTTTTCCCTTAACTGAGTTTTCCATGTCAAAATCTTGGTGTTGTGTTGTTAATTTCCTTATCTTTTTATTGCTGTAGTTTATCACTTTATGTTTTGGATTTTAATTTGTTGTATTTAGTGAAGACCAATTCACTCCCCCCCTCCCTCTCAGTCTTTCTTCTTGATTGTTGCTAACACAAGGACCATCCAATCAAATCTGATCTAATCAAATCCAAATCAATCTCGAATCCAATCAAAAATTGAGCTAAGTCCTTATCCTTATCTCCACCTCTCATCATTTTATCACTTTTGTAGTCAAGTTTATCCAACCAATTTTAAGTCATAATCTTCATTCTCAGGTTTACCCATGCATGGTCTTGACTCACTCTCAAAAAGAAAAGATGGAAACCGAGTTGCCTGACCCCGGCCTTTATTTCAACCATGATGCCCACCTAGACACAGAATATGTCAACCAACCTAAACACTCTTTATGGTTGAAAACCTTTTGTCAAAGATCCTTATAACCAAGAAATGTTAGAAAATCTTGTCAAAGTTAATCCAAGTGGGTTCCTGGTTGAACTTATCAAACAAGGGGAACTTTTTCCCCTGGCTTTGACCGATCAGTCCTTGACACTCCCAAGGAAGGTGACCTTGCTAACCGACCCCTTTTCAGCACCATCCTCCATCTGCCTCTGGCAACTTCTGCACCTACTAGCACATATAATTCCCCCATCTCTCAACCTCCTAGATCATCTGCACCTCTCCATAATTCTACCAACTATGTCAATTTTAGATTGCCACTCATTAGAGACATTATCACTTCATGTCCTTTAATCACCTCTTAATCCCCTGTCTCCTCCTATCAATATATTGGTGGTGGTATATCGGTTGTGTCTACATGCATCCCAAGGTCCAACTCAGGTTTACATATACCTAATGTTCAAAATCAATCGCCCAACCTTATGAGGGAAATTCAAGACATGAAGGATCTTATTAAGAACCTTAAGGACAAAACTCATAAGAAATCATACACTTTTGAAGAAATTTTTCCTTTTCCCTATGACCTCCTCATCTCAGTGGCTCCATACACCCTTGGTTTTAAAATTCCTAAATTTGACAAATACAAAGGCAAAGGTGACCCTAGGGAACATGTGCGAGAATTTTATATAGCCTGTCAAGAGGTCTCTTACAATGATGTCTACTTATGCTAAATTTTTCCTAAGAGTCTTAATGGACCTGCCCTTGCTTGGTTCTCATCCTTACCTCATGATTCGATCAATTCATTCCCTAATCAAGTAGAAAATTTTGTGTCCCATTATGATTATAACATTGATAATGATGCCTTTATGATAGACCTATGCAACACAAAGCAAAGGATTAGAGAGACTTTCACCAAAGTTTTGCAAAGGTGGTGACATCTTATTAGGAAGTTCCCATGGGATATTACCTAAATCATACTAGATTGAGTTGTTTCAACCAAATATCATCCTTGAGATATCTCATCCTCTGAGTTGTTAGTGTCTTGAAACCATTGAGTATGTCACTAAAAATGGCCCAGCATTAGAAAGAGTCCTCCTAGAGAAAGGTGTCCTAAAACCTTATCAGAAAGACTCACAAGGATCCTCCTCTTCAAATGACAAGCCTAGATTTTCCTCCAAGAACAAGAATGTCGTCAATGATGGAGTCACTGATGCCAAGCATGTCCAAACTATGACTATTCTGACCAATCCTAACACCACCACCAATAATCAAACCAACAAACAATATGACTTGTAGAACCAATCCAAACCCCACAACAAATTCTCCATTCCTAATCAATCCACCCATCCTAACAACCAGTCCTAGTGTGAGTACACCCTGCTTGCTGAATTAGTAAAGGTTGTCTTCCAAAATATTTTCAAGGTTGATGTTGTTGTCTTCCTGATGACCCATGTGTATAAGGCTAATCAACCAAAACGTAGATAGTACAATGAGAATGAATATTGTGAATACCATCATGTACAGGGTCATGATACATGAAATTGTATGAAACTTAAGAATTATATCCAAGACATGATTAACAAAGGTGATGTTGAGGTTGTGGTTGCTAAGCCTGGCAATTCGAATGACAAGCTTAAAATGTATCAAGACCCCTTCCCCAAGCATGGTAAGGATAAAATCTCATCATCTCACTGTTGGAATTAATGAACACTGAGAGGGGGGGATCAGTGTTCTACAAATTACAAACTTATTAAACTGATAATTTTACCACTGGATGCATAAGAATGAAAGTAAAGTGCAGAAACATAAACCAATCAACCACAACACCATAACACCTAAATTTTTATGTGGAAACCCGGAAAAGGAAAAATCACGGTGGGATTTGAACCCACAATATTATTATACTTTGGCCAGGAGTATGATAATATTACAAAAAGGGGAATGCACTTATATTTAGGCACACTGCATAGAGCTCACTACTCAAATACATAGGAGGGCTACAACCCAAAGGAAGACTCACTTCCTTACAAATGATTAGAAATTATTACAATAATAAATGAACTAAAGAATATCATCTATATATGTCAAAAACCAGTTCCGGTTAGGCTCAAAATAATTTATGCAATTGTTTTGTCTCTTTATTTTGTTCTGCTACTCTATCATATACCAGAGCACTAAAACCTTTAATCACATTCACCAAAATTTGCACATTCGCTCATACAAACTTCTCACTCTCATATCATCTCCCAAAATTCTCAACCAAATCAATCTTATATATCTACATCAACAAAACAAATCGATTCACATGTCAGCTTCCAAAAACTACATAGCACACAACATGAAACGTGTAACCAATAAGTTAGATCAATCCACCCACAAATCCATATGCGGACCCAAATAAAATGATAATAGGCTTCACATGTGTTGGTCCAATTTTCTCGAACTCAAAACCAATCACTGAAATCATCCCAAGGATTCTACATCACACGTTACACCAAAATAGCTCTATTCTTCTTGGATTACCAGATACCAAGATCATAAAATAAGTTGCCTCAAACCTCAAATCATATGCCTCTATCACTACAACCAATGTTAAATGCAACCAAGATTGAGATATGCAGACAATACTCATACTTTGTTGGTTACCGTATTCCACCTTCCAGACTTATGCCTCATGATAATACAACTTTCGGTAATTCAAATCTGCATGTACCAGATATGATTTCTGAACTAAGTTTCCATAAATGACAACTCCTAAACATTTCCCATGCATCAATCTTCACCAGAATAGTGTCGCTTGCCAACAATCTCCCCCTTTGGCATTGATGGAAACACTATGAAAAATGAACTGTACACTCAAAGCTGCAAAACTCCAAAACTTCAAAAATCTCCAAAACTCTACAAACTCAACAAGCTCCCCCTAAGGATTTGTACCATTTTCACTTCGCTCTCTCCCCCTTTGATAGTAATGCCAAAGATAGGAATCCGTTAAAATTTATATACAAGGATATATGCAGTTGCTTACAAAGACTTGAAAATATCTGCAAAAATTTCTTTTAGAGACATCGAGTGATTATCCCAAGCCTTCTTTAGACTCTCCAAAATATTGATCATACCACTGAAAAGATACACGTTCAACTCTGCTCCTCTTCTATCTATCAGAACACTCTTGTTTAGAGCATCTGTGGTATCTTGCATACTGATAATCAGTGAATCTATTCAGGGAGTGATAAGACTTCTTACTTCTCCCATTCTATCCAAATTTTTGTCCTTTTCCTTATTTAAACTCTTAATCTTATCTAATATACTCATAACTTGATCTTCAAAATTTCTAGCCCAGACTGATTAAGGTGCATAAGGCTGAGATATGCCAACTAACTGGCCTTCACATTCTTTTATTTTCTTCTCAATGTCAATGATAAACTTAGACAAAATTAGACATGACTTGTATATGTGGTCGCCTTAATCTAATGCATCTTGTATATCCTTCATAGCAGTTATTAAACTCACCCTATCTCCCTCAATCATCTTCAAAAAAAAATTCAATCTCATAGCATTAAACTGAGTAAAAACTCTAACATTTGTTGTCTTCTCCAAAGACACAAAATGAGATTCTACAGCATTCAACATATTTATAAGCTTACCAGAGGGAGTATCAGCTATATCTGGTTTAAAGGATGGAAAAATTTTCCCCAACATGTCTGTTGTAAAGGTTATCAACTCTTTATCTGTGGTGAGAGACTTGAGTAAGTCCTCACTGGCTTTTTCTTATGCAAGAGTTGCTAGCTTCAGCACTTGAATAAGATATAGTAAACTCAAATCTATAGGCCCTTGAGTGAAATCATCTGAATTACTGATAACATGTTTACCCTTGTTGGCTACAGTGTCTCTTGCCATTGTCACCAGAGCCTGGTCATCCTTCTCTTCTCCTTTCTCTTTATCTATCACCTCTACACTAGCATCTTTTTCACCCTTCTCAGCTTCAACCTCTCCCTTTGCTTCATCAACTTTTCCAATCTCCTCAACTATATTCTCAAAGGAAACCTCTATCACTAGAGGATTTTGTTCAGCTTCACCAGAGACTCCAACATTCTAATCATCGACATCATCAACTATTGCATGTACATTGGTCTGCTTTGTTGGAATGGCATTCTCAGTTTTTTTATCTTTTTGCACATCAGGAATAGTTGCATGCACTTCCAAAATGGATGTATCTCGTGACTGCTCTTTCAGTTGAGTTCCATCATGTGTCAGATTAACATCATCTTTGTGCTCTATCAAAAATTGTCTCAAAATTACTTCGGTCTCTTTCATCACTTCATCTATTTTACCGAGCATGATTTTATTGACTCTCTTCTTGCTTCTGAATCTATCCTTAGCAATCTTCAACAATCTATCAACTTCAGCTTTAGAAATTATAGAAGGCAAGTTGACTAATACATATTCCTTTATTCTTTCATCTTCCAAACTAGTTGTATGCCTCCTGGCATCCAAAATATCATATAATCCCTTCGGAATCATAGATGACAGCTCTATCAAGGCTTTGCTATAGACATTCATATACTATACAACTACTTCTTCTATAGCCCTCTGGTCATTATCATCATAGTTTTCATAATATACAAGAACATTCTTCAAATTACCTTCCTTAAGAATTTCATCAAGTATTTCATTTAATGTCATTAGGGGAACAACATCATAAGTACCTTCAAACTTGTCGGACTTCAAAGCTTTATCCAATTCAAACTTTTGTTTCTTACTTGCATTGTCTCTACTAGATGGCTCAGCTTCTATTCTTGGCTTCTTTGTTGGCTAGGCTCCATCAAATTGAGGCTTCTTCACTACCCTTGCATTAGTGGTTGTTTTCTTCACCTCTTTCATCACTTCATTAGATTTTATTTCTACATCCTCAGCAATACCTACAACATATTCCCTTTGTGTCTTCTCCTTCTTCCTCTTCTCTACTCCATTGGTTGACTTGGCTTGTGGCTTGGGTGGAGGGATAGGCTTCTGAGCACCGGAGGTAGGTGCAGACTGAGTTTTCCTTGGCTTAGATTGCTTGGGAGGAGTGGAGACCAATTTTTTCTTAGGCTTAGCCATGTCCTCCTCCTTCAGTATATTTTGTTCCCTAGCCCTTTGAATGACTTCTTTTGATATTCTTATTTGTTTTTCAAACTCTTCAACCTCTTTTCTGACCTTCCTCTTCCTTGCAGGATCACTGAATTTCTTGTGCAAGTCTAGGTCCTTCTCCTTGTAAGTACCAAACCTCTCTTCTTTTTCGTCTACCAGTTTACTCAACAGGCGTTAAGCATATGCATTAAATGTGTTTCCATCTACTTCATACCCCATGGGTATGATCCAAACGGTTCTTGGTTCAACTGCCTCCATGTGACATTGATCTTTATCTACCATAAAGAATATTGTATCTTCATATTTTTCAACAATATCTTTTGGGATCCTCTCTCTGCTTTCCATCATTGCCTGAAATCATTTGAAGTAAGCCCACAAAGAATATTTATGAGCTATTGTATCACCCAATCCCTGCAAACCTTCTTTAATCTGGACTGCCACCGGTTTACCATAAGCCCACTGTACTTTTCCTATATTGGGGATTTCATTCAAGAAGTAAAATGCTAAATAGACAATCAGAGAACTAAAATTAAAAACATATTTATTATCTTGTTTGATCTTTAGATTGCTCATTAGCTCACTGAGAAGCACTCCACACAGATCATATATTTTGTCCTCCTTGACCATTTGATAGGCTACAAATATTGCAATACTGGATATTGAATTCTATCTGTTGGACTGGTACACCTTGTATCATGTCACAATTGAAGAAAATCTCATATCATGTTCAATGATATCACTTATTTTCATCAACTGGCTATCATGCTAGGATCCATTAACCTCTGTTACTGTTGTGTTCTTGATATTTCTCAGACTGGGGATCTCACTGGTTGCATTCAAATAGGTTACCGCTTGAACGGCTTTCTTCATGATCATGTAAGGTCTATTTAGCCATATAAACTCATCGTGGATTCAGCTCAAGACATACTTGACCCATTCAGGTTCATCGAACACCAGAAAGTGAACAAATTGGATTAAACCCTTATCTTGCAATGATTTGAGTTCTGGCTTCAGATTCCCCACACCATCCATCATATGCTTGGTGTACAGTGATAGGATGTCTGCATTTCCAAGATATTTGATATTACAATGAATATTGTTAGTCCCAATCGGTGCTAAGAGGGGAGGGGTGAATCAACACTATATCGATTATTACAGATTTAACCTTAATTAAAACTTCTTATTCAAATTTAATACTTATCAGTATAAGCAGTATTGATAAGAAACATGCACACAAAAATGAAACACACAAGACTACCAAGAATTATCACGTGGAAACCCAAATGGGAGAAAACCACGGTGTGAGTAGAGACTCACAAAATCTACACTCTTCGTACTCCCGGTGAGGAGCCATCACTGTTAGGAGATTACAAAGACACTATTAGGTGCAACCCAGTTAAGGGATTTTCTTTAAGGCCTATTAGAACCTTTACCCTGTTAGAGGTAGCCTTGTTAAAGGACTTAGGATCATCATTTAAGATCTCACCCAGTTAAGGGAATTTACAAAGGGACCTGTTAAAGTCCACCCAGTTAAGGGATTTTACTGTTGTAGTTATTAGAAAACAACAGAGAGAATGATATGTTGTAATTGCTACTCTTATCTTAATCATATCCAAATGAAGCTCTTCAGTTTCACCACTGGTTACACTTGCTCTCCACTCTATCAGTGCTTTGCATCACACTTGCTTTGCACTCTTTTGGTGCTCTGCATTGTTTCTCTACTCTTCACACTATCCGATCTCTGCACACTCTCTTCACCACTCTTCTATTCACTTAGCAGTTATTCCCTCTTCTCATCTTGTTGGATCGCCTCTCCTCATAATTGCACTTTGTAATTTTTTATGATCAAACTTTTTGGTTTTCACCAGAAACCATTATACAAAACTCAGTAGATATGAAATTCAAAACTTTTCAAATGTTCCCACACTCTCTTTACACGCTCTCCATCAATCTCGCCAATGACTCATCCCTAACTACCTATGCAACTCATAATTTCACCAACCTTTGGGGTCATGTTTTGTCTTTTTAATGCAAACTGGAAAGTCCGCACAAATATCACCTTAACTGATTGTTGACTGTAGTAAACTTCACTATCTGTTTGCTTGACAATATCTCACCATGACTAACTCACCTTTGGTCATCACGTCCAGCTTGTCGGTCACTACTCTGATATTCCCTGAGGATATCATCCTTCAACCTGTATCACTGGTTCACTGGTGTAACTCTTCACCTTTTTCCACTAGTCACTGATCATCAATTAAACTAATCACTTGTCTATCCAGAGTGTTTTGATCGTGCATAACACTACTAAACTATAATCTGAGTCACCTCTTGTGACCACATCAACATTTCATCTACCATTTTGAAGAAACTGGTCTCAATACCTATCGGGTGCTTGACTGACCAGACGGCTACTTTGTTTTCCCTTCAACCGATTAGCCTTCTAACAACACATTGCTTAAGTGTGTCAATGATGCATATTTGGGAAGCACTGAATCCTCCATATTGTTTGCATCCATGAGTAAACCATTGAGGTTTAACATATCTTCTTGCCTATGAGCTTGGCCTTATTCACTGGTAAGTGTTGGTCATCAATGACAATACTAACTGATGAATCGGTTGTGCCAACACCATTAGTTATGCCAACAATCCCCCCCTTTGGCATTGATGGCAACACTACAAACTTCTCTTTTAGCAATCAGACACTTATGCTTCTATTGTACTTGAGTAAAGATATTACTCTCCCTTTCATTGGCTTCCATTCATGTCACATCTGACTTCATCTTCCTTCATGTCCTTCATGTTCCATTTGGCTTCACTCCCCCTTTGACAACAATGCCAAAGGTGTAGTCCAGACAACCTAATGCACACAATGATTGCTCCCCCTAACAGGAGTAGTCTATAATCATCAATCCAAATACATAGAATCTTCCGAAAAGTCATATCGGATTGATGTTGTTCCAATCTTCACTTACCTTAGAGTATGCAGGGGAATTTCCCCTACCTTACCTCTGAGATACTCAAAAGTATCCTTAGGTAGCGGCTTAGTGAATATGTTTGTAACCTATTCCTTGGTTGGCACATGTTCTAGTCTAACTTCCTTTTCCTGCACCTATTCCTTAAGATAATGATATTTTATTACAATATGCTTGGTCTTAAAGTGCATTATCGGGTTTTTTGATATGTTAATGGCACTTGTATTGTCATAGTGTATCACCACCGGTTCAGTCATCTTTTCTTTGATACCTTCCAATATCTTCTTAATCCATACTACTTGTGTACAGTTGATTACAGCAGCCACATACTCCACCTTAGTTGTGGATTGAGAGATACAATTATTTTTCTTGCTTGTCCATGATACAATCTTATCTCCAAGAAAGAATGCACCTCCACTAGTGCTCTTTATGTTATCAATGTTCCCTACCCAATCTGCATCGGTGAAGACACTTAAGTTGAAATTTCCCTTATGTGGATACCAGAGACCATACTCATTAGTCCCCTTAAGATATCTAAATATCCTCTTAACCGCCACCATATGAGTCTCTTTTGGATTTGCAGTAAATGTAGCAACCAAGCCAACTGCTTGTGCTATATCTGGTCTACTGTGCACTGCATACTGCAACTTACCAATCACGGATCAATATAGTGTCTCATTTACTTCATTAGCCTCATCACTTTTTCAGAGCTTGCAACCTTTAACCATCAGAGTTCCAACAAGTTTGGAATCTTCCATTCCAAAGGTCTTCAATATTTCCCTTATATATTTGGTCTGGCTAATGAATATACCATTCTTTAGCTGAGATACTTGCAGACCAATGAGGAATTTTATTTCACCGATCATGGACATTTAAAACTTGTTCTTCATTTCTTCTGCAAAACCTCTACTCATTTCATCATCCCCTCTAAAGATGATGTCATCTACAAAAAAATTTGTAATCGGATGTTTTCCTTCTTGTCCAATATTTAAATACAAGTGATTGTTGTCATTGGTTCTCATGAACCCTATACTTATCAGGTATGAGTGAGGCCTCTCATACCAAGCTCTTGGTGCTTGTTTTAGCCCATAAAGAGCCTTTTTCAGCTTGCATTCTGCTTTGCTCAATGTACACTTCTTCCTCTAGAACACCATTCAAGAATGTTGATTTGACATCCATTTGGTAGACCTTTAACTTCTTGTAGGTAGCATAAGCAAGCAAGATTGTGACTCCTTCTAGTCTGGCCATTGGTGCAAACATCTCTCCATAGTCCAAACCTTCTTCCATTGCATACCCTTTGTAGACTAATCTTATTTCATTTCTTACTACTTGACCAGTTTCATCCATTTTATTTCTAAACACCCACTTGGTGCTTATTACATTTTTATTCTCCAGTCTGAGCATAAGGATCCAAGTTTCATTTTTCTCAATCTACTCAAGTTCTTCATCCATAGCTTTGATCCAGTCTTCATCTTTTAGAGCCTCCTTTTCTATTTTGGGCTCAATTTTAGAGAGTAGACAAGTACTCTCCCTTGTTTTTCTTCTAGTCAATACTCCTGCATTTTTATCACCAATAATATTGTTAGCAGAATTATTGTTTCTGACATACCTTGGTTGTACCGGCTCATTTCTTGGAGCTTCTTCTACTGGTTGTGTAGGTTCTTCTTCACATGTTTCCTCACTTGCACCCACATTAGGATTCTCTACAACAGGTTTGTCTGGTACAGTGTAAACAAATCCTTGATAGTCATTTGGTTCATTCTTGTTGTCATGTTTATTTTTCTTAGAGAACTCATCCACTCTGACATTTTCAATCTCCACAATCTTACGGATCCTTTTGTTCAAACACTGGTATGCTTTTCTCTTTGTGGAGTAACCTAAGAAGTTTCCTTCATCACTCTTAGGATCGAACTTTCCAGAGTACTCATCCCTCTTGATGTAACACCTTCTTCCAAATACCTTGAAGTAACTCACCTTGGGTGAGTATCCACACCATAATTCATAGGGAGTCTTATTTGTCCCCTTCTTCACCTGAATCTAGTTCAAGGTATACACAGCAGTACTCACTGCTTCTCTCCAGAAGACATGTGGAATATCCTTTTGTATCGTCAGAGTCCTTGCACAATCAATTAGAGTTTTGTTTCTTCTTTCAACAACTCTATTTTGTTGAGGTGTTCTAGGTGCAGACATCTACCTCATAATCCCCTGTTATTCATAGTAATTTATGAACTCTTGAGAGGTGAACTCTCCTCCTCTATCTGATCTCAGTCCTTTCAGACTCTTACCGGTTCCTCTCTCCACTCGAGCCTTGAAGACCTTGAATATGTGAAAGGCTTCATATTTTTCTTTCAAGAATACAACCCACATCATTCTTGAGAAATCATCTACAAACAACATGAAGTATCGGTCCCCATAGAAACTCTTAGTCCTCATAGGACAACACAAATTTGTATGTACTAGGTCCAGCATATTCTTAGATGAATAAGATTTGCTACTGAAACTAGATCCGGTCAACTCTCCTAGCTGACAATCTTTACACATAGAATTCTCAGGTTCCATAATGTCGAGCATACCTCTGACAGACTTCATTCTACTAACCTTTGCTATGCTATCAAAATTAACATGACATTTTTTTGTGCCACAACCAACTATCTTCTACCCTTTCCATTAGGCAACTTCCTACAATAGTGTCTAGGTAGAATAGATTACCTTTGGTTTGTTTACTGGTAGCAATCAGACCTCCTGATTTATCACTTATTTTGCATATTCCTTCATTAAACTCCAACTGGTAACCCTTATAATTAATTTGTGCAATACTTAACAAACTATTATTTATCCCTTCTACCCAATAAACATCTTCATAAATGGTTTTATCATTTAGGGTAATAGATCCCTTACCTTTTACTGCACAGGGAGCATCATTGCTAAATCTCACCAGTCCTCCATCACACTCCTCCATGTTGAGGAATTTGTTCCTATCACCAGTCATGTGGTGAGTGAAACCACTATCAATTACCCAGTCTCCACACCAGTTTGAATGGGAAATCACTGCCATATCACTTTACTATGTGATATCTTCCTTTACCACTACAAATGCAATCCCTTCTCCATCAGATCCTTCTAATTCTTCATCGGTAACTCCTTATTCTGCAAGATAGCACTCCTTTCTCTTCTCTTTGTATCTTTTGAATTTATCCTTCCTATCATTATCAAGATATCTGGATGCAATATGACCTATTTTATTGCATGAGAAAGACTTCAGGGGTAGTTTACCTTTGTACTTCCCTATTCCTCTTGGCTGCCTTCTTGCTATTAGAGCTTCAAGTTCATCTTGTTCTCGTTCTTCAGATAACAAGTTGTCATGTTCATGAGAATGATCGATTCTTGCAGTAGAACTACTTCAAATTTCTTTTCTTCTCATTGTTGGTGCAAGTTTCATGGAAGATTTGAAGGAAACATCAAACTTAGGCATACTGTTATCATAGTTTCTCAGTTCAAAGGTAGTCAAGTTACCGATCAGGGATTCAAGTGTAACATTAACTGTTCCCAAAGATCTGAGTTCCTAAATTATAGAAACCCTTATGGCATATTGTGATAGCAAGGTTCTCAGGATTTTTCTAACCACATCATCTTCTTCAAGTTTTCCTCCAACACTTCTGATGGAATTTACCACATCCCTTATTGTTTTTTTGTATTGTCAAATGGCTCATAATTTTGAGTCCTGAGCAGAAATTTATGCCCAGTTGAAGTTAGGATAAAATTTCATATAGTTTTTTTTGAAAATTTTGTAGTTTTTAGATTTTATTATGTAATGAACAAATGTGACTGTTGGACTTTGATTCTCAAGAGGTTTTTGTGACCCTTGGAATCTCATGAACTTCTATATTTTGGATTTTTGAATGGAATAGATTACTTTTTGGCTTGCTTCAATTCTATGCTTTCTGGTTCTTGTAAACAGAATTTACAATACCGTAGGTTCTCACTCAGGTATTGTCATCCAAATCCATAATTTGGATCAGTGGTATCAAAGCAAGTTCGCTAATGTATGTCATATCACATGTGATCAACATATCAAATATTAGGGTTGGAAACAAGGAATCCTTCAGACTACCTTCCTTTGAGACGCACACGATCGCAGATGGCTAAGTTGCAGACCGATGATGATATTAAAGCATTAGTTGCAGATGTATTAACAAAACAACGTGAAAAAATGATGGAGAAGTTCAAGCAAATGCATGAAAGTCGTGGGTCACAAGCAAACCCACCATTCATAGGGCATATGTCATTCAAGGTGCAAGTGAATTTTGATATACCCATATTTCAAGGAAAGATCAATGCAGATGTTATTGATGATTGGGTTTCAAAACTGGAAAGATATTTCTCTGTCAATCAGTTTTCAGATGAAGAGAAGATAAATTTTTCTCTCCTCAAAGCTAAAAATCATGTGAAAGATTCATGGGAAGCAAAGTTAGCATCCAAGGCAACAGAAAATGGTAGCACTTTTATTTTTGATCAAAAACCCACATAGGGAGCATTCATGGAGCACATAAAGGAAGAATATTTTCCTATTGATACATATGAATAGAAATATATGCAGTGGCAATTGCTTTGATAGAAGAAGGACCAAACTGTTCAGGAATAGACTAATTGTAGTCACTTAAAATTGGTCATCGCTCTTACATTGCTAACCTAATTCTTAGCATGTCTTCTATGTCACATTTGATTTTCATCATATGTTGGTATTGTGTCATTCCTCTGGTTTCAATTCATTTTTAAATCATTCAAATTGGTATCATCTTGACAATTAGACTTAATTCCCTCTTTGTTGATAATTAATCAGTCATTAATTATCAACCTCAATATCATTTAATATTATCAAGTCATTATCAATCAATCTTATCAGTCTCTTATCAAAATCATTATCAATTTTGGGTCTTTTTTGATCCTTTGTCCTATTTTGTTGTCAAATTCAGTCAATTGTCATTAATTTTCATCAATTATTAGCCAATCAATCATCACTATTGGGACTTAATTCATCATTAGGGTTGGTATCTTAATTTATTCAAATCATTTCCCCTAGGTTAATTAATTAAATAATTAATTAATCCCCTTTCTTACTAACATGTCCCTTTTTGAATAAATAAATATATATTTATTTATTCACCATATTTTTCTCCATGTCACAATTAATATTTTTTTTAATATTAATTGGCTAATTTGATTTTATGAGTGAAATTAATAATTATTAATTATTAATTATTAATTTCCACCTCACTCAAATGTCTTCACTTAAGTGATTCACTTTCTAAAAAGTGAAT
Source organism: Cryptomeria japonica (assembly GCF_030272615.1). Classification (NCBI taxonomy): domain Eukaryota; kingdom Viridiplantae; phylum Streptophyta; class Pinopsida; order Cupressales; family Cupressaceae; genus Cryptomeria; species Cryptomeria japonica. The sequence continues at coordinate 441,769,698 of NC_081410.1, forward strand.
CACTTGTCTCCTCTCTCAAAGGCAAAGTTTTCATTTTTGACCAAGTGTCGAAAATGGAATTGTCCTTCTAACTCATCTTCCACTTGCCATCAAAATGGCAATTTCCCAAGAGACTCCCCTTTGCATGCGATGTCGACCATCAGATTGAATCGATCTCATCTGTCGAATTCTTGTCTCATCTCTCTCCAAATTCTATAAATTGGAGGCCTCTTTCAATCATTTGAGGACCACGTCTCTAGTATCCTTACGCTATCATTTTTGAATTATAATCTTGCTTGCATACACTTGCATTTTGGAGGTGAGATCCACAATAATTTGGAGGAGAAAGAGAAACAATGGAGGTCAAGGAATGAGCTCAAATATATGGTTTGCATAGTATAATAGTGTTTTTATTTCCTTCTTCTTTTGAATGTTTTGCTAGAATTATCATATACTAGGTTATGTTTGTGGTTGCATAGCTTATGATGTATTTGATGTTTTACAATATTTTTAACTACATTAAATGGTGAACCTGACGTGAAAATGCTTGGATCTAATTTTTATTTTTTTTTGAATGTTTTGTGAAGTTGCTGATTTTTTTGTGGAGAAATTGCAGATTTTTCTTCTAAAAAAAAAAAGTCATAATCAATTGATCACGTAAAAACTTTCGTGCAAAAATTAAAATAAACTATTTCTGGGTATATTAGATCACGTTTTTACCTTTCCAGATCATCTTACGGTTTGTGATTTGGATAAATATTGAGGAAGTTATGACATTTTTAATTATGCTTCTGTAAATGGTCAAAATTTTCAAAAACAAAATCATGCAACCTTCATCTAGATTAATTTAGCTTGGCAAATTAATCATGCATTCATGCAAATTTTATCTAGATTAATCTAGGGTGGTAAATTTGATAAATTTCACATAGATTAAGCTAAGAGGACAAAGAATCACAACTTTTATGGATTAATTTTGATGGTGATTCATTTCTCTTGATTCTCTAACATTGTTGGTAGCTTTGTGGCGAAACGCTTGACAAAGAATTATTTCACAAACTACTAATGAATTTTTTGTAGGTTCACTAGTCAAAGACCAAACAAATCAAACTCCTAACTTAGTGATTTTGCAGGTTGCCTTATATTCCAACCAAACTTTGTGTTTGTGATTTTTAATTAGGCACCTAGTATGTTTGCTAAGTAGGATGGAATGAACATGTGTTCACTTTGCTTGTCGAGTTTGACATTCGAGTAGGAGAGTATGCTCTCATCCTTCTTAGGGTGATCAGAAATCTAGACCTTCGATACCATTCTCATGTTTTGGATTGTTTGTTACCTTTAGAGGGCCTGCCTTCCCGACCATTTGCTTTCTTTTGCAAGCAAGTGACAATTGTGAGAGGGGAACGACCCAAAGTGAGCACAGCTAGAGTACCTTGGCATTCTAACTCACTATAAATAAATACCTGATGGGCGAAAGCATTGAAGGAAGGGTTACGTGGGAATTGTAGTTACTTGGGAAGTGATGAGCCTTGGACTCTTTCTCATATTGGCATCTAAGTAGGGCCTCACGGTCTAAATCATGCGTGTGCGACTACATTTGTTTGGTATCTTGGTGGGCCTGTGTCTCAATCACGCTTGCATGACACCAAGGAGTAGCGCTTAACAGAAATCCTTATTAAACACCTTGTATTTAGAGGCCAAAATCCTTCTAGTTGCTTGAGAAGTAGGAGTTTGGATACTTGGAAGAGATACTAAGTTCGCCATGGGGAGATTTCCATGGGGACAGATGCTTGGCTGCCCTGAGAAGTGAGTGCCATGGAGGGGAGCTCGTGGGGTCGAGCATCTATGTATTCTCCTTGAATCTCATAACAAGTCCACCTCTCAAGTACCTATTGTCCTTACCTACCATAAGAAATGTGTGAATGAGCATGATTGTCTTGAGTCTAAGTTAAAATATCTTGTCTTCTTTGCTTGTCAAAAGTTGAGTTGTGTCTCATTTCAAAAACAAGACAAATTGATTCAAAACAAGGTTAAACACAAGAGTATTTCATTCAACAAAGTTCAAAACACCTTCAAACATGGTTGTCAAACATTTTTCAAAATCTTGTCTCAACATTCATGCCACTTAGATTTAGGTCCTCCATTGTCCATACTTAGGTCTTAGAGCATCATTTTTGCATTCCACTTGGTCCATTTCATTTAGGTTTCCATTTGCATGTCCTTATTAGGTTCTCATTTAGGTGCCCCAATGCCATGATGCTCTCTTAATTGGCTAATTAATTCTCTCTTTTTGTGAATTAATTAATGAATGAAAAATTATTAATTAATCCACCTAATTTTCATCAGTTTTTAATTTCCTAATTCCTAATTTCTATTTTCAAATTTTTGTCATAACATCCTTGCATAGAAATTTGTCATAATTTGTCATAAATTGTCATAGCAATTTGTCATACACTTGTCATAATTTTTCTATTCTTGATTTGAATTTCCTTTCAAATCTCTTCATGTTAATCTTGTCTTTTCTCCAATTTATCTATAAATTGGATGAATTTCTTCAATCAGGGATTCGAATCAATCACGCTTCTAGTATCCTTATGTTGTCTTGTCAATCTTGCTTTCATATTATGCTTATGCACTTGTAGGTGAGATCCACACAAATCCGCTATTTGGAGGAGAAAGAAGGACAATGGAGGTCAATTGGAAGAGACATTGGTGATGGATTTTTATGTATTTTGAATGTATTATTTTCAATTCCTTTATTGAATGTATTAGGATTTATTTTCATTGCAATTTGGCTTTGTGGTTAACTAATTGATATTGCTTTGATGTTTTCCCAAATTCCTAGTTACATTTTAGGTGTCATATTGCATGTCCAACATTAGGTTCATCCTAGGTTTGAATTTTGCAAAGTCATTGTCAAGTACCAAGGTTAGGTTTCACTTAGGTCATACTCCTTTGCATATCAATAAGGGTCATCCATTTGCATGTGTCCTCTTGCATTAGAGTAATACCATTTCATAATTCAACCTTAGGTTTTGTCTTAGGTTGACATTGTCATACATTTGCATTTGCATCTTTGTCCTCATAACATTAGGTCACATTTGCATACCCTAGGTCTCTTAATTAAGCTTAGGTCATTATCATATCATATTAGGGTCATTTGCATAGTAATTTTCCCTTTGCATATAGTGTCAAAATTTGGTTTGTCAAACTTGAAAAATCAAAACTTTGGATGATACCCTAAGTTGTTGTTAGGGAGTCTTGACCTTGTCTAAAATTTGTCCTTTCATTAATATCATTTTTTGTCAAACCTAGCTTAGTATACAAGCATATAGGTGAGACATTTTCAATTTGTACTATTGTCAGTTGGTCCTTTGTCCTTTAAGGTCTTCGCTTCATTTGAACTTCCCAAGGTTGAGTCTTTAGGTTTGCATTCCAAAAAGTTTGTCAAAATCTTGAAAAACAACAAAAACATTAAGTTGCATTGTCATCCTTTTAGGTTGCATTTGTCAATCCCATTAGTTGCATTTCATACTGACATGTTTGTTGAAATGAGGTCTCAACCTTCTTACGAAGCCATGTCATCACAATTGAGAAATCAATCATGTCAATCCAATCTCTACATGTCTCAGAACTTGGATCAAACTTTTTATGATGAAACAAGTCTCCAAATACAAAAACTAGAGGAGAAACTAGCTCAAGAAAAGGAGATATTGGAACAAAGAGTGAAAAACATTGAGAAGAATAGATCACAAATGTCCAAAATGTTTCAAAAATTTCTAGGTCAAAATCCAAATATTGAGCCAATTGATGTAAGATCTCTTATTGAACGACCAGACATACCAGCTCTCATCTCACAAATAGAGATGATGAAATAATTTCAAGAAAAGGGACAACAACATTATGTGCCTTCACAACAAGAACAAGAAGGTGTTTACTATCAATCATATTTCCAACAGACACAACCAATGGTCCAACATATACAACCAACACAACCAATGGTCCAATTTCAACAATATGTCCAACCAACTATACAATGTCCACAAATAGTTCAACCAATGGTAGAATATCAACAAGTTCAATTAACATATCAATGTCAACAACCACAACCAAACATTCAAAAACAAAGCTTGCAACATGCACCAAGCCAAATTTTGAACATGTCAAACCAATTTGAGCAACATCTAGTTCGAAATCAAAACATGACATCAAACCAAGACCAAATTCTTGCCAAATGAGTTCAAATTCCAGATACAACTATGTCAAAACCTCGAAAGAAAGGTGGCTTTATTGCAAGGATCTTAAGGAAAATACCAAGTGAGTTCTTTGAGGAAGATCAAAATAATACACTTATGTCTAGCAATGCCTCATCCCCCCACAAACAAATTGACTCTCCAGTGGCATATATCCCTACACCTCTAGAAGTTTCACAAGAACCTTCCATATTGTCCTCATCAAATAATACACCCAAGGATGCAATTATCCAAGGGCTATCCATAATTGATTGCCAAGATAATCCAATTCATGATGCACATCGTTGTCATGTTTCAAAAATACAAGACCCAATGCAACCATGCACTTTATTGCCATTACCTATTTTAGAGGACCCCATTCGAAGTCCCTCTTCCTCATGTTCAAGCATTTATTTTCTTGCCAAAATCCATCACAAATGTTCAAAGTGCATTTCCTTCATGCCAAAACATTGATTCCTTGTCAGAATCCCCCATGCATATCCAAAGTCCAACCTCATGTCAAGAGGATAATTTAGAGCATGAAGAAATGAGTCCTAAAGAAAATCAAGATCAAGATCCTGAAACCTTATCATCCCATCCAATTGTTGACCAAGATCCCATTTCCCCAAACACTCGCAATGATTCCATTATTCCTGTCCATTCTATCCAAGAACACAACACCCTTTCAAATCCCATTGACATTCCACTTCCTAAGAAAGATCAAGATATCCCTTCCATCCTTTCCGATGATCCCATTAAAAGTCAAGAGAAAAGCACCTTTAAAGAGGATTCCAATGATCTTCCTCCTTGTCAAGATCAAATTATTCCTTCAGATCCTCCACAAGATCCACTTGTTCCTCCATCTCCTTGTCTTAATGCTCCATATACACTCCAAGATCGCATTTCTTTTGATGATCCCATTATTTCTCCCATTCCACCTCTTGAAGAGCCTATCATTGAACCATGTCCACTACACAATCCTATTCCCCCTCATGATTCTAACGTGTCAGTGCAAGATGTTCATGAACCCTCGACATGCATAATGGGTTCTTCCACTTTGGTGCAATCTGATCCACTTCAAGATCTCATTATTTCTCTCATATCATATCCACCTCATAATGGACTCACGTCTTCTTCCCAAAGAAAAGAGTATCCTACAAGTCAAGATATTCATAAAGGCAAAGGAGTAGATCTCCATAAGCAAGAATCCCTTCATGTTAAAGAAAATATTAAGGGTCATGGCCTCAGTGAAATTCCTCAAGACGTTGGTATCCCTCCATCAAAATCCAAACATATCCCTTCCCCATCATACTTTCCATCCATCTTAGGTCCTTATATTCCTTCGTTCTCTATGCAAGGTCAGAAAAGGCACACATGCTTGAGTAAATTTCATCAATCCAAACGAACTCCATTTCATTCATATCCATCCATGCATTCCTTTCCCCCTCCAAGCAATTTGGATGCCAAGTATAAAAGTCATAAGTCTAAAAATCCACATGTATTCAAGGATCAACATGTCCAATATAATCGACATGTCAAAACAAAGAACAATATGATCTATAAAGAAAAAGAAATATCCAAAAGGCCACAAAGGCCCATTTCTCAAAAACAAAAGTTAAAATCTATATGGGTTCCTAAATCCCTTGTGCAAGCAATGCACTCCAAGGAACCACAAAAGCATGAAAAATCAAAAACCATGTGGATCCCTAAGCGGCTCCTTGAAGCACAAAAGCCTAAAGAAACATCAAAATTGGCATCTAAAATTGCTATTCCTCCATCCAAACCTTCCAAGTCTATTTCTCGACCACCTTCTTCATCCGTTTTGGCCCCTTATGTCCCAAAATCCATAGCCTTTCCTTCCTCAAAATCTCAATATCCAAAATACATTTTTCCTCCATCAGTCCATCACCCCTTAAGGTGTGTTCCAATGTCAATCTTGCCAACATTTCCATCCACTCAAGCACAATTCTTCCAATACCCTATCCATTATCCAATGCATATTTTTCATCCTTCGATCCCTTTGGTCCAATCCTTTGCATAAATCCTTGCCTTAGTTTCATCTCTTTTTCCATGTCCTTATCCTACCAACGTCTTTGAGCATACTTTTAAAGGTCATGGTCCATTTTTTTCAAGGCTACTATCCAAACAAAAAAAAGACGCTTGAGTCCTTCTTCCATCCCCTATCATGTGTCCATCTTCTATTGAAAAAGTCAAAATAAAAAATAAAAAAAAAGTGAAAAATCAAAAAAAAAAAAAAAAAAAAGTGAAAAACGTGAAAAGAAAAAAAAGTAAAGCAAAAATAATTTGTCCACTGGTGAAAACCTGGCAAACAGGCACCTCAGGCAAGTACCGTGATGAAAACCTGGCAAACAGGCATCATGCGTAATCTATGAACTTCTTGCACACCATACTTGGGGACAGGTTTTATCCTATCATATCCTTTTGTCCTTCATTGTTCCATTATCCTATCGAACCCCTGTCATTACCCTCCATTATCCTATTCTCCCTCATGTCCATATCCCCTTTTCCACCTTTGATCTTGACAAGGCTAAGGATCTTCATGAGCATCATGCATCTTGTTTGTAGCTTTTAGTCTATCATAGCTTTTGGTCATTTATCCATTTGCTTATTACGACCTTTCATTTATATTCCCTATCTTATTGCAACTTTCTGCCACTATCCCTTAGCCTACCCTGACCTTCAGTCCATGTCCCTTATCCATTCTTGGTCTTGCTTATCCTATCCATATCTTATCACTATCCATACTCTCTTTTTGTCCCTTGATCTTGATCTGACATAAGGACGCAAAATTTAAACATGGTTTCAAAAACCTCTTGACATGTCCTTCATGCCATGTCACTGCTTTACATTGTCATATCTAGTCTCTTGTCCCATCATGCAATAGCCCTTGAAAATTGTATCCATATTGTCTCCATGATAAAAGGCCTTTGTCTTCCCTCTATCCACCAACATTTCAAAAAGCCTATTTATTCACCTGTCATATTCCTTGCCTTGCTAAACACTGGGGGCAAAACCCATAAAAATTGAAAAATGTCCTGAAATAATCAAAAAAAAAATCAAATAATGTCCTGAAAAAATCCCTAAAAAGTCAAATAAAGTCCTGAAAAACGAACAAAAAAATTTCAAAACATCAAAATCCAAAAACAATTCCTTTGGCACTTTGCACTTTGTCAATAAATGGTCCCCTTTGTGCATAGACAGATCATTGAGCATACATCCAACGACACTCGCTTCAAACATTGTGCTTTAATGAAATCACGCATTCATAGATGAACTTTTCGATCAAACCAGACATTCAAACTGATTAAACTTTTCATATCCATCAATCAACATCAATATCATTTGTCCTTGTCACTATTATCATGGGTCTTATACAAGGTGTGGTATACTCGAAACCAGACTGTGTCCTATCTTAGACGGGGTACCGCATTCCCTGGAACCAGACAGCATGATCATTCCTATTTTCCACTTTTGACAATGACGATCAGAATGTTTTGTTTGGCTTGGTTGAATTTGTGCGTCTTATCTTTTTATTGGTCTATCTTTGGCTTTGATCGTGTTCCTATGGTGCTCGATGATGTCACTGAGTGATTTAGAGTGACCGGGATGGTTCATGGTCCCTTTTGTTTTTTGTTGTGTTTGTTGTTTGTGGAATGTCTGTCACAAACTGGGGCAACTATATCATTGGGTGTCTGTGATAAGTACGTTCACTTTGTGAATGCTGCACATACCTCGACCCTTGATGTATGCACCCTAGGATGCTTCACTCATTCCTTGTGTGCGATGTGTCTGTCTTTTGCAAAAGGGGTTGCGTTCCAGCTCTGGCCTTCAATGCCATGATGCTCTGCATCCGCTTTGCTACATTAAATAAAGGTTCTCACCTACTCTTTGTGCATTTGTGAAAGCAAGATTTTTCTTCATCATTAACACTTCTCCATCTAGTTTCCTCTTACTAACATTTCTTCTGTCAGTCCTTGTAGTCATCTTGGTTTAGTATCAGCATCATTCATTCAACTCTTTATCTCTAATCAATTAAGTATTCTTCTCTTTCATCATATTTTCACTTTCTAACATTTCTTCTCTTCTTTTCGAGAGATCATTCATTCCTTTCATACATAAAAAATCTCTTGAGGGGGCACCCACCTCCGTCCCTCGATCTACTGGGGCGTGATCTTCTTAATTATTCTTTGAAACAATGCTCATAATCACATTGTCTCAAAGAGGGGCAAAATGTAGTCACTTCAAATTGGTCATCACTCTTACATTGCTAACCTAATTCTTAGCATGTCTTCTATGTCACATTTGATTTTCATCATATGTTGGCATTGTGTCATTCCTCTAGTTTCAATTCATTTTTAAATCATTCGAATTGGTATCATCTTGACAATTAGACTTAATTCCCTCTTTGTTGATAATTAATCAGTCATTAATTATCAACCTCAATATCAATTAATATTATCAAGTCATTATCAATCAATCTTATCAGTCTCTTATCAAAATCATTATCAATTTTGGGTCTTTTTCGATCATTTGTCCTATTTTGTTGTCAAATTCAGTCAATTGTCATTAATTTTCATCAATTATTAGCCAATCAATCATCACTATTGGGACTTAATTCATCATTAGGGTTGGTATCTTAATTTATTCAAATCATTTCCCCTAGGTTAATTAATTAAATAATTAATTAATCCCCTTTCTTACTAACATGTCCCTTTTTGAATAAATAAATATATATTTATTTATTCACCATATTTTTCTCCATGTCACAATTAATATTTTTTTTAATATTAATTGGCTAATTTGATTTTATGAGTGAAATTAATAATTATTAATTATTAATTTCCACCTCACTCAAATGTCTTCACTTAAGTGATTCACTTTCTAAAAAGTGAATCACTTGTCTCCTCTCTCAAAGGCAAAGTTTCCATTTTCGACCAAGTGTTGAAAATGGAATTGTCCTTCTAACTCATCTTCCACTTGCCATCAAAATGGCAATTTCCCAAGAGACTCCCCTTTGCATGCGATGTCAACCATCAGATTGAATCGATCTCATCCGTCGAATTATTGTCTCATCTCTCTCCAAATTCTATAAATTGGAGGCCTCTTTCAATCATTTGAGGACCACGTCTCTAGTATCCTTACGCTATCATTTTTGAATTATAATCTTGCTTGCATACACTTGCATTTTGGAGGTGAGATCCACAATAATTTGGAGGAGAAAGAGAAACAATGGAGGTCAAGGAATGAGCTCAAATATATGGTTTGCATAGTATAATAGTGTTTTTATTTCCTTCTTCTTTTGAATGTTTTGCTAGAATTATCATATACTAGGTTATGTTTGTGGTTGCATAGCTTATGATGTATTTGATGTTTTACAATATTTTTAGCTACACTAATATGTTTCATGCCTTAGTAGCAAAGCTTGGCATCAAATATTGTGAGAAGCACCGAGTTTTGAAATATCAAAGTGGACTCCATAGGTACATCCAAACCGAAATATAATTCTTGAACATAGAGACTTTACCTAGTGCATATAAATTTGCTACCAAAATTGAGGAGAAATTAAAATAGAAAGGAAGGAGGGATAATTTCGCAAACAACATATGGAAGGGTGAAGGTGGCAAAACTACATGGATACAAACCTCTAAGGACCCCTCTCCCAATTCACCAACAAAAAAGACATGGAGTATGAAGAAGACACAAGAAAATAATATGTGGTGTGAATTCCAGAAGAGTCACTCACATAATACAAAAGATTGTAGAACCATAAAAAGATTAATGATGGAGACGCATGAAGACAAGGCAGAATCTAAGGTAGCAGAAAATTGCATAGAAGGAAATCATGAATAGGTCATTGAGGCTGATCCATATGCCACGGTAGCTACTACAAGAATAATGCCCCGGGAGGATGAGGAGAGATTGTTCCATTCACAAATGTGGGTCAAAGGAAAAGCCCTGCACTTTATCATTGATAGTGGAAGTCAAAAGAACCTAATATCAGCAGAGATTGTGAAGAGACTGAATCTAAAAACAACAACCCACCCGCAACCCTATTCAATGGGATGGGTTAGTCAAGGAAGAGATATCCAGGTGCACCAGCAGTGTCGTCTTTCATACTCCATAAAGCCTTTCAAAGATGAGGTAATCTATGATGTGGCTCCCTTATATGTTTGTGTTGTTCTGTTAGGACAACCATATATGTACTAGCGACATGGCGTTTATGAGTCCAGGCCTCGCAGCATGACCATCAAATTAGGAGAGGAGAAATACCGAATACCAAAGGTAAGCCCTACATACACTACCTCTTTGATTAGTGCCAAGCAATGTAAGAGGTTGGTTGCCAAAATGGGAACATTCATTTTATTGATGACTTGTTCTGAAGAGGAAAGAAAATCATTTTATAATTCACATACCATCATAAACACCACAACACTGCAGAAAATATCAATGAATCAAATTTTGATGAAATATGAAAATATGTTTAAGTTACCAACTGGGGTACCTACACACTGCCAAGTGAGACATACTATTGATTTGATACCAGGAACTCCATTACCTAATGAACCAGTCTACCATAGGTCAATATTAGAGAATAATGAGATTAAGAGGCAAATACAAGAATTGATTGAGAAGGGACATATTCATGCAAGTGCATCACCCTATGGCAGCCCCATTGTTCTAGCAAAGAAAAAGGATGGAACCTAGAGACTTTGTATTGACTATAGGGCCTTGAATAAAATTTCAATCAAAAATAGGTATCCACTTCTCCAGATAGATGACCTATTGGACCAGCTTAGAGGGGCTCGATTCTTCACCAAAATTGATTTGAAATCGGGGTACCATCAAGTACCAATTGAATCAGTCGATGTGTGGAAGACAGCTTTCAAATCTAAAGAGGGATTGTTTGAATGGCTAGTGATGCCTTTTGGTCTAACAAATGCTCCAACAAAATTCATGAGAATGATGAATGATATACTTAGACCATTAACTGATTCCTTTGTGGTGGTATATCTTGATGACATACTCATCTTCAGCAAAACTTGGGAGGAACATTCACAACATGTGGAAAAAATTCTCTCAACCTTACAAGATCATGGGCTTTATGCAAACAAAGAAAAGTACTCCTTTGGTATGCAGAGTATCAGATACTTAGGATATGTTATTGATAGTAAAGGTGTCCATGTTGATCCAGAGAAGATACAAGTGATTAAGGACTGGTCATCTCCTAGAAATCTCATAGAGTTACGAAGTTTCCTCGAGTTGGCAAACTTTTATCGCAGATTTGTGTTGGGATTTTCCCATCTGTCTTGGCCTCTAAATCAGTCATTGAGGAGGGGGACAAAAGAAAATTTTAAATGGACAATTGCTCAACAAGAAGAATTCGAGGGGCTAAAATGAAGATTATGTTCTGCACCAGTTTTATCTCTTCCTGACCTGCAATAGTCATTTGAAATACAAACAAATGCATCATAATATGCTATAGGGACAGTACTCATGTAGCATGGTCATCCAGTTGCATATCACAGTCAGACTTTTTTTGATACAGTGCGTCGATGTGTATATCGACTTACAACAAGGAACTGTATGCTATTGTTCAAGCCTGTAAGCAGTGGAAACATTACATTCTGGGTAAGGAGACTGTCATCCACACAGATCACAAACCCCTTCAATTTTTGCAAACACAAGGGAAGATGTAGAATGATCGACATCAACAATGGTCAGCATATCTTAAACAATTTCACCTCAATATTTGCTACAAGAAGGGAAGTACTGACAATGTAGCAGATTGTTTGAGCAGGCCTCCAATTGCAGCCATAAGTATGGTTTTAAACTCATGTGGTCATCAAACTGAAGCCTAGGCTTTCTTGTATGAGAACGATGTTGAATTTGCAGATGTTTATAATCAATTAGTGAAGGGACAGCAAGTGAATGATTTCTATTTGCAGGATGGAATGCTTTGTCACCTTGGCCAAATCTGTGTGCCCAATGCAGAATGCAAAAAGTTGATATGGGAAGCTCACTATAGTAAGGTTGTTGGTCACTTTGGTATAGGTAAGACTACTACTATACTTCAGAAGTATTTCTATTGGCCAAAATTACGGAATGATGTTATATCATGTATTCAAGCTTGTACCGCATGTGCTATTGCTAAGCCTGTCAATCGTAAACTTGGACTGTACTCACCACTTCTTGTTCCTGAAAAATCTTGGCACTCAGTTTCTATGGACTTTATGTCTGGTCTTCCTACCACCAAAAGAGGCCATGATTGTGTGTATGTTGTGGTAGATAGGTTCTCGAAAATGGTAGTAATAGTGGCATGTAAAAAAACCATTTCTGCAGAGGATACTGCAATGCTATTCTTTGAATACATTTGGGTTCATTTTGGTCTCTCGAATACCATTATCTCGGATAGAGACAACAGGTTTCTTAGTAAGTTCTGGTCTACACTATGGGAAAAGATGGACACAAAATTGACAAAGTCTACTGCTTTCCACCCTCAAATAGATGGCCAAATAGAGGTAGTGAATTGGATTATCATACACATCCTACGAATGTACCACTCAAAACATCCCCGCACATAGGATGAAAGTCTTCCATATGTTCAGCATAGCTACAACAAGGCAATTCATAGTTTAACTGGCCATAGTCCATTTGAGGTTTGTCTTGGTTATCAGCCACTTGCACTCATGGACATTGCCATACCACTTATTCAACCTGATCTGGTTCCACGTGTTGGTAAGGAGGAAGATAAGGCAGCCTAGTTCATTGATAGAATTCATCATCTACAACAACAAGTTCATGAAATTTTGGAACACACCAATAAGAAGTATAAGGAGAGACATGATGAGCATCATACTCCTCATAATTTTCAAGTCAAGGACAAGGTGTGGTTGCATATCCAGAAGGAATGATTGCAGGGTGCCAATAGGAAGCTTCGTCCTCTACGTTATGGGCCATACACCATCATCAAGCAAGTTGGTGATAATTATTTTGAGCTTAATTTACCTCCATTTCTAGGTCTTCATCCAGTCTTCAATGTGGAACTCTTGAAGCCATATTTTCCTCCATAATTAGATGGTGCAGATGTGGTAGAAACAATCTCCACTACAGAATTGAATCCAAATGCAGCTACCGCATTCCAATGTGATCAAATTGTGGACACCATGGTGAAAACACTCAAATAGCAGCAGATTTACTTGTACAAAGTGGTTCGAGTAGGGCAGACTGCTCAACAAGGAAAGTGGTTTACCAAAGAGAAGCTTCAAGAATGTTTTCCTCCTCATTCAAAGTGTTGATGCAATGGGGCCCATTGCTTTCCAAGGGGGAAGTAATGATCAGAAGAAAAATTGAATTAGATTTTTTTTTAGTTTGTCTATACATTAGTAATTTACATTTTTGAAGGCCTTCTGGCCATTTTTAGGCCTAGCATGGCTAGGCCATCTTGTTTCAAAATCTCATCTACAACTCTTGGAGACCTTTCCAACACATTAAACGGCTCGTATTTTCAAGTCCCGAGTAGAAAGTTATGCCTATTTGAAGCTAGGATAAAAATTCATATAGTTTTTTGAAAATTTCGTAGTTTTTAGATTTTATTATGTAATGAACAAATATGACTGTTGGACTTTGATTCTCAAGAGGTTTTTTTGACCCTTGGAATCTCATGAACTTCTATATGTTGGATTTTTGAATGGAATAGATTACTTTTTGGCTTGCTTCAATTCTATGATTTCTGGTTCTTGTAAACAGAATTTACAATACCGCAGGTTCTCACTCAGGTGTTGTCATCTAAATCCATAATTTGGATCATCTTCCCTCTTCTCATCTTGTTGGATTGCCTCTCCTTAGAATTGCACTTTGCAATTTTTTACGATCAAACTTTTTGGTTTTCGCCAAAAACCTTTATACAAAACTTAGTAGATTTGATATTCAAAACTTTCCAAATCTCCCCACACTCTCTTTGCGCGCTCTCCATCAATCTATTCAATGACTCATCCTTAACTACCTCTTCTCACCAACCTCTGGTTTGTGTTCTGTCTTTTTAATGTGAATTGGAAAGTCTGCACAAATCTCACCTTAACTAATTGTTAACTACAATAGACTTCACTATCCATTTGTTTGATGATATCTCACCATTAATGACTCACCTTTGGTCATCGCATCCAGCTAACTAGTCACTGCTTCGAGATTCCCAAAGGATATCATCTGTCAACCTGTATCACTGGTTCCCCAGTGTAACTCTTCACCTTTTTTCTACTGGTCACTAATAATCAATTAGACAGATCACATGTCTATCCAGAGTGTTTCGATTGTGCTTAAGACTACTAAATTGTAATCTGAGTCACCTCTTGTGACAAGATCATCATTTCATTTGCCAGCTTGAAGAAACTGGTCTCAATACCTATGGGGTGCTTGAATAACCAGTCGACTACTCTGTTTTCCCTTCAACTAATTATCCTTCTAACAACACACTGCTTAAGTGTGTTAATGATGCATATTTGGGAAGCACTGAATCCTCCATACTGTTTGCAGCCATGAGTAAACCATTGAGGTTTACCACATCTTCTTGCCTATGAACTTGGCCTTATTCAGTGGTAAGTTTTGGTCATCAATGACAATAATAAGTGATGAACTGGTTGTGCCAACACTATTAGTTATGCCAACAAATATATGCATGTATGTCTTCATTGTGCAACACGCCATACAGCACAAAGGAAAATGCTCCTTTCGCATCATCTTCAACCGATTTGAATGGATGTTTCTTAAACACTGGCCTTGCCATTTCAGAGATCTTTACTACCAATGGGGTTGCTATGCTAGATGTTGATGTTGTTTTAAAATTAGGGTATGAAAAATAGCTCGAACATGGATCAATACCTTTTCAATTTCAACTAGATGCTAAGAATTATTGTCAAATTGCTTCAAGCTCTATTTTTGTTGCTCAATCTCATTCGCCTGTCTCTTATGCTCTTTCTCTTTTTTCATGATGTGAAGAATGAATAATAGAGTGCCTTTTTATCCTCTAAAAACCTAAATTTAAGTTGTAATAAATGCACAACTGTAAGGGATTTCTAGACACCCTATTTCTTTGAGAATTCATCACCGGACTCTCAAATAGGCATGAAATCTTCCAGATATCAACTGCACAACTAATCTCAATCATCTGCAACCTTTTGTATCCAATTACATATCTCCAAAAGGGAGTTTTAAAGATCTACATGAAAAGCTTCCCCCTAAGGCCCAAATGCCTTAGTTATCGGATGAGGTTCCAACACCAAAATCGGGTGTGCAACCATTCTGAAAATTTGAATCTTCCTTCTTAACCCACATATTCTTATGTTGCTCTCTAACTTCTTCAACTTTTTCTTTTCCCTTTTCATATGATTTATTCTTGTCTACCACAGCATTCTTGCTCACATTCTTGCTTCTACAATATTTTGCAATGTGACCAAATTTGTTGCATGCATAAAAGACAATATTTTCTTACATAGGTCTAAAGTTCATCTGATTTGGTCTCATCCTGCATTGGTTAGAAATGTGTTCAAACATTCCACAAGCATATCATCTCTTATTTTGGAAATTATTCATCACTTCTCTACACATGCTTGACTTATGACCAAATTTGTTGCATTTGAAATATTGACTGATAAACATAGGACCATTATTCATCACCCTATTTCTACATTGTTTTTCCATATGACCAAATTTACTGCAAACAAAATAGTTACCATTGAATTTATAAGCAGTGGGTTCTCTTACCAGAGGTATCTTATTCTTTTGATGATTGCTTTGTCCAGAACCAGAGGATTCTCCTTTCTCATATCCAAGTTCTCGCATGTCTTTTAAACTTCTCTGACTTTCTAGCATCTCATCTAACCAGGTTGAGCTAGCTTTGAATTTTTATTTGTACTCATTAGAAGTGGAAAGTTCATCTCTCATAATTATGATTAGTCTTTCAAGTTCTTGTCCATCATTTTTGGATTGCACCAATTCAAGTTTCAACTGATCATTCTCATAATCCAATCTGTAAAATTCATCAAATCTATCCTTTAATGATTGAGTCGGATTTTCCTCATTCTTCTTTTTGTCTTCAATCTCCTTTGTCAGCTTTATCATAATGGATTGTATCTCATTCTTCAAGACTACATTTTCTCTAGCAAGCCTCTCACATTCATCTATCTTGTCTTGTAGGACTTGATTGTCAATGCTTGGTTCTTCTTTCTCCTTGAGTTTATCAATCAATTCCTTTCTCTTCTCTCTTGATGCGTTCACTTGTTCTTTCAAAGATTCAATGAAATTTTCAGCTACTTCCAGATTTCTCCTCAAGCTACTCTTCTCTTTCATAGTTGCATCAAGATCTTCAAGTGTCATAGTAAGTTACTTCTGCAAATCGGAGTCTATTGATTCAATCTTCCTCAAGATGTTAGGCTTCTTCTAAGGAAATAATCTTTGATACTAATTGTTCAAATCAATGAACACTGAGAGGGGGGTGAATCAGTGTTCTACAATTTGCACTTATTAAATTGTTTCTTAAACCACTGGATGCATAAGAATGAAATTAAAGTACAGAAACATAAACTAATCAACCACAACACCATAACACCTATTTTTTATGTGGAAACCCAGAAAGGGAAAACCCATGGTGGGATTTGAACCCACAATATTATTATACTTTGGCCAAGAGTATGATAATATTACAAAGAGGGGAATGCACTTACATTCAGGCACACTGCTTAGAACTCACTTCTCAAATACATAGGAGGGCTACAACCTAGACAAAGGTTCACTGCCTTACAAATGATTCGCAATGATTACAATAATGAATTAACTAAAGAATAGCATCCACATATGCCAAAAAGTAGTTCTGATTAAGCTCAAATTGACTTCTGCAACTGTTTTGTCTCTATGTTTTATTCTGCTACTCTATCATATATCGGAGCACTAAAACCTTTAATCACATTCACCAGACTTCACACAATTGCTCATACATACTTCTCACTCTAATATCATCTCCCAACAAATCAATCTTATATATTTGCATCAACAAAAGAAAACAATTCCCATGTCAGCTTCCAAAAACTGCATAACACGCAACATGAAACGTGTAACAAATAAGTCAACTCAATCCGCCCATAAATCCATATGAGGACCCAAACAAAATGATAACAGGTTTCACATATGTCATCCCAATCTTCTCGAACTCGAAACCAATCACCGAAATCATCCCAAGAATTTTGCATCACGGGTTACACCAAAATAGATTTGTTCTTCCTGGATTACCATATACCACACCTTCAATTTTGCTCATGAATCAACACGGTGCCTCGAACCTTGAATCATCTACGTCTATCACCGCAACCAAAGTTATGCAACCAAGATCAAGATATGCACACTGTACTCATACTCTACCAATTATTGCATTACACCTTCCATACTTATGCCTCATGATAATACAACTTCTGATAAGTCAAATTTGCATGTACTGGATATGATTTCTGAACTAAGTTTCCATCAATGACAACTCCTAAACATTTCTCATGCATCAATCTTCACCGGAATAGTGTCACTTGCCAACACTCACGAGGTCCACAATGATTACACCAATCACATCACCAAATTTGACTCCTTGGTAGGTCGCATTGAACCTACTGATACACATGTTAGCACCATTACCATCCAAGGAGTTGACCCCACATCGACACCTTTCCTACCAATAGTTACCATTTAAGGAGCCCCACCTCCTCAACAATCCAATAGACCCAATCAAGATAGGATTGTTATCTAGGGTGCTTCACCCTCCACCTCATCTCCCTAGAATGACTACAACATCACCACTTACCGAGGAAGAGTAACTATACAAGGATCTCCTCCTCCTCCACAATCTTCCACATCATCTACCAACTATTACAATATCCTTTACCATCTTAGTAATATTCCTACACATTTCTCTCTTCATGATCTTCTCAAGACCACATACGTACATAAAGAGATCCTTGAACAGACCCTCCTAGAATCTCATTTTCCTGATAACATCAACGTTGCTTAATTTCAAGCCTTGAAAGGGAACCTTGCTACATAGCACCATCTCATCTTCACCTCCAAATATTCTCCATCCACTTATTTGTCTCACAATAAACCCCTCCATATCAAATGCATTGTACATAAACACAAAATAAAGAGAATCTTTATAGACGATGCATCTAGACTGAACCTTTGTACATATAAATTGATCAAGCAACTGGGTATCCCTGGAGACTTGGCTGAAACATCCGGTAAAATCACAATAAAAGCATATGATGATACAAAAAGGGTATCTAAAGGCACCATCACATTACCTCTTCAAGTGGGACCTACAATGGTGGAAACTACATGTTAAGTTTTAGATCGTGATCTCCCCTATAACATCCTCCTTGGTCGTCCATGGATCCATTACATCCAACCCGTTCCATCCACTTACCATCAATGCCTTAAGTTACCTTACAATGGTAGAGAAATCACCATCCTGGTTGATCCACAGCCTGTCCTATATTGCAAACTCCTTGAAGAAAAACATACCTACCATTCTCCACTCAACACACCTACTCTGCCACCACCATCTGATGCTTCCAATGGTGCATTCACCTCCACTCAACCTGAGATCAAGGTCAATATTGTTGACAGTAGATGTGGAGAATACACCCGTCAAAATGCACTTTATGTAGGATATGTCCCTCCTCCAAAATCCTATGGTAGGCCTAAGGAAATTGAGATTCAAAAGAAACCTACCATGCATTGTAAAAATACCACTTTTTAGTAGTGGGATCCACTTGATGAAGACAATCTTGAAACTGATGTCGCCTTCTATCTCTACTGAGAGGAAAATGAAGCACCAGTAGACATTCCTAAGGAAATGTATCCAAAGGTATTGGCTATAGTAGACAAGATGGGTTATAAAGGACATGGTCTTAGACCTAAGGAACAAGATAGAAAAGAACTCATCTCACCATCATCATACAAATACAACAAAGGCTTGGGTTACTCCCCAATGCCTAAGTTCACCATCGCAGGTGTTCTGACAGACCCTCCCTCTGACATCAAAGACTTCAATGAAGAGGAATTCCATGAAGTGCCTTTTGAATACCTCAATGACCTTTTCGATGATGCCTACATAAACACCATTACCCCTACCACTCCTTCCACCCCATCAGACCTACAACTTGTATACCCTAATCTCATTAACTAGGACCAACAAGGTCGACTCTAGACATTTATGCTAATGATCATATGTCCTTTTGACATTGTTAAACATGCATGACTTTGAAAATTACACAACTATGAATGCCATCCAACTGAATAGGCAGGCATACTTTGGTATTCAAGTCAACTCCCTTAGTCGCAAAAATGAAATCAAAAAGAAAAATTAGTCCTTTGGTGAAAACCTCTTTGAGGCACCTTCAGATGCAGAAAAAGTAAAAATAAAAGACATATCTTCTAGTGAAAACTTGGATTAGGCACTAGAAGATGAGGGACTTGACCTACCTACCATGTTTCTTTCACTATCGGAAAGATCTTTGCTCCTTATTGAAGAGATCGATACCATCAACATGGGTACCAAAGATAATCCAAAGAATGTTCTTGTTGCTAAGACCTTCACAAATTAGGAAAAATAGAACACTATAAACTTCCTCAAGGAGATGCAAATTAACTTTCCTTGGTCTTACATTGACATGTTAGGCCTAGATCCAGAGTTAGTAGTGCACAACCTTGTTGTCTGATCGGATGTAAAGTTGGTAAAATAGAAACTTCGCAAGATGCATCCTCAAATTGTCCTACTTGTCAAAGCATAATTACAAAAGATGCTCGATGTTGTCTTCATCAGACCCATTGATTATTCTGAGTGGGTCTCCAATATTGTACTTGATGGTAATTCTAATGTGGGCATACGCATTTGTACAGACTTCAGGGATCTTAGCAAAGCTTGACCTATGGATGATTTTCCCCTACCAAAAATTGCCATGATTGTTGACCTTATAGCTGGGCACAAGATGCTTTCTTTAATGGATGGTTTCTCTAGCTAAAACCAAATCAAAATTATAGAAGAAGATCAACATAAAATAGCTTTAACCACTCCATGGGGAACATTTTGTTATCAGTTCATGCCCTTTAGACTAAATAATGTAGTCACCACTTATCAGAGAGAAATGACCACGATTTTCCATGACCTCCTGCATGATATCATGGAAGACTAGGTGGATGACCTGCTAGGAAAGTTGAAGAGATGAGAAGAACACATCCATGTCTTGAGGTGCATCTTTGAGAGACTAGAAAATTACAATCTATGACTCAACCCTAAGAATTGTGCCATTGGGGTCACATATGGAAAACTATTGGGATTCATTATGTCTTGCAGAGGAATTAAAGTAGATCTAGAAAAAGTCAAAGCTATCATGGAAATGTGCCCCCCCTAAGACACTCAAGTAGCTTTGCACTCTACAGGGTAAGCTTCAATCCATTTGCTAGTTTATAACACAACTTATAGATAAGTGTCATCCATTTGCACATCTCCTATGCAAGGACACCAAGTTTCAATGAGATTGCTTGTGCATGAAAGATTTTGACAAACTAAAAGAGTATTTGGCATCCCCTCTAGTATTAATAACTTCTATTCCATTTCAACCACTTCTTTTGTACGTATCAATGACTTCGTGGTCTTGGGGGCATTACTTGCACAAATAAATGATCAAGGTAAAGAGCATGCAATCTACTACATCAGTTGCACTCTTGTTGGATATGATCTCAATTACATCCAAATAGAATGAGCATGTCTTGCAGTTATTTTTAGTACTCAGAAGCTTCGCCACTACATGCTTAATCACAAGACCAAGCTCATAGAAAAGATCGATCCTCTCAAGTACCTATTATCAAAGGCTTCTCTCCTAGGTTGCAGAGCTAAGTGGGTTATGCTACTTAGTGAGTTTGACATAGAGTATATAGATCAAAAAGAAATCAAAGGGAAAGTAATTTCTGATCAGTTGGTCGACGCCCCTCTACAAGGAGATCATCCTCTCATTGTGGAATTTTAATATGATTCTATCATGAGACTTGCACAATCTACTAAATAGCAATTTTACTTTGATGGCTTTTGTACACAACATTGATTGAGGGAAGGCATTTTGTTGGTCACCCCTCAAGGTGATTGTATACCCAAATCCTACAAGATAGCCTTTGCATGCACAAACAAAATTGCAGAGTATGAAGCCCTCATTACTGGACTCCATTTGGTTGTCCAATGGAAGATCACTAATATGCAATTCTATGGAGACTCCCAATTTGTCATTAAGCAAGTTAATGATGAGTACCAAATGAAAGATAACAAGCTTCCTAATCACTATATGGTAGAAGCTTTCAATAAACACTTTACTACCACTCAGTTTGACTATATTCCCAGGACCAACAACAAAGTTGCAGATGTTATGGCTACTATTGGTTCCCTCTTGTAGATGTTGAAAAAAAGTCAAAAGTGTGAATTATTGGTTGAGCATCTTCTAGTAACAGCATACGATGTCCCTAAGTTTGATATGGTGTGTGTCCTTATTGGTCCTAATTCCCACAAGTATCAAGAAACCTATGCCTACCTTCATGATAATACCATTCTCCCTCACCTCACCAAAAAACAATAGCAGACCTTCATTCGTTGATCCATCCATTATAGTACCCTTGGTGATACCCTATTTTGAAGGCACTTTGATGGAACCCTCCTAAGGTGTTAAGATAAATAGGAGGTTGAATGAGCATTACGTGAGGTACACGAAGGTATTTGTGGGGTACACTTAAGAAGCCTCACTTTGGCTAAGAATCTCTTGTGCATTGGATACTATTGGCCCATGATGGAACAAGAAGCATATCACTATGTCAAGAAATTTTTGCCTTGTCAAAAACATGGTCATAAGATACATGTGTCATCTTAGGATCTGCAACCATTCATTACACCTTGGCCCTATAGTGGGGGCTAGATATCATCGTAAAAATCCATCCCACTATTAAAGATTGTTTGTTGTGTGTTGTAAACATGTGATTTGGAGATATCTAACAGAAGTGTTGTCATTGATGTCAACATATTTCTCTGTCTATGATAGTGATGCAATGAAGCTCAATGAGTTGCTTTGCTTAGTATAATGGAGTTCAGATTTTGTGGATTAAAGGGTTAGTAGAGGGTTGTGTATAGATGATTTAGTTAAATTTGTAGGGGTTCGCATGAAGATTTAAGTTATGAGTATTTGTGTTGTAGTTGGTTTTTTTGCTGTTCAATGATGACAGTGGTTGGTATTTGATCTACATTGCTCCACATTGTAATATCTTGATCTACAAATTTGGAGATATGTTTGGGAAATTGATGTGTATCTTCAATTCATTTGGTTAGTGGTTTTGAGCTTCGCAAGTGATTTTTTCCAGGTTGATAGTCATTGCAATTTGTGCTCCTGAGGTCCGGTATAGAGATGATGATTCTAGTAATTTGTGTTGGTGCAGATGTTGCAATGGTAATTCATGATTATTGCGGATTTTTCTAGATCATGTGTCTTTTGTGTTGGTGGTCTGCAATGATTGTTGAGCTCTTATTGATGATTTTCTTCGGCATATTGGTGTTCTTCATGATTTTGGTCGACTGGATGCTTGTAGTGTGTTGTGGATGTTCGATGCATAATTATTGGAGGTGTAGCATGTTCCAGGTGGTACATTTTGGTTTGTGTTATGTCTTAGCCTAAATTGCTTGGTCGGCATGTGATATTATAGCATGTGTGGTTATATTTTTGTAATTAAGTGGTGAGTGTTGATCCGACCTTGATGATCTTCACAAAGTTGATGTCATGTATAAATAAATATATTATCTTTGTAATTGAGTGTGTGTATGGATGAGATTTAGAATGTATGTGCATTGAATGTATACATCTTTCAGAAGCAGAGAAGTGTGAGAAGAAGGAAGTTGTTATGTGCTTAACTAGAACTGTAACCAGGAATTTAGGAGATACTATTTTTCAATTCATGATCTTTCGAATGTGATCTGAATCTATTTGTAAGACAGTGAGTCTTTCCTAGGTTGTAGCCCTTGTTGTTTTTGAGTAGTAAGCTCTAGGCAATGTGCCTAAATGCATGTGTATTCCCCATTGTAATATTTCTAATACTTTTAACAGAGTATCATCTTATTGTGGGTGTGTTCCCACTGTGGTTTTTCCCTTGACCGAGTTTTCCACATCCAAAATCTTGGTGTTATGTGTGTTCTTTATGTGTTGCTCATTTATGCTTTCATGCTTAATTATCATATCTAAGAATAAGTTTAAACTATGTAAGTTTTGCAGACAACTGATTCACTCCCCCCCCCCCTCTCTCAGTTGTTTGCCCAGAATCAAATCTATTTCATCACCCACCTCATCCAATGGCCACAAATTCATCATCACTGCTATTGTTTACTTCACCAAGTGGGTGGAATCCATACCACTCACCTTTACAACTAGCAAACAAATAGCAAAATTTATCCTAAACTACTTAATCTATCGATATGGAATCCCTATGGTTATCATTATAGACAACGACAAACCTTTCAAGAATTGGGATTTCAAAGAGCTATGCCAAAAAATTTCCATCCAACGCCACTTTTCTACTCCATATTACCTGCAAGATAATGGTCAAGCTGAGGCTTAAAACAAAACTCTTATCAAAATCCTCAATAACACAATCAATGAAGCTAGTTGTGATTGGCACTTACAACTCCATCCCACCATTTGGGCATATCGCACAAGCATCTGCACGCCCATAAGAGCCACACCATACTCCCTAGTCTTCAATTTTGAATTTGTCCTACCCCTTGAAATCAAGATCCCATCACTCTAGGTATCATTGTAGAACATCCTTCTTGATGAAGAGTACAAAGTTTCCTGGCTACAAGATCTTGAACGAATGGTGCCTCAAGGCCTTCAATCATCTACAGGTCTATCAGAATCACCTTTGACTGGGCTATAACAAGAAAGCCAAAACTTGGGAATTTCACACTGGTGACCTTGTGCTTATGGAGAATCAGAAAAAACTTTAGGACCGAGAAAAGAAAGGCAAGTTCAAACCTAATTGGCTTCGTCCTTATGTCATCATGGCTAAGTATGGCTCTAGAGCTTATCAATTGGTTACACCTAAAGGTGACCCTTTAGATGAACCTATGAATATCACACATCTGAAGAGGTTCAATGCCTGGTCTTCAGAGTATACCAGTTTTCAAAAATCAAAGAAATTTTTTTTTTTTAAATCATAAAAATGTAAAGAAATCATTTCGTCCATTAGTGAAAACCACTCAGTGGCACTATGGAAAAGTACCTTGGTGAAAATCAGTTAGCAAACATTAAGGTAAATAAGTTAGATCCACCATATATTTGGACACTCATCGCATTCGCTCACACCACTTTCCCTTCGTGTTCATATCCCTTTCATCCTCTATTTCGCTTATACATATCCATATCCCTTTCCTATTTGTGAAGGAACTCTTTGCCTTGGTTGTTCACCCACATCCTTGAGGGTATGATGAAAGAATAAGGATCTGGTCAACTACTGAGAGGGGGCATGAATTAGTAGATAGAAAAACTGATATTAACTTCACCTTACACAGAATCAAACCTCTCAAGTAAACTAAGAACTATAAATGCAATATCTCTATCAGAATAAAACTATCAAGATAAATGGGTTGATTTTTACAATAGAAAACAGTAAACAACTTTAAACTCATAAACATCCAAATACTTTTACTGACATAAGTAAAACCTTCATTTCATATTGTTGTCGGTTATAATGACTTATCAAAGTGGATTAGGTAGTTAAGAAAATCAACCATAGTAACATAACCACAAAAACATTCACCACTTGACATAATATTTTTTACATGGAAACCCAAATGGGAAAAACCATGGTGAGATGAGACTCACAAGATAACTATTTGAACTCTTCTGAAGTTCGCCCTATTAGGAGCCAAGCCTGTTAAAGTTTTACAAAAAGTCCTATTAAGAACAGATCCTGTTAGGGACCACTCGGTTAAGGGATTGACTATAATGCCTTGTTAGAAGCAATACCCTATGAGGAGTAACCTTTGTAAAGGATTTAGAATCCAAGCTAATGGATCACCTGGTTAGAGGATTTAAATAATACCAAGCTTGTTAGAGCTTACCCGGTTAGGGGATTTTACTGCTATAATTGTTAGAAAACAATAGGAGTTTGTTGATATTTTTGAATAGCACTACACTTGCTTGTTTAGATCCTTTTCATGCTCCTATCTACCTTTACTCAAACTGCAGATACATCATCTGGTTCGAGAAGCACACACTCAACTAAAATTTGGCCAACTCCAAAACTAAACAACTCATCGACCTTATAAACAAATCAATAGGTCGGTAACACAACAAAATCCTAATTCTCTCATAGAGATTACAAACAAGTTGGTTCAAGTATAAGCATTGGATTACATAACAATCTCTGCACATCATTCAAGAAAGCCTCGACTGCTCCTTGATCACCACTTCATCGAACTCAGTAACTCATCACATGCTTTGCATCACATGCAATATACTTACTCATTCCCTAGACAACAAACATTAACTCAACATGCCAAAAATTATTTGAAACTCTCTTCAGACAATATGCATACGTGTCATAATCCTTACCGCTCATCATCGGATCATAAACAATTATAACCAATTCACCAAACTTAATCAGTTAGGATTTATCAAAACAACGGGTAGGGTTTACCAGTTCAACTCTCCAATACTTAGCAATATCGGTTCACTCCACAAACTTACCTACAAGTTACAGTTCCCTTTGACTATCTCTTCCTATCGGTTACAAAACAACATTACAACAATATCATTACTAGTTAATTGACATCAATGACAACATAACATTTCATTAATGCAATCTTTATGCAAATGCCAACAATCCTCTCATTGATCCACCATCCCTGCTCCCTCCTCTAGAGATGATGAGTTATACTACAAAACTAGAATAAGGATCACCCCATTAAATTGAGCTTTTATCCCAATACACTGAGCTTTCCACATATTTTGAGTGTTTCCCATCAAGTTGAGCTTCTTCTTGATGTGCACATCAATCAAATACCCATTCACACTATGCTAATCAAATCTTAGCAACAATGTTCCTATCTGCATACACTCGCACTTCCATCTAATCTATTGCCTGTGTTTTAGTCCCATCAGTTACCTTTGCCCATTGAGATGAATCCTTCCCATGTCTGGTAGTCTATCCAAGTCTATGTCCTACTCTTGGCAAGAGATATCAATTGGCCATGTGTATGTTGTTTGCATGATTGGTCTTTTTTCTTTGATTTTCATTTTGTGTCCTACGCATATGCCTCTTTAGGGCTACCTTTATCATTTTATATCTTGGTATGTATTGGGTTAGTGTATATGTTAGGATTCCCAAAGATACTAAGAGGGGGGGTTGAATCAGTATCTGACCAGTATATGAATTTTCTTGAATTATAACATGAAAAGCATTTCAAAACTGTGTACCGGTAAACCAAAAATAATGCAGTAAATGAGAACAACAACCACAACATGAAAGACACACCATAACACAATATTTTTAATGAGGAAACCTAGTGTGGGAAAAACCTTGGTGGGATTTGTGACCCACAATATTCGCTTACTAGCCAATAAGAGAATATTACTGATACAATAGGGGCATGCACATGCAGGAAGGCCAAGTGCCTAGAGCTCACTGCTCAGTTACAAAAGAAGTCTCGCTGACTTATAAAAATGGATTATACAAATCCAATGTCATGTACTACTTCATATCAGCATCTGCTATGCCAGGTTTAGTACCGGTTTAAGCTCTGCAATATTCATAAACCCTTATCCAAAATTTTCCTTACAATTCGCACATTAGGTCTGCAATAATCCTTCCATATTCATTGCTTTCTAAATGATCTACAAGATCTCATACTTATATGAGTCATATTACAATTCGCCATGTCGGGTTACAAAAAGATTTTACAATTAAATACAAAATACAATTAAACAAAATTTATGTCGGCCATGGTGCTGGTAATCTTTCTTTTCGGTGCCGGTGAATTGTATGTCGGTGTAGAGTCTGTCGGTGTTGGTGCCTGCCGGTATCATATGATTGTAAGGTTGCCACCAATGACAATACCTTAAATCACCTACAATTTCTCATTGGAGTGTGCATTTGCCAACAATCTCCCTCTTTGGCATTCATGGCAACACTCATGAGAAAAATCCAAAAAGTATCCAAAAATGTTGTCCAAAAAGAATCTGCCAAAATTGTCTTACCAAAACTGTCTTATCAAAATGTGTGCTCTCCCTGAGCTGATGATGTCTTTCTTCTAATCATTTTTCTCAGTTCCACTACTCCCCCTTTGACATCAATGACAAAGGTTGTCAAAATGTCAACTGAGTGTAGTTTTCGCTTGATCCTTGTAACCGGTTGGTTACAATCTGGAAAAGGTCTGCCAATATAAGATTCAGGCTCTCAGTGAACCTATTATTGTCCTTCAATGTGGCCTCTATTCTTTGAATTGTACCAGTGAGGTGATGCATTTGCTCTTTCGATGTCTTCAATCCTTGAACAAGTGCCTCTAAGATCTCTTTTCTCAAAGAGATGAGGTAGTCCAATTTGGGACTGAGTCTGCATTTAAGATCTTTTGCCTTTCCTTTTATTCTTTCCTTCTCTTTTTCTAATTTTTAAAGTTTCTCCTCAAAACCTATTATTTCCTGCTCTATAACTGATAATGGTTCAGATGAATCAATGAAATTGTCAGCTATATCATTTATTTCTTGTTGTACCTTACTGATCTCCTTGTCTATATCTACTGTCAAAATATTAGCTTTACATGTGTCTCTATACAACTCCTTAAAATCCTTTATTGTTTTGCTTAGTGCAGGTAAAAGGGTATCAATGTGTCCCATGCACTTCTTTATTTTCTCATTGAAGAATTTTTATTTTTCTTTATCCATTTTATCTTTAAATGTCTCCTCATTAATCTGATCAACTGTCACAATGTTACTAGTGATATACTTAGACAATGTGTCTAGTTGATTTAAAGAATCTTTATTTTCCACATTGCACTTGGGTGCTATTAATTTTAGAATAGGAATTGTATCATCAATAGCCTTATATGCTTGTTCACTACACTCTGTGATTTTCTTAATAGAATCCAATAATACCGTTGTCACATTTGTTGGTCTGAGTTCTGTCATGGATGAACCAAATGATTGTCCAACTACCTTAACAATCTGCATTCTGCCAGTGTGAGTAACCTCTTTGCTTGTATTGGCCTTTGGTAGGTCGGTTTGTGTTTGCATTTCTACTAGAAAAGGCTTGGGTTTCTTAGTTGTTTTCGGTGGCACTATCTCTGCATGAACCTGTGCCTCAACCTTTTTCTGTTCATGTTTCTCAACATGTGCCTCAGTCGGTTTCACTATGCTCTCTACTGCCGGTTTCTCTGATGAAGTCTCAGTATTCACTGTCGGTTTCTCAAAATGCACCTCTGTACTATCCACTGCTGATATCTCAACTGGTTTCTCTGTGTTGTCAATTGGATGCTCTAGCTCAGTGGGTTTAGTATCAGTCACCATTCCAGTAGATAGGGGATCAATTGATTGTTCAGTTTGTGTCCCAACACCAATCTCAATATCTGCATCCGGTGGCTCGGTAGCCATATCTTTCTTCTTATCTTCAGTGGTCTCTTTATCAACAACAATATTTACCTCTTGGGTGTCTATGTTCATAGTGTACAAAATTTCAGACTTAGGATTTGTATCCTCATGAGGAGTCTCCATATTCTTTGTTGTTGCTTGTTTGTCAACAGTATGTACCGGTGGAGTATTAGAAGGAGGTGGGGGCAGGTTATTAGTTATCTTTAGGCTTGGAGGTCCACCTACCTTACCTTTCCCCTTATCCTTGTCCTTTTGGTAGACTCTGATAGTCTTGGGTCTTTTAAGTTCTTCTTGTTTCTCCTTTTCAACAAAGAATATATCCCATTGATCTGTAGTTTCTTCAGTGATTTCATTCACTCTGCCTGCCATTAGTGCTACATGTCGGTGACTGGTTGAAAATACTGTCCGGTTGGCCTCACTGATTAATTCATCTATCTCTTTAGTGGAGTTCACTGGGTGAACTGCAAGTAATTTTTCTATCTTTATCTTTTTATCTAACTCAATAATAGCTACCCTTCTAGCTTCTAGTCTTCTATATAAATCTTTGGGTATATCATCAACAATCTCCATCAAAAATGTCTTGTAAATGTCTAAGTGTAAAATTACACTATTCTCTATGCTCTCTTTATCATCATTAGAAAGTGTGTTATACATCTTGCTAATATTTTTCAATTTTTCATCCCCAGTTATTTCATTTAGAAGTTTTTCCAATGGAGCAATAGCCAGTTTTACCTTCTTTTTCTTTGGAGTTAACTTCTTAGCTGGAGGCCTAACTACCTGTTGCTTTTGTCTTGTTCTTTCGGGTGTAGGTGAGGGTGTCGATGAGGGTTTTCCTTTTCTTACTACCCTTTTGAAATCAGTCGGTATATCACTTTCAGAAGAAGTTGCAACTGGTGAAAGATGAGCTTCTGATTGAAGTCCTTCCAACTCACTTTCCTTGATACCAGTTTTGTTAAGTACGTCTTCTTTAATTACTTTAGCTTGTCTTGTGCCTTTCCTCACTATTTATTCAGTTTTCTTGACTCTTTTCTGAGATTGAATGCCACTCTCAATATTTTGTGCATTCCCAAAAACTTTCTCAGATGGTTCTTTTGGTGCTTCAAGGAGGGCTTTTGCATATTTCTCAATTATGTTATCATCGGTCTCATATCCCATCTCAGTTACCCAAAGAGTTCTAGGGACAACTGCCTCCATCCAGATTTCATCTTTCTTAATTACAAAGCATATCTCCTTTTGATATTTGTCAACAATTGCTTGAGGTAGCCTTATTATTGTCTTCATTTGGGCCTTCAGTGCTTGAAAATGTTCATTTATATGTTTCTCTTTGTCATCTCCCATGTTGTTCAATATGTCCAACAGTTGCTTTCCTACCGGTATATCAAAACCAAAGTCTTTCTTACCAATACCAGGCACTTCCTTGGTAATGTATAGCATTAAACATACAAGCATATTTCCAAATCTGAAAGTTCCCTTCTTATCACCTTTGATTTTCTTCAGGTTGTCTATCAATTCATCTTTAAGCCATTCACATGCATCTATTCTTTTATTGTCGTTCACCATGTCATATGCACTTTTAATACATACGATGGATACTGAGTTTAACCTATTTGCATGTGTAGCCTTATAGCCAAGAATCATACTGACAAATCTGACATTGATGTCCTTCACATCATTGACTCTTAGGGATCTTTTGTCAAATGTTGCGTCGGTTAAGGTTGTCACTGTGTCATTTGGTAATTTCTTATTTCTATCAAGCCTACTACCAGTGGAAGGTAAGCCTGTTACTGCCCTAACTACTTCTTTAGTGATCTTATGGATGGAATCCAACCAAAAGAATTCACCATGGACTCTTCTTAGGACTATTCTTATCACATCTTCAGGAAAATTAGGAATGCTAATAATATCCACAAAACCTAGGGTTTCCACTACCTCATGTTCCAGTTTGACATTACCATTTTCATCACAGATTACAGTCCTATACATGTTCTTGATTTCATCATCTCCTAGTTCCTCAATATGATAATGTATGAATATTCTAGGATCCTCTGCATAAACTACTCCCTTAGGTATTTTTGAAAATGCTCCTAGGGTATCATCCTTCTTCGCAATTTTGGGAATAAGTTTGAATACGGGTCTAGGACACTTGATAACCTCAATCACATTAGGGTTTGTAATAAATAAAAGTGCAGATGAAGAAGCCATAGTTATAAATACCTCAATCTACCTTTAGGAAGAGTGCTTGGATGAACTGCTTCACTTTTCGCTAAGGATTCCTTCGCTTGGATCTTGAAGATTTGAATGCTCGGTGAATGTAAAAGGAGCCAAAACACTTACTTTATAAGGCTATTTTCTTCAACTACCACATTTAATGTCTGTCGGTTAAGTCAAACTTAACTCATCTATCGGTAAAGAAGTAATTTAACTTCTCACCATCAACCAAGGGTATATTAGCATGTAATCAATTAGTTGCCAAACCCCCAAAGGATTTTCCTTCAGTTAGATGAAGAGTCTCCTGTCGGTGGAGTGATACTTTCTTCTTTCGGTGGAGGAGTATTCCCATCAACATTCTGATCTGAATTTTTGATCCATTGCTTTAGAGAATTTTTGCTTTACCTCTTCAACCTTTTCTTTACCTTTCAAACTAGGTCCTTTGTTATTTGTCGGTGATGTCTTACTTATATAGAATTTTGAAATATGTCCAATTTTGTTACAAGCATAACAAGTCACATTGTTTTTCTGAATAGCTTTTCCATATCCTATGTCGGTGTGTGTTCTGCATTGATAGATAAGTGTCCAAATCTTCCACAAACATAACATCTTACATTCATTCTACAATAATCTAAATTATGACCAACTTTATTGCATTTAAAACATTGACCGATGGGTGCATTAGTGTTCTGATAATTTCTAGATCTACACTGATTTTCTCTATGACCATACTTGTAACAATTAAAGAATTTCCCATTAAATTTGTAAGCATTAGGTTGTCTTACCGGTTTGTTGTGATTGTGATTGTTTGCAATACCGGAGCTTTCACCAACTTCAAATCCAAGGCCATTTGTATCACCATTAGGTTTTTGATTCTTCAGCATGTCATCAAGTTCCTCTGAACTTTTCTTGAATTTCTCCTTGTGTTGATTTGCAGTAGCCAATTCATTTTCCAAGAAATCTTTCTATCTCATAAGTTCATTTTTGTCATGTTCTAAGTGAATTAGATCTATCTTTAGCATATCATTCTCATGACTGAGTCTTAGATTTTTATTTGCAGCATCATTGATTCTTCTTCCGATTTTCAGTCTCTTTGAAAAATCTCATAGTCATATCTTGCATCTCATTCTTCATTGTAATATTTTCTTGTCTCAATTTGTTCACCAGATCATTAAGAGTTTCCTTTTCATCGTCATCATTCTGCATCTTTTCACAAAGTTCTCTTCTTTTATTCCTTGCAATAGTGAGATTTTCTTGAAGTCCCTGAATGATATCTTGTGCAACCTTCAGATCATCTTCAAGTTTGATATTCTTTACTTTTTTTGCATCATAGTCTGAAAGAGTTGTTTCCAATTGCTTTCTCAAGTTTTCCATCTCTACCGGTGTCAGAATCTTCCTCAAGTTGTTAGGCTTTTGAAAATAGAGGACCAGGCTCTGATACCAATTGTTAGGATTCCCAAAGATACTGAGAGGGGGGGTTGAATTAGTATCTGACTGGTATATGAATTTTCTTGAATTATAACATGAAAAGCATTTCAAAACTGTGTACTGGTAAACCAAAAATAATGCAGTAAATGAGAACAACAACCACAACATGAAAGACATACCATAACACAATATTTTTAACGAGGAAACCCAGTGTGGGAAAAACCTCAGTGGGATTTGTGACCCACAATATTCGCTTACTGGCCAATAAGAGAATATTATTGATACAATAGGGGCGTGCACATGCAGGAAGGCCAAGTGCCTAGAGCTCACTACTCAGTTACAAAAGAAGTCTCAATGACTTACAAAAATGGAATATACAAATCCAATGTCATGTACTGCTTCAGATCAGCATCTCCTATGCCAGGTTCAGTACCAGTTTAAGCTCTGCAATATTCATAAACCCTTATCCAAAATATGCCTTACAATTCGTACATTAGGTCTACAATAATCCTTCAATATTCACTACTTTCTAAATGATCTACAAGATCTCATACTTATATGAGTCATATTACAATTCGCCATGTCGGCTTACAAAAAGATTATACAATTAAATACAAAATACAATTAAACAAAATTTCTATTGGTCATGGTGTCGATAATCTTTCTTTTTAGTGCCGGTGAACTGTATGTCGATGTAGAGTCTGTCGGTGTCGGTTCCTGCCGGTATCATATGATTGTAAGGTTTCCATCAATGACAATGTATTCAATCACCTACAATTTCTCATTGGAGTATGCATTTGCCAATAGTATATTGGGGCACACTTTTGTGGTAAGGCATGTTTAATGGTTTCTCTTGTACAATCCAATAGTATCACACTTACACCATCATCGGTGTTTGCAAACATGTGTGCATTGAGATAACTATTGTCTGAGAGCCTAGTCCATGCCTTGGATATTCACAACATCTTGATTCCTATAATCAATGGTGTAGATAATCCCTGGAAATATCAAAACTAGGTTTTCTCTCCGCATCTACACAACAAAATATCATTCAAACACTCATTTCACTTCATTCACTTTACCTTGGAGACTTCAATTTAATTTGCCTCTCCTTTTCTTATTCTTCTATCCAAACTATTTCATTGTATTATGGTTGGCACATCACAAAAAATTGCCCATCTCCATTTTGCGTTATCATACCCATTGCATTTTGTTTACATCTCTATCTCAGGTCTCATTTCCATGATCATTTTTCACATTAGGTTGCATTGCATCTTATCTTTAGCTTGTGCATAGTAGAATTATTTTCCTTGGATTCATTATCATAAAGTTGCAGTTCAGTTATTTCTTTTCATATAGTTTCATATTGCATATATAATTAGGTCATTTTTCATTCATTTTAATTTTAATTAAGGTGTATTTTAATTCATCCATATCATTAAGGTTCATTTTAATCCATTTTACACTGGCATATCATTTAGGTTCATTTTTATCCATTTTCATTTTTGCATATCATTAAAGTCCATATCCATTTTTCATTCAACATCATTGTCATAATAAGAATGCCATAATTATTTTTATCATGTTCATAATTACTACATATCATTTCACTTTACCCATCTCATTAGGTGACTTTCATTGCATCATTCATTATGCATTACAAAAGGCATCCATTGCATTCACATCATACATCAATAAATAATGTAAATCACTACTTTATGCATAAATAGATTGCATTATGCATATCACATCCTACATACACAATAAATTAGGCATCCTCATCACATATACATAATCATCATATATGTCACCAAATCACACACATCATGTCATATAGATATCTGTTGGTTAACAGATTTGTCCCTTTCTTGTAATTGCAATATTTATTTTCTCTAAATGATAATACAACTTCTGTACACCTCTTAATGAAAGGACATAAATAAACCAACAGTTGGATGAACTAATCAAAATCCATCCTCTTCATTAGAGGGCAGCTCCTCATATGATTTGCAATGAATTCTACACAAAAAATCTTGAAATGAAGATGCTTTTAACCAGAAAGCATAGAAAGGCTTTAGCATTCATCTATCAACACAAAGGAATGTCATAACATAAAACAAAGAGAAATTTATGAAGATTAAATAAGAGCTCACAGACTCTGTCTTTCACATAAGTTCATTCCATAAATTCATAGCAAAGCAAGTTCAATGCAATATTGATTCTGATCGATACTCTCTCGTGCCTCACAGGGCAAGGGGGATCAGCACAACTCAATCCACAATGAATATTCTAACAAATATATATATAATAATGAATTCAAGAAAAACCTAGAATTGACTAATAAGAATAATGATATCATGCACATAGCAATTTTTTTTAGAAGACAGATCACCAATCTTTAAATGCACAGATTCAAAGACTACACACCATAATCATTTTCATTCATAAATCAATCAATCCAGTTCCAAGGAATTCAAAACATAGACAGATATTGTTTGATGCTCAAAAAATCACAGTTTTTCGAACCTTTCTAGAGTCTCAAAAACATTGGTATATAGCAACAACCCGGCCAATAGTTATAATGGGAAACATGGAAAGCCAGCAATTTCCGCCCCGCAAAGTCAGTGAAACCAGTATAAAAATAAAATTATTTATGCAACTAACAAGTGAAAAAGGATTTATCATCAATGAAAAAATATCACTATGCAGTTTTGATAACTGCTTCTTTCTTCCAATCTACATGAGCAGTGGCGAAGTGCTTAATGATTGTATTATGAGGTAATCCCACATGTGCCATACGTTGCTTCCAGACCTCTTTTTCCTTGTTAACTTGTGCGACTTTGTCAGAGTAACTATCCAGATGTTTGATGCATAAAAATAGGAGTGATTTGATCTTAGCAATCACACTTAAGTCATCCAGAACCAAACCCTTAGCCTCTTTCATATAATTAATTTTTCTCTTAAATGATCTTGTTATAACCTTGATCGTTTCAAGGGTTCTTCCATCATCTTTCGGACATTTAATCCCAATGCACATGAGCTCATTTCTCATGGAAGTAACTAATTCTGCAAGTTGATTTATCAATTTCACAAAGTCCTCATAAGCCTATTTTATCAGAGAATTTCTCCATTCAATATTCATCTGGCACACATACAAAATGTTGTCATCCAGGCCTACCACAGGTCTTTCCGCAAGAAACTTCATTACCCCATAATTCTGCACTTCTCGCATCTGCGCAACTTTTGATGCCCATTTAGCTTCCTCTTTCTTCCAATTGATGATTTCAACTTCCAGCTCCTTCATTACTTGCATCGCCCCATCATATACCTTGCTTAGATTAACAAAGTACTCTGCACCAGACTTTTGAATCTTTTCTAGCCACTCCATCACAGTTTTTGTGATCAACCTGCATTTTTGTATTTCCTTCG